>NC_142164.1:91911108-92223846 GCF_024610735.1 Ursus americanus
TCACGCTTAAATCAAGTTAGCAGAAAAATTCTCAGAGTTGTTAACTTTATGCCAATACATGTTTTGTATACTAGCTGACAATGCTTAACACTGAATGTATGCTCTCATTAATGATTCTTCAATGGACAAAAGAATGGAATAAATTGACAGCAACCAGTGTAGAAGCTATGCTACAATGTTAAGCAGACTGTAACTGCAAGGAATTTTACAAGAAAATGTTGTAAAACAAGAAATTGTTAAAAAGGCAAACAATCAGGGAAATATAATTAACAAAAGAGATATATAACTTAGATATTAAACAACCGTTTTTTGTAAGTATGTTTCATGTAATATTTTTCTTTTATGTCAATGTACATCATACACATAGGCAATTAGAAATGATTTAATTCAGTTTTCAAAGAAAGCAAGACAGAAAAGGATACATCCAGCTCTATTCTGTTTATATAAAGTTCAGGCTAAATTAAACAATATATTCTTTATGGTTTCATACATATGTGGTAAAACCAAAAGGAAAAACAAGGAAAGAACTCAAGAGTCAGAAGTTAACTCAAGCAGAAAGAGAAAAAGATGTGCCAAGCAATGAACTCACAAGGGGCTTGTGATGTGTTGGTGTTCTGTTTTCTTACTTAGAAGGGGTTTACACTATTTTCTACTTTATACTTATTCTTAAAACTGTACATATATTAATTTTCTACATGAATGTTATGTATTTCAATAGATATTATTAAAATATGTAATTTAAAAGTTATCTCAGACATTCCAGGAGGTCTAAAAGTGAGATTTTTGAAAATTACCCAACTTACTATTGATAATAAAAAGCAAAACTTTATGGACACAATCTCAAAACTTGATTATTATTTGGAAAATACTTAGTGCTATAAAACCACAGAATTAATCATTTAAAGGCCCTTATTGACAATGAGATGGCGAATTTTAAAATAAAATCCTCAAGAGATAGCTAGCATTCCTAGACACATTTAAATGTGCCCAACTTTACCTCTAAGGAGGTCCTGGTTTTAGGAAATTATAATGAACTATAACTCATCATTGCAATGTGTTAATTCAGCTATGTATCCATGCTGCTGCCATATTTCTGTTAGTTTCAGTATCACATCTTTATGCCCCACAGAGATGCATTCTATTTCAGTGCCTATATGAAATTGATAACTGGAAGAGATATGTCACCCTAAAATTAGGAGAGCTGTCCACAAGCAGTTGCTTGAGTAGCTAAAAATACATTTTTCAGTTGATGTGTTAATGGGGAAATTAACACTGCTGGTAATGTTAAGTAAGAAACATAACGCATCCTGAGCATTTTGAGAGACAGCTGGTCTCCATTTCACTTGTATTTACCGCCATTTCACTGGGACCTCTGGCCAGAGACCAGCATGCCACCACTACTCTTTATTTTAAGGCTCCCAGTCTCTCTCTGTAAGAAAGAGCAAAGCACTGGAGTCTGCAAGGCTTTCAAGATACATCTGTCAGAAAAGCTGCACTCTGTATATGAATGAGCTAGGTATTGTCAATACATGCCTTAGGATAAGAAGGAAGCCTAAAAACAACAAACTAATTTGTCACTTAGAAAGTTTCCTAAGATATTTAAAGCACCATCCTCAGTTTAGAAGCTGCTATCTCCCCGTTTCCCCCGGAACATGTGCTAGATAAGAAGTGCTTGCATCTGGAAGAGCTGGTCACAGTAAGAATGTGGGGAGAGAGTCAGGAAACGGCAACAAGACGCAAGGTTATACTGGATAAGGGGCTGGGCCATGCCTTAGAGTAACAATGGCTCTTTCTTACTTGGCCCTGAATTACTGTTTTGTCTATTTCCATTGACCAATGGAAAATTCACTAGCCCCGTTGCTCTGTGATGTTAGTAGAACAGATGTATCACAACATGGATCCTCATGTCTGAGGCGGAGGACACCAACATTTTCACAGACTAAATGAAGAGAATATATTGAATTCAGAGGAGATTCTCTTACAAACGAGCGCACTGTCTTCTGGAGCATTGCCTAACGGTAGATTGAGTATAAATGGCCTTGGGAGGAGTATGTAAATAATTCATTAGGCAGGAAATGAGAATCGGCCATTTTACTATTAGAAACATAGTGAGATTCTTTTTTTCTCTGTAAGAAAGCTTTTCAGGACAGAGGAGAATCAATCATCTGATCAAATGCCTTTTCTGCCTTTTGAAACAGTGCAGTGCTAATGCATTTTCCCTCCTTCCTCTTTGTAAATGTGAATTCTTACAACATACATTCTATTGTTGGTAGAGAGAAGCTATGACTCTGGCTTCAGAGTGAGCAGGACACTCTCTAGAGGTTCAACGAAGTGTAGCAACATGTTGTCCCTTCTCTGACCTGACCTGCAGCAAGTTAGTCACCTCTTCCAATAGTTTCAGGCTCTACAGTCCAACACTTCTAGGGTAGCACTTTATTTCACTATAATAGAGAACGCATTTTTCAAAAGGTCTGAACTATGAAATCTATACTTGAGCAGCAATCTCTTCAATTCTTTCCAGTTTTTCCAACCAATAAATAGTAGTTTTCCTAAAATTCTCTAAATTCTCTGTCATACAGCCACACCTGTAAATGCTATATTGTATTAACAATTTTCCAATTTAATTCAAATAATGCCTGGAAGAGAAGATTCTGTTACTTAATAATAGGTTCTTTTTTTTTTTTTTTAAAGATTTTATTTATTTATTTGACAGAGATAGAGACAGCCAGCGAGAGAGGGAACACAGGCAGGGGGAGTGGGAGAGGAAGAAGCAGGCTCATAGCGGAGGAGCCTGATGTGGGGCTCGATCCCATAACGCCAGGATCACGCCCTGAGCCGAAGGCAGATGCTTTAACCACTGTGCCACCCAGGCGCCCCAAATAATAGGTTCTTATTCCTGTAGCTTGAAGAAAGAGGCAAGAAATGAAGAAACAGAAAGATCAACAGATGGAGCGATCAGCACTTACTGTGATGAGCACTGAGCTATGTATACAATTATTAAATCATTATATTGTACACCTGAAACTAATGTAACACGGTATGTTAATCATACTTCAAAATTAGTTAACTAATTATTTTATAAGATGGAGAGATCAAGGTCAGGGAGAGAGGGAAAGAGTGAGAGTGGAATTAGGAAAAGGTGATTGGAAAAAAAGAAGTCTGAGAGACGGGCAGCATGAAAGAACTTCCCTCTTTTGCCTGGAGAATCTATCACAGTGTTGCTGGTAAAGTCTTACATGACAGATTTCTGGAAGATGTTGCTGGAAAAGTCCCGAGGTGGCAGCACTACCTCCATGTAGTCACCACTACATTTAACCCAGGTGTGCATGGCCCTCAGGAGCCTCCTCCAATTACATGACAACAAAAATGTAGCAGTATGGAGATGCCTGACTGGCTCAGCTGGTAGAGCACTTGACTCGGAGTCATGAGTTTAAGCCCCATGTTGAGCGTACAGCTTACTTAAAAAAATGTAGTGGTGTCTGTCTTTGGATTTTGTGATTTTTATCATTTGCTTTGTGCTGTTCTACACATTTCACAATGTGGAAATTATTCAAATATTAAACACGTTAAAAATGATCAGAATCTCTAGGTGCTATCATAGATTCACTTCTGTTTGGGTCCAAGAGGGGCTCACCATTTAATGACTTACTCAGAAGGGTTAGTACCTTAAAAAATAACACACTGATTTTTTAAGATTATACAGACAAAATTAGGGAATTTAGATAAGCTACAAGCATAAAAACACAATTAAAAGATGTACCTATAACCTCATCACTTCATTATTCAGTTAATTAATATTTTATGTATTTTCATACTTTTAATTATACAAATGCTACTACCACCACTGATGATGATGATGGTAAGAGTAATAACGGCTAAGTGCTTTCTTTGTGCCAGGTCAGTTTTAAGTACTAAATGTATGAACCGCCCTTCACCAAAACCCATGTGCACATGTATCATTATCTCCATTTTACATGTGGGGAAACAGAGGTCTTAAACAATTAGATAAGAGGGCTAACGTGGTCCCATTGTTAGAAATAAAGCCAGAGTTTAACCATGCTAAGCTGACTTAAATGTGCGTGCGTGCGTGTGTGTGTGTGTGTGTGTGTGTGTGTGTGATTCCAGCATGCGATCAATATGCAACTAAACGCTTGTAGCGTACAGCTCTTTCAAAATCCAGTCAAGTGGGGTGAGTGGGGATAATCATTCCTTGTCACTAGATGGACATTATGTTATCATACATCCATGGATGGATACTCCGGTTGCTCCACCTCTTGGCTATTGTAAATAGTGCTGCTATAAACATGAGTGTGCAAATAGCTCTTTGAAATCTTGCTTTCAGTTTTTTTGGATGTATATTCAGAAATGGGATTGCTGGATCATATGGCAATTTTACTTTTATTCTGAAGAACTGCCATACTGTTTCCCACGGCTGCTGTACCATCACATTCCCATTAACAGTACACAAGGGTTCCTATTTATCCACAGCCTTGCCAACACTTACTATTTATTATTTATTTTGATAGTGGCCATCCTAAGGGGTGTGTGGGGATATCTCATGATAGTTTCACCTTATGAAAGAGGCTTTCTCTCCTTCTCAGAGCCTATCTGACAGTGTTATTAATCCAAAGAAAATAGGTAGGCAAATAGACAACATCATAACATAAGCTATATAAACTGACCTATCATTAGTAGAACGCAGATTTTAAGATATTTACTAATAACTGCAACACAGAGAACACATTAAACATATTTAGGGGGAAACTTTTCAAATAAAAGGAGCAGATTCAGAATTTCCTATCTACCTACCCCTTACTCTATCTTCAAGGGATCACCTACAATGACATATCTTAAATTCTGAAGGCCTGAGATCATCTTTACATTTAATTTCTTTCTAGCCACATGAAAGCCAATTGCTGTATCTAGTCATCTTTCTTTGTGGCAATGCTAGATTTTAAGCCAAGCCCCTTGTCTAAGTCTTCTGGACTGATTTTCTGTAAACCAAAGCATGGCGGGCCCTGAATTTTAAATCATTTTCTATTTCCCATTTCCCATTTCAGATACTGTATGCTACTACTCACAGCAATTCAGGAGTACCCTGGGGTTGGATATAAATTTCTAACTAACCTTCAACATATCCACCTAAAATTCAGTGTTAAGAACATATATATCCTCAACTCTGAATAATCACCCCAAATTTATAGGTACAATTCTCGATTTATTCCTGGAAAACATTTTCATCCATTTCTTTTTAGAATCCTGCACTGAGAATTATAGAATCTAGGATGCTTTGGAAGAATTAATAACAGTTCAGTCCAACCATCAACATTTTATAATTTTTCCATCAAGCCTGCCTCAATGAAGCTTCCATTTTTCCAACCAGTAGAATTGTATGTCTGCCAACGGTTTGCTAACGAGCTTCCTGTGCAGGGAACTGCTTCTGATGGTAGGAATAAGAGGAGGAAGTAGGGCTTGCCAAACAGGGTGTCACTACTAGTAGTTCTAATTCCTAAAGTGCTGTAACAGAAGAAATGGGCCAAAGTTGAGGAATCAGGGGAATAGAAATTTGGATGTACAATTAAAAAAAAAATCAAGAATATATCTTGGAGGAGTTAAGCAGAGGCAGGGAAAAGGAGAAGGGAAATACTCGGTAATGAGGAAATGAAGCAAATTATGTGCGGTGTAGAAAATCTTCAACCCTGTGTACTGCCCTGTGTGCTCCACAGAGGGAGGGTGGAGCTGGAAAGGGGCTGTCCTTTTGTCTGGCTCTTCTGTGAGGCGCCTCTGTATCAGTGCTTCTTCAGATCTGTCCAATGACAGGCTGCTGGAGGGGGTCTTTAGGCTGCTGCCCCATAGGACATTGCAGAAAAACTTCAAGAGTCCAGAACGGCCTAAGTATCCCTTCATGTGCCTCAACATCTCCTCACTAATGACCGAGGTAAGCAGGTTGTGAAGAGGAGCATGGCTGAACAGCCATTTGTGACGAATGAAGATTAAGGTCCATCAGGGCTTAACTACAGAAAGACTAACTAGCATGCAAAACCGGAAACCAGAGCAGAAGCCATCTCCTGTCTATAAAACTCAGAAGTAGGGAGCTTGAAGCTTGGCAAACCCTTGGCACATTTGATGCAAGGATTAGAGAAGTGAGGTATTTGCCAGATCTGGGTATGAGGCTCATGTTACGAGCCTTAGTCAAGATCAGAAGCTAGAAGTGACTGAGCCTACAATCTGAGCAGTACCAATGTGTGCAGCTGAGTGAAGCTCCAGTAAGACAGGGGTGAATACCCACTATTAAACTGAGGGGCACACAATAAATGATTATTGGTCAATATCCACTGATAAAACAAATGAATACTAGCAATTTAATCATAAAGCAAACTCTCAATTTTGGGGTGACCTACGAAATAACACCATTAACTGAACTTTTCATTCTTTTTCTTTTACTCTCATCTCACATTTTGTCTTTTGGTACCTCAAGCTTGAGGATACCAAGTATTTGCCTTTGGCAAGAATTTCCGTGGTTTTAGTGAATGGGAAATTGGACCATCTGGTGTTATCTCTGCATGCAACAGAAGTCTAAATACCACAACAGTGACTGGCCAACTACCCTACCCACATAAAACCACCAATTCTCTTGATTTACTGAATTTTTCCAGGAGCTGCACTTCATCATGGGAATTTATTTTCAAGCAGAGCACTGTATTGACTTGCTTAAAGAAAAAAAGCTAAAGGAATGGATGAAGGAATGACTTAAAAATGTAGTGTTTTATTCTTTCCATGTCTCATATTAGCCTTTCAGCTTCCTTAAAATTATTAAAATGGGCAACAACAGGACCTCATGAGGACCAAACCTTCTAGAGAGATCTGAACACTATAGTTTGGAAGGTATGTAGTATGCCTTTTTCTTATTTAGTACAGTATTTTTTCCAACTAAGGAGATTCCTTTTGCAAGATTGTCTCAAGATTGTATCACGAGAATTCCCCTTGGATACTGTAGTGTAGTAAAGAAAATTGCTTCCTCTACTTTTTTACCTGGTGAGTTCTCTAGGGATATATAAAATCAACAGCAAAAACCACAGCAAAAAAAGAAGTCTAATGATTCTAGAAGGGATGTCACCAATGGGACTACTATTGCCAATTCATTTTTAGAGAAGTTCTTGCACAGTGACCCACAGGCACTTTGTCTCTTGAAAGAAACAAGTCTTGTAGCTCTGAAGTATTGCCCAGATTGGATTTTAGGAGATGCTCTAAGCAGGAGCCCAAATAAAAGACTCACCCAAGGTTTTGTGGACAGAGACCGTAACTTTCTTCCTCATTGGCTACTCTGAATACCTAATACAGAGGTTGATACAGAGTAGTATCAAAGGTTAAATGAGGGGCGCCTGGGTGGCACAGTCGTTAAGCGTCTGCCTTCGGCTCAGGGCGTGATCCCGGCATTATGGGATCGAGCCCCACATCAGGCTCCTCCGCTGTGAGCCTGCTTCTTCCTCTCCCACTCCCCCTGCTTGTGTTCCCTCTCTCGCTGGCTGTCTCTCTCTGTCAAATAAATAAATAAAATCTTTAAAAAAAAAAAAAAAGGTTAAATGAACAAACTATTTCCTTACCTGTTCCTACCTCACTCCTAACTCCATATTTTTTTTTACTTCTTTTGCCTAAACAACTCATGTTTTTATTATATCATCAGTGTTTTTCATTACTGTTTCTCCTCTTATATGTGCTTCCAAATTTCCTGGATGTGACATCGACGTTTTCTATATTCATTTTCATCTTTCCATTAATGTGTAACGCAGTCGTAACATCTCTATGTAATATCACCTTGGCCAGGCCCCATACTCCTTTCTACATATGTTCCCTACAGGTTACCTACCTCCAACATTCAAAAATTAAAAGTGTCTGCTTATCTAGCTTCATTGTTTCTAAAGAAGATTTAATTCCTATGATTCAAGTTAGTGAAGAAGATAAATTAAGGCTTATTTTAATAAAATTTACTTTTTGTAAGTACATAACTCCTCAACAGAGGCTAGGAAGATAGGACTGAGGCTGACTTTGAGACCCAGTGCCATTTATTAGAACTGATGCACAGGGTAGAACATGAAATGAGAAATCAGCAAGTGTTAGTGGCCAACAATCTATCTCAGAACATCCTTAATAATTTGTTGTTATATTTAGCCTAAATTTTGTGCATATGTGAGTGTCGGGGATTATGGCTTATGTTGACAGGAATCACAACAATCACATGTCAGATACTTCCTATTGGCCATTTCCTTAATATCAGTAGAGCTAATTTCAGACAACTTTTCACAAATGTGTTGCAAATAACTGGTATTATACAGGGATTGTAGCAACCGATATTTCACCCATTGTCTGAGTTCCTTTGAGAGGAGGCATTTTGATCAAATCTATCTTTCCATTAAGACTGAATCATAAATTCAGGCTTCGTGGTAGTATCATGTAACTTGGTTTGTGCTTCACTCTTTTTTAGCTTTTCCAATATCAGCTAATCAGCAACTTACTAACATTCTTACATACATTTCTTTTTCCATAGAGAGGATTACACTGTACACTGCATGTAATATAAAAAGAAAATGACTACTGCTTTCTTTCAAAACCAGTGGATTTTCTCCATAAGGCTTCATTTATGGAAATGTTGTTTTGAACAGTCTGATTTCATTGTTTTGAATAGTTTGATTTCACATAGTGTTCTCTTTGCTTTTTACCTCTTATACACATATATAATTATAAGCAAATTATTAGTGATTTAATTAAATGAAAATGGGTCAGGAATGTCCTCAAACGTCATTATGCTCCATGGCTGACTCTGCTTACTGGATATAGTACTTTGAGTTTGTGGGCAAGTGAAAGCACAAAAAGCTCATTGTTGAATGAGAACACTGCAGAAAGGAGTTACAATGAGCAAGTTAGGAGCATCAAGAATGATCTAGTATATGTTCAAGGTGGCCTAAGGAGTGTCCCTGGCAGACACTATCCTCCCACTCCCATCTTTGACCCATGGCTCACAATGACTCAGGCAGTGTGGTGTGTCTCTGTGATACGAAGAGTGTTGCTAGATTACTTCATTCCTTCTCCACCTGCACCCCACCCAATCTACCTGGTGTGGAAACATTCATTTGATTCGACTGTGACCCCTCTTACAACTTCATTTGAGTCAGCAATATATTTTGATTCTGGGAAAAGCAGGCCTGACAATATTGGATATAGGTAGGAAGGGTCTCTCTACCCTTCAAGGCCATCTTCCTTTGTGGTCTGCGGAGCACCCAGGTTGTGAATTCCAGGAATTAGATCAAGCACTTCATGCTATTCCAAACTATTTATTTTAAATAATGAGCCTACTCACTGTTCAACCTGATAATCAACTGCAGTTTTACAATAAAGAGACAAAGGTGATGACCATCTGTTGCCAACATCCGCTGAAAAATTCTATGCTCATTTTAGGTTTCCAGGAAAATATGAGCAAGTGAAGTATGAACAAAACAAAATAAATAACCAGCTCCTTCGTAATTTCTGGAAGTGTGCATCCCTCCACCAAAGATGCACGTGTACGCGCACACACATTATTACTACCAGCAGCCGGGTAAGCATATCAAGCGTATGAATATGTGGGTGACCCAGGGCATAAACAACGACAATCATAATCAGTGACTAACTCAATGGAAAAATGCCTTCTCTAAACCTGAACTATAGCATATATTCTTTGTATCAGCAGTGCTTAACCCTGACCACGCATATAAAATCACTTCAAAAGTAGTTAAAACTCTGGATGCTAAGGCCACAGCCCAAACCATTAAATCAGGATCACTGAGGGTTGGGTCCAGTCAGCCATAGTTTATAAACTTCCCAGGGGATTCCAATGTGCAGCCAAGTTTGTGATAGTTACGATAGTTTACAACTGTGAAAACCACTGCAGGAAGTTTGTGTTTCTATAATGGACAGAGATCTGACATAATGTAGCCCTCCAAAAATACACATTCACTTTGATAAGATATAAATTTGTGGCAGGTGCAATATTTTTCTAAGTCAGATGTTTTAACATGGGCTGTGGTTCTAAGAGCGAATGTTCTTTATCCACAAACTGCTCTCACAGGGCTCAGGGTTCTGATATGATGCATTCTTCCCATGGTGCCTATTAGCATATACAGTAAAAGCCCACAGAGGCAGGCTTCATTAGCAGGATGCCAGTGGAGTCAGAGGAGAAAAATCAATGTGGCCCACTTACTGCCAGCATCGCGAAGCATTTGATATTTAATATTCGCTGGAGTGCAATGCTGAAATGCCATTTCCTATTGATTTGCATTCTGTGGTAAGGTGGTAGGAAGGCACAGCTGTCTTTTAAGAGCTCTCCAAACCCATCAATGTGGCTTTCATGCTATTATAATATTTGGTGTTGTAACTGGTCCCAGTTTTATATTCCCAAATTCTGATGGGGTGACGTATGTCACTTACTACTTAGTAAATAAGAGCTCAGTTCTACTCTTTAAGAACCTGAGTACTTCTCCTATATAATCTTTATTGTCCAAATTTATACACTTCTGCAATCTGCATAACTTGAGATGAAGCACTGAATCATCCCAGGAGCTTACTCTGCTAAGGTAATTTCCCACTATTCTGCTCTTTATCCTTTACTTTTCACTTCTTAAAGTCAGTGTCACAAGTATAGACAGCCAAGGAAGGGAGATAAAATAATGTACAGTTGACCCTTGAACAAGGTGGGGCTTAGGGGCACCAACCTCCTGCACCGTCAGAAATCCACAGTTAGGGGCGCCTGGGTGGCTCAGTCATTAAGCGTCTGCCTTCTGCTCAGGGTGTGATCCCAGGGTCCTGGGATCGAGCCCCGCATCGGGCTCCCTGCTCTGCTGGGAACCTGCTTCTTCCTGTCCCACTCCCCCTGCTTGTGTTCCCTCTCTCACTGGCTCTGTCAAATAAATAAATAAAATCTTAAAAAAAAAAAAAAAAACCTATAAAAAAAAAAAAAGAAATCCACAGTTAACTTCTGAATCTCCAAAAACTGAACTGTTAACAGCCTACTGCTGAACCAGAAGCCTTACCAATAACATCAACAGTTAACACATATTTTGCATGGTACATGTATTATATACCATATTCTTACAGTAAAGTAAGCTAGAGAAAACATTATTTTATAAGAATCCTAAGAAGGAGAAAATACATTGGCGGTTCTGCGTTGTATTTATCACAAAGAATCCACATATAAGTGGACCCACACAGTTCAAGGCTGTGTTGTTCAAGGGTAACTGTACACTCAGTTGGGACTGCAATGGCTCTGTGTGTGAGGATGCTAGCAAAGGACATGCCAACACTTTTCTGAGCTACTCAGCAATATCTGTGTTGACACAATTACAGTTGAGTTGATTTTTGAATGTGAGGGAGTACAAAGGAGAGAAAAGAATGAGGGAACTTCAGGAAGAGATAAAACACATGTGACTGCGAACAACGCCGGGAAACTGGCAGAGACGGGACTCTCAGAATGAAAGCTGGGCTCTTGCAGGTGATGAGGCCCAAGAAAGAGCCAGGGCATTGGAACTCAGGC
This sequence comes from Ursus americanus, assembly GCF_024610735.1. Lineage (NCBI taxonomy): Eukaryota > Metazoa > Chordata > Mammalia > Carnivora > Ursidae > Ursus > Ursus americanus. The sequence continues at coordinate 91,922,672 of NC_142164.1, forward strand.
TAAGGAGGCTGAATTTCATTCTTTTGGGAAATCACTGCCCGTTAAGGCATGGTCAGTTTTTCCATTTCGAAAGATGAATCTGACATCAGTAGAGAGCTCTTATGACCCCACGGAGAAAGACAATTCAGAAGACAAGGCAACAATAGTACAAATGAGAATCTCAAGATCTTCAGCTAAAAACAAAGCTCCATTTTAGAACTACAGGTTGTGTGATGTCAGTAAGATTGGCAGACTGACTTCCCAGCTCTTGTCCCCCTACAAAAACAATTTAACAATTACCCAGCAATTTAACAACAAAATAGCTCTGGGAGAGCTCTGAAGGACAGGGCAGAAGCTGCAGCAACCCGGAGAGCACAAACACTGAGGATGGCTACAATGAAACGTGTAGAAAACATTTTACCTAGGTCCTCCCATCCCCTGGCCCAGCACAGTTTATGGCCAAGAAGCATCCCATTGACCAAAATCTCCCCCCATGGAGGAAACAGAGGGAAGGAGGACCTGGCCCCTTTACCATGAAAAATTCAGCACCTTCACTGCTGTGGACACTTAGAGCTTTTGCCACAAAAGATTCACCCCACCCCATCTCTGAAGACGTTGACCCCACCTTATGGAGCTGCCTGGAGTCCACACTACCGCACCCTCCTCCAGCTGGAACTACACACTCCCACTCCTCTCCCTGGTGCTATTGCCACGGCATTTACACCAACACAACAGGCTTACAACTGACAGTAATACAATAATAGTAGGAGACTTCCAATAATGGACAGAACATTCAGATAGAAAATTAGTACGAAACAGCTGACTTGAACAATACTATAAACCAAATGAACATGACATACAGAATTTTTATCCAACAGCATAAGAATACATATTGTTCTCAAGTGCACACTGAACATTCTCCAAGATAAATTATATGTTAGGTCACAAAACAAGTCTTCACAAATTTAAGGTCAAAATTATTCCAAGTACTTTTTTGTGACCAAAATGGAATGAAAGTAGAAATCCACAACAATAAAATTTTTAAAAATTCACAAATATGTGGAAACTAAACCTATTCTTGAACAACCAGTGGGTCAGAGAAGAAATCAAAAGGGAATTTAAAAAGTATCTCAAGACAAAGGAAAAAAATGAAGAGTTGATTTTTTTTGAAAAGTCAAAATCAACAAACCCTTATCTCGATTAAATAAGAAAACAGAGGAAAAGAGAGAGAAGGCTAAATTTTAAAAAATCAGAAATGAAAGAGAAGACATTACAACAGATGCCTCAGAAATAAAAGGGGCCACGGGGACTATTCTGAACAATTATATGCCAACAAATTGAATAACTAGAAGGAATGAAATACACAACCTATAAAAAATCAATCAAGAAGAAATATAAAACCTGAATAGACCAATAACAAAGAAAATGAATCAAAAATCAAAAACCTCCCAAAAGGAAAAGCCCAGGACCAAATAGCGTCATTGGTGAATTCTACCAAACATTCAAAGAAGAATTAATACCAATTCTTAAACTCTTCCAAAAAAAATAGGGGAGAGAACACTACCAAACTCACTTGATAATAGCAAAACCAGACAAAGACATCATAATAAAAAAAACTTTAGGCCAGTATCTCTAATGGACCTAGATGCTAAAATACCTAAAAAAAAAAAAAAAAAAAAAAAAAAACTAGCAAACTGAACTCAAGAGTACATTAAAAAAGCATGACCTAGTGGGATTTATCCCTGGGATGCAAGGATGGCTGAACATAGACAAATCACTATAATACACCACACATTAACAAAATGAAAGGGAAAAAACACATGAACATCTCAGTCAATGCACAAGAAATAACTTGACAAAAGTCAACATTCATTCATGATTAAAAGTTTTAATAAAGTAGGTACGGAAGGAACTTACCTCAACTCAATAAAGGTTTTATATGAAAATCCCACAGCTAACATCATAATCAACGAGGGAAAATGGAAAGCTTTACCCTATGATCTGGACTAGGCAAGGATGTATGCTCTTACCATGCCATTCAACATAGTCCTGGAAGTCCTAGACAGATCAATTAAGACAAGAAAAAAAAAATGTAAGGTATCCAAATTGGAAAGGAATTAGTAAAATTATCTCTCTATGCACATTATATGATTATATATGGAAAAACCCTGAAGACTCAACAATAACAAAAAACTGTTAGAACTAATAAACTAATTTAGTAAAGCTGCAGGATACAAAATCACCATACAAAAGTCATTTCTGTTTCTATACACTAACAATAAAATATCTGAAAGAGAAATAAAGAAAACAATCCAGTTCACAATAACATCAAAAACAGTATAATACTTAGGAATAAATTTAACCAAAGAGAAAACTACACACTAAAAATTATAAGACAGTGATGAAAGAAACTGAAGAAGCAAATAAATGGAAAGACAATCCATGTTCATAGACTGCAAAAGTTCATATCATTAAAATGTCCATACTATCCAAAGCCATCTATAGATCCAAAAAAATCTGTATAAAAATTCCAATGGCATTTTTCAGAGAATTAGAACAATCCTAAAATTCATATGGAACCACAAAAGATCCTTAATAGCCAATGTTCTCCAGAGAAAGAACAAATCTGGAGGTATCAAACTTTCTGATTTCCAACTATATTGCAAAGCTTAGTAATCAAAACAGTATGGCACTGACATAAAAACAGACATGTAGACCAACAGAACAGAAATCCACACATCTGTGTTCAGCTGATCTTTGACAGGGAGGTCAAGAACACACAATGGGGAAAGAACAGTGTCTTTAATAAATGGTGTTGGAAAACCTGGATATCCACAGAAGAACGAAATGGGACCCTTATCTCACACCATATACAAGAATCAACTCAAAATGGGGGCACCTGGCTGGCTCAGTCAATAGAGCCTGTGACTCTTGATCTTGCGGCTGTAAATTTGTGCCCCACATTGGATAAAGAGATTACTTAAAAATAAAATCTTTAAAAGAAAATAAACTCAAAATGGATTAAAGATGTACATGTAGGCCTGAAACAGTAAAGCTCTTAGAAGAAAAGCTTCTTGACAGTGGCCTGGGCCATGATTTTTTATTAAAAAGCACAGGCAACAAAAGCAGAAACAGGTAACTGGGATTCCATCAAACTAAAAAGGTTTTGCACAGCAAAGGAAAAAAAATCCACAGAATGAAAAGGCAGCCTACTGAATGGGAGAAAATATTTGCAAATCCTACATCTGAAAAGAGATCCTTTTCTGAAATATATAAGGAATTCATGCAACTCAACAGCAAGAACATAAATAACCTGATTTTAAAATGTGCAAAGGAACTGAATAGACATTTCTCTATAGAAGACAAACTAATGGTCAACAGGTTTATAAAACTGTTCTTAAGTTAACTAATCATTAGAGAAATGTAAATCAAAACCACAATGATATATCCCCTCACATCTCTTAGAATGACTATTATCAAAAAAGATAAAAGATAAGTATAGATGAGGACTTGGGGTAAATAAATCCCTTGCTAGTAAGAATGTAAATTGGTAAAGCCATTATGGAAAACAGTATGGTGGTTCCTTAAATAATTAAACCCAGAACTACAATATGACCTAGCAATTTATGGGTATACATACAAAAGAACTGAAATCGGTATCTTTTTTCTTTTTTTAAGATTTTATTTATTTGACAGAGAGAGAGAAAGGCAGTGAGAGAGGGAACACAAGCAGGGGGAGCGGGAGAGGAAGAAGCAGGCTCCCAACAGAGGAGCCCGATGTGGGGCTCGATCCCAGAACGCCAGGATCACGCCCTGAGCCGAAGGCAGACGCTTAACGACTGAGCCACCCAGGCGCCCCTGAAATCAGTATCTTGATGACATCTGTGTCAGACCTCTGACTTCCAGAACTGTAAGATAATAACTTTGTATTTAAGCTACTAAATCGGCAGTAATTTGTTATAGCTGCAATAGGAAACTAATATACATGCTATCCCAAGATTCTAAATTTGACCCTTAACCTGAGATCAAGGCATCCCTACCCAACACTCAATCAGAGTCAGCATTTATTCACGAAGAAGAGATAAAGAGAGGTTATCTGTTGGATAGGCAAACAGTACTTGCCACAGAAGCCTTCCCATAGTACTTATGTTTTATAAATTTGTCTATTCACATAGCTTCCTCTTCCCTTAAACTATGAACTCCTCATAGACGTGAATGGACCAGGATATATTCATTTTTATATTTACATTGTCTATCATGGGACCTGACCTATATTAGGTTTTGATAATTTTAAAATTAATGGACAATAGAATTAATACATAATTTTCAAAGTCACCATTTTGAAAAACATTGGGATAGACAAATGGGTAAATATAGTGGTCCAAAGTAAAACAAACAAACAAAACAAAACAAAAACATAACAAAACAAAACCTTCTGTCAGTTAAAGTCTTTTTTTTTTTCCTACTGTACAGATACTAGAATGCTTTCCTTGTGCGTCTATCACTACTGGGTCCAATACTTTCTCTAGTCATACTTTGTATATTCAATTGTATTTTTTTCATGTTTTAAAAAAGTGGACTTCCATAACAACCCTGTATTTTATAAAATTTAGCTATCTTTAAGAGGAATCATGATTCCATGTCAGAGAACAAAAGTGTCAGTCTTCACAGTATCAACATTTCATAAATTATCTTACACAATTGGGTCATGGGCACTGCAATTTTCTCCTTGGTGCTTTGAGACTGAGATACTGAAGGTTGTAATAAAATGTTAGAAGTGTTGGCTTCATGGTGGAAGATTACCTAAAAGTTTACACCTTCCCAAATATTTCAAGCAATTAATTATTCATCAAAATGCAAAAAGTTTCTGAATGCCAAGTTTTCAAATATGTCTTCTTATCTTCAAATAAACTAAACATAGTAAGAATAAATCTTAGCTCTCTGTTTTAGTTATAATCATTGTAATTATACAGTTTAGGTTGTTATTCTGTATACACAACATCATTATTTACCCTTTAGATAATCCATTTGTCTGAAGAAAAAAATCTAAGATGCTCTGTGCTCTAGTAATTTTCAATAGTTCATTCCATTAAAACAGTTATTCAGTGAAATAAATAACAAAATTAGAAGTTAGTGAATTAGTTTTAGCACTATATAATTTGAAGCTCTTATTTCATCCCGAAAATGCAGGTATGCCTGTCTGTTCTTCCTTTACAGCTAGGGAACGGATGGTCTTAGAACACTTTGAATAATGCTTGATTATAAGACCAGGAACCAATTATTTTAATTAAACCCAATAGTTTAACAAATCTGTCAAGAACGTAGTATCTATAATTATAGTGCAATATGGGAACTTGCTGTTTTCCAATTAGATAGAGAATAGTGGGGCTAAATTTGAAGGGAAAAATTCTATCATCGACATAGTTTAAGAAGTTTTTATGTTTTTTTTCATAAAGATTTATTTATTTGAGAGAGAGAGAGGGCGCACATGCACTGACATACCCGCACATAGGATACGGGGGTGGCCTAGGGAGAGGGAGAGAATCTCAAACAGACTCCCCACTGAGTGTGGAGCCCGATGCAGAGCTGGATCTCATGACTCTGAGATCATGACCTCAATCAAAACCAACAGCTGGGGCGCCTGGGTGGCTCAGCCGGTTAAGCATCTGACTTCGGCTCAGGTCATGATCATAGGGTCCTGGGACCGATTCCTAGATCAGGATCCCTGCTCAGCGATTCCCAGATCAGGATCCCTGCTCAGCAGGGAGTCTGCCTCTCCTGCTCCCTCTGTCCCTCCCTCTCCCTTTATTCCTCCCTCTCTCCCCCACCACTCCACTTGTGCTCTCTCCTTTCTCTCTCTCAAATAAATAAAAATCTTAAAAAAAAAAAAAAAAAAAGAGTTGGACACTCAACCGAGTCACCCAGGCATCCCTAATGTGTTAGTCCTAAACGATCTTGGTTTAAAAAGAAGCACATTAACCTTTTCACAGAATTTTATCACTCAAGAAAGGTAAAAGACAAGTGCCAATATCAAGGTGGGGAATGCCAGTGACAGGATCAAACAAGAAAGATATTTTGAAAATATCTATTAGAACCAGAGACAGAACAGCATCCAGGAGTTTTACCAGAATTCCATAGCCAGTGGGCATAGGAAAATTATTAGATTGTCATTATTAGAAAGGATCAGAGGGTTCAGATAGATAATAGAAAGACTGGATGTTCCCATCAAACTGGGCACAAAAAGATTGGGAAGCCACGTACAATGGGACTTGCCTGGACAGTCCCAGTTTTTACTCCTGTCCACTTTTGTGTCCCTCAGTATAAGAAATAATTGTGGTAGTGCAGATGCCTGAGGTCAAGCCCTGACACGAATTCACATAGATCTGGTTTTTCAGCAGTAGTGCTTTTATATTTGAAATAGATTAATTTTGGCCTTATTCTGAGAGCCAAAAACCACCAAAAAAAAAAATCACAACTATCTTATTTGTTTCAAATAGCTTTTTCTCAAGTCTAGAAAAGTAAAATAAAGGTAAGGAATGCGGTTTTTTTTTTTAAGATTTTATTTATTTATTTGACAGAGATAGAGACAGCCAGCGAGAGAGGGAACACAAGCAGGGGGAGTGGGAGAGGAAGAAGCAGGCTCCTAGTGGAGGAGCCTGATGTGGGGCTCGATCCCATAACGCTGGGATCACGCCCTGAGCCGAAGGCAGACGCTTAACGACTGCGCCACCCAGGCGCCCCAGGAATGTGGTATTTTTGTAACATTCTGATGCCTTAAGCAACAGTAATCCATTAGAATGGTAGCGCTATTACACAGAATTACTCAAAATGGATCACTGAGAGTTTGAGAAAGTAAGAACACTTCAGTGAACACAGGAAAAATATTCCTGAGAGAGAAACCTTTCCTCAGTGATAAAATTGCTGGCTATATGGAAACTACCCTGGGATCACCATGATAGTTCTCTACCAGTTTTATGGGCAACTTAGAGTAATGAAAATATATCGAATCCAGAAATTCGTGTGGCCTTCAGCACTCCCTTTATCACCTTTGGGTCTCCGTTTCTTCACATGGAGACAAAGGGCTAGCACTCAATGATCTGTAAAACCCCTCAATCTTTAACGTTTTGAGAGTCCTTTTCTTTTTTTTAAATACTTACTCTCTCCCTTTTCCTGTTTTGTGCTCAAATCCATCTTATTTATTCCCTCTACTCCAATCCTCAATAAGTCTCCCCTCTGTTTCTTGTCATCTCTGACACAAAGGAGACAACTCTAGAGACAATCTGTCAGAATTACTACATAATCATCATCAGTACCAGACAACCAGTCTTCATCAAGGAGAGAAGGGCTGAGCGAGCAAGCATGAAAGCAAGTGACTGGGCTGAAATGAATAAGAAACATCACCGAGGCAAAAATGCCTACTGCACTGGATGATCCTAGTATTCCTTTCTTTATACTCTTTTCTCTCCTATTTTTCTTTTTTTTTTTTTTAAAGATTTTATTTATTTATTTGACAGAGATAGAGACAGCCAGCGAGAGAGGGAACACAAGCAGGGGGAGTGGGAGAGGAAGCAGGCTCATAGCAGAGGAGCCTGATGTGGGGCTCGATCCCATAACGCTGGGATCACGCCCTTAGCCGAAGGCAGACACTTAACCGCTCTGCCACCCAGGCGCCCCACTCTCCTATTTTTCTCATTTGAGAATTGCAAGGATTTTTTTGCCCCAACTATGTAGAAATAGCTAATTATAATGACTTCCTGGTTTTTCCACCTCACTTCCCAGGTTGGAGGGTGGGCACTAATTTACTCCTAACAAACCGATCCAACAGCCGGCTAGACAGTGTGCTTGCTAGTCATTTCCAACCTCCAGGCTGCCTTTGTGCCCACTGCTTAAGTGTGTAGTAGAATATGTATGGGGGTGTGTGTGTGTGTGTGTGTGTGTGTGTGTGTGTGTGGACAAGCATATATATTTGTTTTGGCTTTAAGGAGAAGTTAAACTTTTCCTGCTAGTGTTAAAAAATTAAATAATTATGATATTTAATGGTACATAAATACAGGAATCATTTATACTAGGTAGAACTAAACCTAAATGGGGGCGCCTGGGTGGCTCAGTCATTGGGCGTCTGCCTTCGGCTCAGGGTGTGATCCTGGCGTTATGGGATCGAGCCCCACATCAGGCTCCTCTGCTGGGAGCCTGCTTCTTCCTCTCCCACTCCCCCTGCTTGTGTTCCCTCTCTCGCTGGCTATCTCTCTGTCAAATAAATAAATAAATCTTAAAAAAAAAAAGAACTAAACATAAATGATTCTAAATTTAGCGTGGACATTGTTGCTCTTCTATTAAACCAAAAAAGAAAAAAAAGCCTCCACATGCTCTGTTGTCACTGAAATGAGTTCGAACATCAACTGTGGTCCTTTTCAGGAGCTCCAAGTCAGTCATTCCATAGAACACCACATATTCAGTGCCAACTACAGAGGAAAACAAGAAAAATGTAGCCTTTTGTTTAATGAAAAAGAGTTTAAATTTCTGAGGAGCTGCGAACAAGAGAATGGAGGTAGATTAAAAACATTAATTTACACATCGATAGAGCGTTACCATATCCTACTATTCAGAACAGAAATAGGAGGGAGTATTATGCATTGCTGTTAGCACCATTTGAGGGTGGTAACCTAAAAACCTGGAAGTGCATAGGATATTGGTAACCTATACTGATATTTAGAAAATGACAGTTTCTGAAGAGGCTGAGAGCAGACTGACCTGGCTTGTGTCGATAAGTAAATGTACGGGCTTAATCCACAGAAGACATGCTCGGAGTTGCCACGGGGCTGGCTCCGTAATGTCCTAACTATCTTAACCATCAACACTCTACCACTCATGAGGAAGCCAGGGCTCATTTGTCTTCTTAAAGGGCCTCCAAAGAAATGTAACTTAAACATGAAGTAAGAAAGTATCAGGAGAAAGGTCACTTTAACTCCATGGTCTCCTATTAGCCCCATCTTTTCAGATTGCTGCATTGTGATGCCTTGCAGGGTTTCACCATTTAGAAGTTGTCTGTGACAAAAACTGGAGTTAACTCCCCGACACTGATGTTTTCATCAATTAAAAAAAAAAAAAAAGGAACATAAGATTACAAAAAAACAAAACAAAACAAAACAAAAAAACCATGAAAAATATTGGAAAGTATCTGTTCATTCATTGTAAGATATTTCCATGTTCTATCTATACAATTTCCTAGAAACCAGAGGAAGATATGGTACATCGTTCCTATTCTGAGTGAACCTGCAATATGTAAGTTAATAAAACACAGGTGTGTCAACAAATTATTTGAATGCCACGTGCTTTCTTTTAATTTTTTTTAAGTAATCTCTATGACCAATGCAGAGCTTGAACTCATGACCCCGACAGCAAGAGTCACATGCTCTACCGACAGAGCCAGCCCGGTGCCCCCACCATATGCTAAAGTTAAGTAGTATCTACAGGTGCTATAAAGGGATGACAAAGGGACGAGAGAAAGCCTGGTTTGCAGGTTACTGACATTTTTCCATTACCACAGTTGTTCCTGAAGTGTCACTTAGTAATTTGCAAAAAAAGAAGAAAAAAAAAAGAGAAAAAAATCACTGTAAATACCACGCGTGAGTGATTTCCATTTGCTCTATTTTAGAATGGATTTAAGTTTATTTTTCTATCTTGGAATTGTTTGCCTTTGAAGTCTTTCTTGAATAGGACAAGTGAAAAGCTGTCAGAGCTCGGGGGGACTGCACAGAGCATGTATTCATCCTCCTTTATGTCACTGTCGGAAAGAAGTACTCTAATAGCTAGGAGTACTTTAATAGCAACTCCGAAGTTGCTCTTTACTTACTTCCCCCCTTATTTTTTTTAAGATTTTATTTAATGATGTGACAGAAAGAGTGAAAGAGAGCACACAAGCAGGGGGAACAGCAGGCAGAGGGAGAAACCCCTCCTTTCTTCTAACAATAGATCTTATAATAAATTTTTGTAAGGAGAAAGGCAACTGTGACTAAAAAACATTTTGTGATTATATTTTCTTTAATCTTCTGCAAAATAGGGGTGCCTGCATGGCTCAGTTAAACATCTCCCTTTGGCTCAGGTCATGATCGCAGGGTCCTGGGATCAAGTCCCACGTCGGGCTCCTTGTTCAGCAGGGAGCCTGCTTCTCCCTCTGTCTGCCCCTCCCCCTGCTTGTGCTCTCTCTGGCAAATAAATAAAATCTTTTTATTTTTACCTTCTGCAAAATATTTTTGGGGAGGTTTTCATTAAATTCTGGGCATGGATAAGGGAACATGTCACTCATAAAAGTGCCTCATACTGGAAAAAAATCCGAGACCCACTGATTTCAAGATTCAAGAATGCTATAGAAAGAAGGGGCATTTGACACATTGAGGAGTCTGGGTTTATCAAAACGGGATAAAAATATTTTAAGTTACTTATGATTGTATTTGCATGTTAGACCTGTTTCTCTTCTAGACTGTAGAATTTGATTTTGGGTTGGCTGAGAACAGGATGAAGAATATAAATACAGGCCCCTGGGTGGCTCAGTCAATTAAGCCTCTGCCTTCAGTTCAGGTCATAAACTCAGGATCCTGGGATCGAGCCCCGTGTCAGGCTCCCTGCTCACCAGGAGTCTACTTCTCCCTCTCCCTCTGCCCCACTCCCCCTACCCTGCTCATGCTCTGTCTCAAATAAATAAGTACAATCTAAATAATAATAATAATAATAATAAATAAAGATACTTTTGCAATAACTCCAGCCATGAATGAAAGAGCTTAGTGTTGGTGTTGAGTGAGGTGAGAAAGTGAATCCAGATGGAAGGGGGTAGATATGAGAATATATTATGATGGTAAAATGGATATACTGGTAACCAGTTGGTTCTTGTTTAGATTTCTGTCTTTTTGGTCTGGGCTGTAAAGTCGAGACAGATTTGGGGGAACAAAATAATACATGAAGTTTAGAAAACGGTAGTGTGCAATCCCTCCAATTGATAAAAGTGAAATGTGTAAATTTATCTGAAGTAGTCCATGTTAGGGCATGGGGATACAGAGGATGGTGTTGGCTGGAGGGAAACACTTGACGGTTATTGACTTATAGGTGGAAAATTAAAATATGGACTTGAACCCAGATGGGGATCAAGAATTCACTCTGACTAAACTGACCATTTGAGCGGCTGGAGGAGAAAACTGTTTTTGAATGACCTTGAGAAGGAGATATCTGAGATCTGACCAAAAATCTGGAACAAATGAAAGAGTGGAAAACGGGAGAGTTTGAAGATGAAAGGGACTGTTAGCAGTTGACCAACACAGCAGAGAAGACATGTGGAGTAAAGACTGAAAAGTGCCATTAAGATCTGCCAATGAGAAATCACTGATTGTACTAGCGAGAGCAGAGTTATGCCAGTGCTCTGAAGAAAGCAAGGTTTCAGGGGGCTGAAAAGTTAATGGAAGGTTTTAAAGCTGAGCTGAGCCATCAGGTGACCCAACTCCTGGACTTATGCTTCCCTGAGGGGACATTCACTAAAGTGACTCTCGGAAATCTTCTCAATCTCCCCTCCTTTTTAACATCTGTCACTCATTTCCTAGGATAAATCAACAAAAAGTGTTGTGACCCAATCAAGCACCTCCTACCCTCTAGTTCTTTCTTTTACTCTAGTGGATAACTTTCTGAAGGAGTACCACCTTCCCAGCAAGAAAAGAACTTTGGGGCGGGGCCGGGGGGGGCGTCCAGGATACATGATTATGCATGTGCCTCTGCGAAAGTCTCCGAGTAAGTCCTCAAGTTTCATTTGTAGGGAGAAAGAACTAGTCAAGGAAGAACACGCAATGTATTGGGGATGCAACCTTATATTTGTGGTGGCACAGTCTGGGTGGTTAACATTAGTTTTCATCACAAACAAACCTTGAAGGGTTAAACACAATAATGGTTTAATTCTCATTCATACAAAGCCTGGTTATGTGGCTCTCCGGCAAAGGTGACGGGGGTCTCCAATCTCCCTCCACGACGTGTAAGTGCACTCTCAACAAATGGTTTCGGTGAACATGAACCACACCCACTTTTAAATGCCTCAATCCAGAAATAGCATATTATTGCCACCTGCTTCCCACTGGCAAGAATTTATCATATGGCTCCAAAGAGACTCAAGGCAGCTGAAGAATATAGTTTTAGCAATGTGCCTAAGAAGAGGGAATAGGTTTGGTGATTTCTACCAATCACATTTCTCGTCATCGTCTATCTCTTTCTCTACCTCCCCACATAGGAAACACTCCCCCTCTTTCAGGGAGCTCCCTCAAGTTCTCTCTAGTTGCTCCATTCATATACACTTGTTCTAAGCACTTTCTGCAATTTTGAGAAAATTAATCTTTCCTTTGATATGCTCATAAATTCTCCCTACTCTTCCAAACCCTTTGTATCTCATAAAGATATATAGGCTGTCTGTGATTTGTTTTCTTTTCTATTCTGATAAATCTACTCCTGATTTATGAACTCCTCTCCAATCCAATCTTTCTCTCCTGCTTTGAAAGGTGATTTTTTAAATATCCAAGATTCTTCGATTATATGAAAATTTTCAGTTCAAAAAGGGCCTTTATTTTTGGTAAGGTAAATATTATTAATTATATCTTCATGTACTTCTATCTGCTGTTTTTACAAAGGCCCATAGGATCTGACAAAACTAGAGAAAGCTACAGCTACAGCAGAAGTAACATGCACACAGAAATAAACGAGCATCACAGAAAAACAACAAAGAGCCAAAACAGTACCACGAATCAGAACAAGACAAAAGATTATGTTTTTGGTAAATGGCAGTCATTCTGTTGTTTCTTTATTTCCAGTTATTCCAACTTCAGTAAAGAGAAAAAAGAACAGGAAACAATGCATTTCAGAACTCAGATGAGTCAACATTTTGTTTAATGGATCTCTTCTGGATCTCTCTAATGAAGACTACTTTTCTAGCATTATCTGATGTGTTTTACTTTGTTATTTACCTATGATGTGTCCTGGACTCACACACTGAGTTTTAGCTCCTGGGTATGTTTCCAAGAATTACAGGAAGATGAGCAATTCCTGCTTAAAGGTTTTGCACAATCTTTCTAATAACAAATTGAAATGAAATATATTTGAAGCCCATTGTATCAGGGATTGATATGGGAGTTTTACTGGCAAAGAATGCTTCCAAGGGAAAAGAGAAGACAAATATTTCTTCACCCTCTAATCCTATGTTCCCTGGGCCTCATTTAACAGTACCAAGAGATCTCTCAATTACCTGCACACCTTCCTTTCCTTACCAACTCTGTCATTTTGCCCTTTATTTCTCCTCTTATTTTTCTATAGTAATTCCTTTGCTGTTCCTTTTCCTTTTTTTGATCCTGTATTTGAGCCAGAGATACCTATATGTTGTCCATATGTCTTAGCAGAGAACCTAAATATTGTGGAACATAAAGCTTATATATTTTTGGTGTGGGGGACTCTTGAAGAAAAAGGATATGACATTATTATAACCAGTCAGAGCCTGGAAGTGGCCAGCTCAAGTTAAGGACCTCAAGATTGGGCTTATTTAGTTTAATGGTAAATTTGCCTATCACAGTCCATCCCAGATCCATTTTCTTTCATACTGATTTCTCATTATATATTCACTAGAGGCCATACGACAGAGTTTCTACTACATTTATTCAACATCCCACTTTCACTTTCTACAAAGCAGCTACTTGTACAAAGAAACAGCAGTGGACTTCTCAGAAATCCTCCGAGACTTAGTTCTTGATGTAAATCTGGCTGCGAATAAAATTGGAGCTACATGGGATTCTGAACCAGGCGGGCAATGCAACTTTTACTTTGAAGGGGAGGGAGCTGAAGTTAGAAGGCATAGATGGAAAGAGGTGACAGACAGGAAACCAGCTTTTTATTACTTATTGTGAAAAAGAGTATATAAATGCAAAGGGAATTTTGTAACTGGTTGACAATAGTGAGTGAACAGGTATATCAACAAATTTTTTATTGATCTTCAACCCCCTGTTCCTATTGTTCCAGAGACAGTGTGAACTGATAGAAAGAATTCAGGCTTTAAAATTAAATAGATCTCAAAGCAAACCCTGGCTCTTACGCTTAATAGCTGTGAGATTCTAACATATCTGATGTACTGATGTGAATGGAGAGGAGAATATCTACCTTGTTGTTAGAATTTGTCATAGTATATATGTGTCACATAAATGATACTAAATAAATCATAGCCGTCATTAAATTACTGCTACTAAGCAATCAATATATGTGTTTATATACATATATACATGTAGATATGAATGAGAGATATATTACACACATAACTGATAAAATGGCATTAAAAAAGAATTATAAATTAAAAGTTTATAAATATTCATATTTAAGGCAGAAAAATAAGCCTGTTATTTAAACGATTTTCACTGTAATCTATCTTCTGAGGACCTTTAGGATTTTACTATGATTTAATTGTAGTAATAACTTCATAGATTAACAAATGTATCTTTCACTTCTTGAACTGCACGGCTCAAACCAGACTGCCACAAACCCATCACATGCCCCCTCTCCAAGTTGTATGCTAGCAAAAATAATTTAAACTTATGTTCTATTAAACATTTGCTTTAGGGGGAAAATTTATCAAAGTGCCAATCGTGTTTCCATTCTCATACCACTATTCTGTTTAAAGTCATGAACCATCTTGAGTTTGGAGTTATAAGCAGAAACCGAGCTGGACAAACTGAGAGCACAAGGTAATTTAATAAAATCTCATGCAGAGCTCACAGAATTGACAGCAGCAGTATTTGAAAAGAAAGAGGTAAGTAGGTAACTTCTGAGGAATAAGCTAGAAAACCTACATCATAAATCCTACATCACAGGGGCACCTGGCTGGCTCAGTTGGTAGAGCATGTGACTCTTGATCTCGGGGTCATGAGTTCAAGCCCCATGTTGGGTGCAGAGATTACTTTAAAAAAAATCATTTTGAAAAAATAAATCCTATATCACTCACAGTCTAGTCCAATGTTTTTCACGTGTCAGGTCAGGACTCAGAGTGAGACTTAAGAACCAATGAGTCCTGGGGCACCTGGGTGGCTCAGTCGGTTAAGCGTCTGCCTTCAGCTCGGGTCATGATCCCGGGGTCTTGGAATGGAGCCCCGCATCAGGCTCCCTGCTCAGCCAAGAGCCTGCTTCTCCCTCTCCCTCTGCTGCTACCCCTGCTGTTCTCTCTCTCTCTATCAAATAAATAAATAAATAAAATCTTAAAAAAAAAAAAATTAAGAATCAGTGAGTCCTGACCAGCATTTTAAAATGGAATGGAGAGGCACCTGGCTGGCTCAGTTGCTGGAGCAGGCGACTCTAGATCTCGGGGTTTTGAGTTCAAGCCCCACGTGTAGAGATTACTTCAAAGAAATTAAAAATCTTTAAAAAAATTATTTTAAAAAACAAAAATAAAATGGAATGGAAAGAAGAACAGCACATTACATGAACAATTCTTAAGAATATTACCTCCACATCTTTGATCATTCACTAAAAGATTCGGTATATCAAGAAAGCATCCAATTAAACAAACCTAGGTCCTGATCTTGCTCTCTAACATTTTCTAAAAATCACTTCTTTCTACTACAATAAACAATTAGGCCTGAATATAATGCAAAAGCATTAAGAGGGTCTAAACTTGGGGCTTTTGAACGAGCATTACCTATTTATGCCTGGCACAAAACACACGTACTTTTGGTCTGTATCTCTCATGACTCTTTCTGCTCCTGGAGTTTGAAAACTGCAGCATGTATATCCGGCTGGGAAAATCACAAAAAGTTTTCTTTTTTCCCTTTTCCCTAAAGCACAAATGCTTGGAAAGCTCAAACCCTTGGAAGGTTCAGCTTGGTTCCACGTAGGCCTTAACAAGGACTAAATGGCTTTCTCTTCTGGACGGTTAATCCCTGTGTCAGCAGCCTCTGCTTGGTTAAAAAGGCTAAGCTGATACGGGTCAGGGTGAGGTCAGCCTGAAACTCTGTCATCTCTGCTTACAGAGGCTTGCTCTGCCTGAGCCAGTTAAAAACCACCAAGGTCAAAAAATCCCCATGATTTAGGAAAGCACTGAAACCTGATGACTCCTGCCCAGGCTGTCAGAAGCATGAGTCTTCTCGTCCTCAAATACCAGTTCAAAGTTTCTAGTCAATGATCCAAGGTGTTGGGGTATTAGTGGTGGATGAATAGCACTCCTGTTTCTTTCACCTAAGTTAGAAACTAATTTAGTGACAAGCGAAGAAATCTAACAGAAAGAAAAATAAATTAAGTTTTATTACTGATGACGCTGAAGGAAGGATTCAACTCCCAACACCAGAAAAACGTAAAAGGTATAAAGTAACTCCAACGAATGGTACATAAGCATTGAATGGACAAAATTACCAAATATTTCTAAGATTCTAAGAAGAATTTAATAACTCGAATTTAATAACTTACCATATTCTAAAATGAGAAGACACCATATTGTGAAGATATCATTATCCCTCAATTAATCCATAATTTTGATAGTTCAAATAAAAATCACACTAGTTCTCCCTTTTTCCCATGAAGCTTAAGAATATTATTCTAAACTTATTTGAAAAAGTGACTAATAATAACAAAGACTATTTTGGGGAAAAAAGAATACTGACAGTTACTGCAACATATTACAAAAATTCATTGTGGTTCAAACAGTGAGGTTGTGGCAAAGTGACAGAAAAATAGACAGGAAAGAATACAAGAGCACAGAAGGATACGCAGAAATAAACAGGATCTGTACACACGACAGAGACAGAATGATTAATTAGTGGAACATGAGCTATTTATCAATATGAAATTAATTATCCAAATGAAGTAATAAAATTGGAATCATTACACTTAACCTATAAAGCAGTTCCAAGTGGATGTAAACATGAATTTTTTAAAAATCTAAAGAAATGCCAGAAATGTATTTGAGATGTTAAGTTAGGGAGGGATTTCTTAAAATAAGCATAACCTATCAAGAAAACTAATTTAAAATTTGACTGCCTTGATTTTGTTTTAAAGTTTCACTTATTTAAGTAATCTCTACACCCAACATTGGGCTCGAACTCACAAAAGTCACATGCTCTTCTGACTGAACCAGCCAGGCGCCCCTTGACTGCCCTGATATTAACCACAACCATCAGAAGGATAAAAGCTGGACCATTTACCCTGGATCACTTTCCCCAACTTGTGGCCCGCATTTTCCTCTCTGAGCCACAGACAGATCTTGGAGAGATGCTAATGGTGGACAGGAGCCACATATAAAATCCTCACCACAACTTAACTGCTTGAAAAGCAGCACACTGCAATCGAATGCTTTATTCAAAACACTTCCTTCTCTGTCTCCAGAAGTATTTCCGCAGTTCCTACTGGAAGATTCCCGTATTTCTTCCGGCAAGTCTTTACACACCAGTAACTACTTGCTGTGTGTGGGCAGCAACACTTCTTTCTCAATTGCATGGTTCCAAAGTGAGTTTTGTTTAAAATGATGTTCTTCTAAAAAGGACACATTAAATTGGATATTTAAATACAGAGAAAAGGAAGGACTTCGAAAAACCAAAAATCCCTGTGTTTAATGCTAGTAGCAACGTTTTGGTCTTTTCCTCTCAGACAGAATGGCCCCTGTGTTAACCATTTCCAGGATGCCCCACTGCTTGGTTGTATCCCAGGTCAGCCACTTGGAAAATTCACTGGTGTTACCTACAATTTCCAGTGGCAAATTGGGCAGGTGACAATAGTACTGCTCTAATCGTTGGGCAAAATAAATGAAATCAATCCTGTGCTAGAATGGACCACCCAAGAAATATTTTTTTAAATATTTTATTTATTTTAGAGAGCACGCACGCATGCGTGAACATGAGCAGGAGCAGAAACTGAGGGATAATCAGACTCCGCACTGAGCACGAGCCTCACGCGGAGCTTGAGCCCACCACCCCGAGACCCTGACCCAACCCAAGTGGAAATCAAGAGCTGGATGCTCAACCGACTGAGCCACTTGGGCGCCCCCAAGAAATACTTTTCTACTCAAAGTGTAGTAAAAAGAGGAAATCAGACAACTCTTCAGTTGTATTCAAAAAGATGTAGCTCATTCTTATATGAGTAAAAAACCTCCCTCCATAGGCAGATATTAGAGTATAATCAATCATTTATGTCATTTAATCCAGGATGGAGAGTGGTAGGAAATTAGGCCCTAAGGCTGTTTTATTTTCCCGTTGATGGTGGGATGTTTAGGGCAAACTATCTTGCACTCTCAAAAATAACATATTAATGGGCGCTGTCTGCATCTGCTACACCACCACAATGGCATGATGCTTTCCAATGAATGAGATGTGCAGCAAAACTAGTATATCCTCCCTCCCACGCACACTGTTCCTTGCACTTGAAAAAAAATCTCTATTTGGGTGCTTGAGTAATGAAAGGAATAATGAAGCTTTAAATCCACAAAAGAAGAATAGCACCCACAGGGACTCCACAGGGCCAAAACTGGCCCTAAGGCTGTGGTATTAAATGGATCTGGCTCTGTGTGATTAGACACTTGAAGTCACATTACCAGTTATAATTACAAAACGATGTCAGAGATTAGGGATTTGGGTTCATGACAAAGAAAAATGCACCTGTATAAACTACAAGTCTATTATGATTTCTTTTGGAATTTGCCAGCTTTTATATAGTACAGCAAGTGAAATCATCTCTTTTATCCTTTTGTATCTCCATGAGGACTACGTTTTTTAAGAAGCTCTTCTGAAAATTTTCCAATTATCCTCAATATTTCAACATCTACTGAAAAGTATAAGGTTCCATTTAAAATGAAGCAATGATTCATGATATTTCTCTTTTTATATAAGCTTTATGCCCAATGTGGGGCTTGAACTCACAACCCCGAGATCAAGAGTCACATGCTCTACTGACTGAGCCAGCCAGGCGCCCCCTTGACATTTGTTACTCACAGTGCAGTTCATCTAGTTGGAAGGAACCGAATACAGAAAAGTGTATTGAATTTTGTCTCTTTCAATTAGCCTTTGAAATTTGAAGAATTAAAATTAAATATATTTCACTCTTCCAAGAATATAAGTAAAAATAATTCCAAGTTATATATATTTCCTCTTAAGCTTCTTCGTCTCTAGTTGTATAAAATGTAGAGCTGGGGCACCTGGGTGGCTCAGTCGGTTGGGCTCCTGCCTTTGCCTCAGGTCATGATCTCAGGGTCCTGGGATTGAGCCCCATGTTGGGCTCCCTGCTCAGAGGGGAGCCTGCTTCTCCCTCTCCCTGCTGCTCCCCCTGCTTGTGCTGTTAAATAAATAAATAAAACCTTAAAAAATAAAATAAAACGTAGAGCTAAAATTCCCCCAATCATACAAGCTCAAAAGCTCAAAGTCATCTTTCATCTTTCAGATCAGTAATGAACTGGGCTAGGATCTTAGGAGATAAAGTAGAGGATTCCTTCCCCCGAAAGAAAATCATACTTAGGCAAACAGCCACCAAGATGTTCCCCGATGAACCTTTTCTGGTACCTATACGCTTCCCCTGCATACTCCCCTCCCACTTCAAATTAGGCTGACCTATGTGACTTTAATAGGGTTCTGTAGAAGTGATTAGACTTCTGAAGCTAGGTTATAAAAGACACTGCGGCTTTCACCTCAGACTTCTTGATCACTCCGTCGGGAGGAAACAAGCTACCATGCTGAGAGAATTCTCAAACAGCCCTATGGAGAGCTATGTATGAAGAGAAACTGAAGGCTCCCACGAACAGCCAGCACCAACTTGCCAGCTATGTCAAGTAATACAACGATCGAACCTAATTCAAGTCTTCGGGTAACTGTTCACAACCTCGGGAGGTATCCCAAGCCCGAATCACCAAGACAAATCACTCCCAAATTCCTGACCCTCCGGAAATGTTAAGAGATAATATTTATTCTTCTTTACATCACTAAATTTCAGGAGCAATCTGTCACACACCCCTTACCACCATCTAATCAATCAAGCGTGGAATCTGCTTGAAATTCCCTCTCCCTCTCCCCTCCCCCCACTCATGCTCACACACTCTCTAAAATAAATAATTATTTAAAAAAGAAGAAGAAAGAAAAAGGAAGTCTACTTTCATAGCTCACGTCAACCCCTCTTTTCCATTTCTCTCATTACAGTTCAGAACCTCTGACCCTTCATTACACTTTCACATTTGTTCCTCAAGCAGTAAGGCTCCACAACACAGTCAAAATAATGTGCTGATAATGCAATTAATGTTAAAAGGTGCAAACTTCAAGTTATAAAATAAGTTAAGTCCTAGGGATGTAATGGGGGGGGAGAATGAAAAGAAAAATAATGTGCTGAAATTACAGTTCTATTTCATTCCCCTGTTCAAAGCTTTAAAAAGCTGCCCGCTCATTTCCAAAATAGATACTCAGCTTTTTATTGACATTTCAAGTCCTTATAGTTTATGTGTTTTTTTAAAAGTAATCTCTACTCCCACTGTGGGGCCTGAACTCCCAACCCCAAGATCGAGTCATATACTGTACCAACTGAGCCAACCAGGCACTCCCACACGTGATCCTACTTTGCTGCCTAGTTGCCATGCTGACATGTGCTTGCCCAAGCCACACCCAAAGTGACTGTAAACGCTGCCTAGGTGTCTTTGTATATGCTGTTCCCTCCTTATGCAGGCTCTCTCCATCCATCTTAGATTATCGAAGAACAGATCAAATGCTCCTTTCTTGGAGCCATATCTAGGGTCAACCTAGATAATGTTTCCACCCCTTCTGATTTTCCACAGAACACAGTACTTCTCTTATGGAGCTTATAATGCTCTGCTTCATGTTACACAATGTTGGTCCTTTTTACGCCATCTGTTTGTAGTGGACACAGAATATTTACTAAGCTGAAATTAATTTATTTTTAAATAAAAGCAAAGGAATCAGTACCACTGCATGACATGCAAAATTTTATATCTTGCAAGTAAATTAAATCCCTCTACGATGTATTGAAGTATGTCAGATGAATACATAACTAGACAAACTGTTTGACCTATAACTCAATATTTAATGATAAGAATATTTATTTTTATGTATTCTCTAGCTCTGCATTGAAACTGCATCACTTCTTAAGGCAGATTTTTTTTTTCTTTTTAATTGAACTACAGTTGACTGGGGCGCCTGGGTGGCTCAATCAGTTAAGTGTCTTTCTTCAGCTCGGGCCATGATCTCAGGGTCCTAGGGTCGAGCCCTGCACTGGGCTCCCTGCTCAGCAGGGAATCTGCTTCTTCCTCTCCCTCTGCCTCTGCCCTGACTTGCACTCGTTATGCGCTCGTTGTTTCTCAAATAAATAAATAAAATCTTAAAAAAAAAAATTGAACTACAGTTGAAACACAAGGTTGGCAGCAGATTCTTAAGTAATCGACCAACCCACGTAGGAACTGCCACACAGTTGTCAAGATACACTTTTTTCTGTTTGCTTTGAGCATACACCTGTTTTTTGTTTAGGTGAAATTTTATAAGGGCAAAGACTGTATTTTTAATTAATTTACAGCATCTCTCAATTTCTATAGTTATGTAATATATTCTGTTTGCTTGTTTTTTTAAACCTTGCCACATGAAAAATACATAGAGTCAGAATGACGAATATAATAGACATTTAGATAAAATTATAATCATCAGGGTTTGCTTGTTTTATAAACTATCTAAAAATTAGTGCATGTTTTCTAAATTTTTCTTTTAGGCCTAGAATGAAAATTTTGTAGTAGGAAAAAAAAGGCCAGAGAGTAGGCATTTGGAGACCCAATTCTAGTACTGGCTTCGTGAATTAAAAAAGTCTTTTTACTATTCTGTGTCAGTTTTCACTTCAGTTAAAAGGAACCTCATTAGGGGTACCTGGGTGGCTCTGACTTGGTTTCAGCTCAGGTCGCCATCTGAGTTGGGAGACTGAGCCCCACATCAGGCGTCAGGCTCCTCACTCAGTGTGGAGTCTGCCTGAGTTTCTCTCTTCCTCTCCCTCTGCCCTTCCCCACCCCCACTCTCTCTCTTTCTCTCTCTAAAATAAATAAATTAATTTAAAAAAAAAAGAAATCTCATTAGTTACTCTGCTATTGTCCGATACAATCGTAAATATACCCCAAATGTCTGCTGTGTCCCCCAAGGTCTCAAGTTTGCTGAGGTCACCCTCATGCTTTCCTTCATAGCCTAATACAACGGTTCAAGTCCTCATCCCAGATACTGAAGGAAGTCTAGGAGTCTCTATTTCTAAGGGTTCCCTCATAGGGAGGAAGGTGGGAGAGCAGCACTTTCCTTCATCTCTTTTGTTCCTATTTCTTCTTCCTGCAGCATTTTCAATTGCTTTTTCCAACTGCTGTCCTCTTCTTGCCCTACCATGCTGGACCTCATCAATTTCCCTTCATCCTCCCAGAGTACAATTTGTTAAAAAGCTGCTGTCTTAAGTCTTGGGGTAGTGAGGAAAATTACAGACTACTAAGAGGCACGTTAATACTCTTCTAAAAATATCTCTTCTAAAAATCACCAGCAAACTGCCCAGAATGTTACTGTTTGTCTTTTTACTCTTAAACCCCCTTACAGTGCCCTCATATCCCACCTCCTCTCTCCTCTGCTGCTTGCAATATATTTCTTTCATTGTATGACTAAAAGTAATAATAATCAACTTTCTATGGCTCACCTTGGAATTCACCTATTCCCTAGTGGCCTTTCTTTTCTGAACCAGACATCCATATCTATTTACCACGATTTGAGAACTGGTCACCTCTGTAATACAGATTTTGCCACTCTGGGTTTTTTTGGGGGGGAGGTGGGTAGGAGCATTTCTCTTTTTTAAAATTGAGGTATAACTGACATACAATATTGTATTCGTTTCAGGTGTACACATGATTCAATATTTGTATATACTGAGAAATAAGTCCAATAAGTTCAGTTAACATCCATCACCTCACATAATTACTGAATTGTGTTTTCTTGTGATAAGAACTTTTAAGATCGACTCTCTCAGCAACTTTCAAATATGCAATACAGTATTTTTAACTATAGTCACTATGCTGTACATTACATCCCCAGGACTTATTTTATAAGTGGATATACCTTGGGGCGCCTGGGTGGCTCAGTCAGTTGAGCATCTACCTTCAGCTTGGGTCATGACCCCAGGGTCCTGGGATCAAGCCCTGCATTAGGCTCCCTGTTCAGTGGGGAGCCTGCTTCTCCCTCTCCCGCTGCTGCTCCCCCTGCTTGTGCTCTCTTGCTCTCTGTCAAATAAATAACAAAATCTTTAAAAATATATTAAAAAAAATAAATGGATGTACCTTTTGACCCCCCCTCACCCATTCTGCTCACCCCCAGTCCCTACCTTTGGCAACTACAAATCTGTTCTCTGTAACTAAAGGCTTGGGGTTTTTCTTCTTTTTTTCTTTAGATTCCACATAAAAGGTAATCATATGGTATTTGTCTGTCTTATTTCCATCACATGTTGTCACAAACAGCAATCCTGCCTTCTGCCACTACAAAAATCATGAAACGTAACAGTTAACTTCTCCCTAGTAATATTTTCTCCTGTTTACCATGTAAATCTCATGATTTCCTTTTTCATTTCGCATATTATCCTGATCTTTGACATCTTTAAACCAAAAAGAGCAACCGCGTTCAACTTAGTCTTTCTCGTGACAAACACTGATTGGTTGTCGTCTTTGTATGAGGGGTTAACCTGAGTCTCAGTAACCAATGAAGTAAGACCCTGGACAAGGATTCCAGACTTGTTTTATTATGTCTTAGCCATTTCTTTTCACCCTAAGTCTTTCAGGTCCTCTTTCCTTAACCCTGGTATGAGCTTCCAACTTAGTCTCCTTGCTTCTAGTGGACCCTCTATGAAACAGTGCTTCCAGAATTATTTTTGGAAAGCTTAACAAGATAATATTCTTCTGCTTCTCAGAAAGATTTCAACTCTTTCCCCCACTGATTAAGACACCAAATCTAAACTCATTTCAGGGGTTGCTTACGATCTTCTAGTGGGTTTCCAGCCTTACCCTCATGACTCCTCTTCCCGATGCTTTAGCTTTCCTTTTTCTCCAGCAGTGTTGTTAGCCGAGGTGCCTTCAGGATCCTGCTGAGCCTCTGACAAACTCTTTCGTCCCTGTCTTTCTGTTCATCTTACCACTGTCCTACTTGGACGGTAGAGTGGCTTCATACCCTTGAAGGATGCAATTACTATTTTAACTCAAGTCACCACTCCCATAAAATAGGATTCCTCCCACCAAACTAGCCAGATTTATACAAGATGCATATGCTGTATTAGCCAGTTCAATATGGATACAGATGGTCGCTTAATAAAATGCATATAGAAGTAGCTTAAGATGAAATAGAGAGCTAAATAACCAGCTGAAAAGCCAATCGCAAGGCCTCCATTCATCAATGAATCAATTTCACCAGAGGGATGCACTGTTTATTATTATTGCTTTTCAGAGGTGTGAGTAAGGCACCATTTGGAGAGAAAATCATTACTTCACTTCCATTACATCAGTGAAGTAGTAAGGAATCTTTGTATCTGTGTGCCCCTGTAAATTTCA
The DNA here is from genome assembly GCF_024610735.1 of Ursus americanus. Lineage (NCBI taxonomy): Eukaryota > Metazoa > Chordata > Mammalia > Carnivora > Ursidae > Ursus > Ursus americanus. Next base: position 91,947,222 of record NC_142164.1, read on the forward strand.
GATCTATAAATCAAGGGAAAAAAACACTGAATAAAGCTTTGGAGGAAAGGTTTCTCAGTTTCACAAAATATGATATGTGAAAAGAGGGACTTGACCTAGACTTGCCCTTTATTCCAGGCTTATCCCAATTCAGAGACCATTCTGAAAGAGAATAATCACCCAAAAGGAGCTTCTCTACTTTAGGGCACTAATTTCATAATTAAAACTGCCTGGCTTCTGAAATTAAAAAAAAAAAATCAATACCATGACTATGATTTTGGTTTCATACACCAATTAAATGTCTCTCCTTAATAATTCCCAAATGAGTTCTTACTTAGGATTATACAGACAACAAAAAGGGTTCAGAGTAAAGGTATGAAAGCAAAGGAATGAATTGAGCTATATTATATTAACCAACAGCCAAGCAGGAAATTACAAATTCATACAAAATATATTAATCATGCCTGTGGTTCCAACCTTGATTATTTGGAGTGATTAAAGTAGCCCCTTCATCCCAAATTTCCTCTGGATCTTCTTTTTTCATTGCCCTGATTCTGCATCTCCCTTTTGGTAACACGATTTCTCAAATTCTACATCACACACTCCTTTGTGCAGGACTAGGCCCTCCTAACTTTCATAATTGAAATAATAATCACAGACTTCTTAGTCTTTATTGTCCAGATATTCTGCTTCCTGAAGTTCAGCAACTATGTTTTTACTCTTCTAGCTGCTTCTACATTCATTTTTAAGTAATGTTAAAATCTATCCAATGCATAACTTCAAAGACTAGGGCATTTGCAGTCTGAGGGCTTATACATGCTTCTGTATTTTAGAAAGACATGTATTACCTCCTGGGGAATATGCTCCATCATTCAAATGCTCCTTTCTTTACATGCACTTACTTGCTCTATACAAAGAGCCCCTCGGCAAATAAGTGCATGCCTCTGGGACTGACTTAACCAATTCAGGTCTTTACTGCTTAACTGGTTTTTTATTTCATTTATCCTACCCATTTATCTTATTTTTACTATGGTGCCAAACACCATCACATGCTCTGGGGGACAAATAAAACAGTTTTATTACAGAAGGTGAACAGAACATATTCCATTACCGAAGGCAGAGTATTTCAGACCTATAGTGGTGGTTCCAGAAAGTTCCTAAGTTTCTTCCTCTACAAATAAATAGGCAGTGGAGATGAAGGAGAGCGCTCTTCAGGCTTCTGGAGGAAGTGATTCATGCTTATGATACAAGGCTTACAGTAGCACATAAGACAAAGACAGATGACGACATCAGCAGTCCACCCTACATCAGACCACAGTGCCTCACAAAGCGCTGCACATTGGTGGACATGCTCTTGTAAAACTCGATTCATTAAATTTACCGATGTCCCATGAATGTCAGCTCTCCAACTCAGATAGGCTTTGGAAGTCAGATTCGATAAAAGAGATTTTTTTTGGTTGATAAATATTTTGAAAATTCTACGGGACCTTAAAAATCCTATAGTCCAGAATTTGAACTTGTACATGTATAAAGAATTTGAACTGGCATCGTGTATAAAGAACCAAGCCACGGGTCTTTCCTTGATGATCTGTCATACGGTTCTCTCTCTTTTAACAAGACAAAGATAAGGGAAGAGTATGGTTTCTCCTTTCCATCAAAGGAAAAGGAAATTCAATGCTTCTGATTGAAACACTAACTTAATGTTTGAAGAGTCACGTCATCTACTTTTTCAGTAAATATTTACTAAGAAAGAAAGGAAGCAAGGAACTGACTTTTGTTGGGACATATATGCTCGATAATGAGCTACTCACACTATTTCATTTAGTCCTTCCAGTGTTGCACTGCATGGTGCAATTTGGGTAGCTTGGAAATAGCAGGTAGCCTGAAAGTAAGTAACACAATCAGGTTTCATAGTAAGGATTTTGTGCCTCCAAAGTCACAGCGTTAAAAAGTTTAGGTTCACTTATTTTACTTTTTTACGTAAGCTCTACACCCAATATGGGGTTTGAACTCATGACCCTGAGATCAAGAGTCCTATGCCCTACCGACTGAGCCAGCCAGGTGCCCCATTCATTTTTTATGTTTAAATCATTGTTGATACTGACATTGGAGTTACAATGAAATAAGCAACATGGCTTGTCCTCAAGAAGCGCCTATCAAGAATGGCAGTACTACAAGAACCCTTTTGATACACAATGAAATGAGTGTGATATATACCACTCCTCTAACGAATAGGACAGCTTTAGAGAGAACATGGTCCTTAAGCATGATCTGAATGAATGGTTATAAAAAATTCTCCACAAAGTACCAAGCAAATCACATTACTATGTAAGCGTTACTATGTAAGCGTTACTATGTTAATTCTTCCATTCTCCTAGGAATATGTTCTTCATGCTAAGTTAGGTAGGGCAGGTCACAGCACTTTTATGTCAAAGATATGCTGTGTTATCTTCTCTGAAGGAAAATAGATGACAACTAATCTGCTGGTTTAAAAACTTCCTTGTTTAGGAATTCTGTTTGGTTGTTCTTTTGACTTGTGTGTCTCTGTACATAGATCTGGGAGATCTGTCCTGCTATTTCATATATAGGCCCATATTTTTTGGTCCATGAAGGCAATACAGTGATTACTCCCAAAACATTTCTTTGTAAGAACAATGCATACTGTAACAGAGTACTCATTCTATGCCCTGCCACTAGTAAGGGACTGAACAGTGACAGATCAGGGACCCAGGACTGTAGGAACAGAAGGCCTCCTCCTGTATGTAAAGATAGCACATGTTGTGGGAAATATCTGGGGGTTTTTAGGTACTGATGCTAAGAAGGGAATAAAGAACACTAAGAAATCCTTTTTTTTCCGTCTCTATCCCTTGACTGCCTGAAATGTGTACGTGTTTATGATTTTTTAAAAATCAGAGTGTGCTCTGGGGTCGCCTGGGTGACTCAGTCAGTCAAGTGTCCAACTTATGGTTTCATCTCTCAGGTCGGGCTCCCATGGGTGGTGAGACTGAGCCTTGCTTCGGGCTCCACACCTCAGTGGGGGGTCTGTTTGAAGATTCTCTCCCTCTGCCCCTCCCGCCACTCTTCACGTGCAGGTGCTCTCTAACAAATAAATAAAACTTTAAGAAAATAAAAGTAAAAATCATAGTGTGCTCTGGATCAGGTTAGGGAGAAAATAGAAACATAAATGCAGTTGAATATATGTGGAATCTAAAACACAAAATAAATAAATAAACAAAGAGCAGAATCAGACCCATAAATACAGAAAACAAACTGCTGTCAGATGGACGGTGATGGGGTGGGCGGGGGGGGCAGGTAAAATGGGTGAAGGGGAGTGGAAGGTATAGGCTTCTAGTTATGAATGAGTAAGTCACGGAGGTGAAAAGTCGAGCACAGGAGATACGGTTCATGACACCGCTACAGTGCTGCGTGCTGACAGACGGCAGCTACACTGGCGGTGAGCACGGCATCACAGAGATGTTGCGTCGCAACGCTGTACACCTGAAACTAATGTGACACTGTGTGCGAACTGTACTCAGATTAAAAAAAGTCTTTAAGTAGGGGCACCTAGGTGGCTCAGTCGGTTGGCTCAGGTCTTGATCCCACGGTTGTGAGTTCAAGCCCTGCACTGGGCTCATAAAAAAAAAAAAAATCCTTAAATAACTGAAGCTGATTTTAATTAATAAAAGAGAACTTGTTCAGATATTTGAAGTAGAAGAAAGCAGAGAAGAGGTGGGCCAGGGACATGGTAAATAGTAATTCAGTTTGGAGCATGCTGTAACTATAGTGAGAGTTGGAGACAAGAATCAGAAACTAGAAAGAAATCATGTGGTGTTATCGCCACAGTGTCCAGATTTTCTGAAATACGTGTCCCATGATCCTCAATGCCACACACGTCTTTTACTGGTAATGTGTAATGACAGAATAATCCCACGACGGGTGTAGGGGGCACGCAAACCAGGACTACACAGGCTAGACCTGAGGCAGAATAATTCAGAGAGGGGTACTCCCATCAGGAGAGCATCAGCACAATTTTAGATTCATACATGCAAAAGGCGGAGATAAACGCAAGACAGTGGCAGTATCCAGGGCGTCTGTGTAGAACGCAGAGGAGGAGGTGACGAGCTACAGGGAGTCATGTTTTCAGTATCCTAAGAACACCGGGTCATAGGGGAAGAAAGGGGGTAAATCATGTCGCAGGAGCAGGCTTCCAGTATAAAAGAGGACAAAGGAAGAGATGGAACAAAGTTCAATGAAACAACAGTAGCAAACATGTAATTTCCACCCAAGTGCATTTTCACAACAAAAGCTCCACGTGATAACATGGTGCATGTTATGGTTAACTGATCCTTTCAACAGACAGAAAAGCCTACAGAGTATTTCACACCAAGGTACTCATCCTGTCACGTGTTAAGCTATAGGAATTCCTCTGTAACAATTTACAAATCTCAGAGAACTGGGAGTGGATGTGGATGAGATTTCAGAGCATGACAGAGAAAATCAGCACAGGGACAAAGTTCGCTCAAATTTTCAGAACTTTCTCTGGAGAATTACTTTTAGATTAGCTAGAAGCATAATGTTCGTTTTTAAATTAGTTTGTTTCTATGTCAACTTTAGTACTGAGTGACATTCCCTTCCATTTTATAGAAATATGATGCCTGTTTAGCTCTTTGCCCTCGATCATAAATTTTAGGTACCAACTTAGAAGGGTGGGTTGTTACCAAAAGCGAAGTCACTTCATCATATGCTACTTGGACTTTCACAGAGATACTGACATAATTTTTCTTTAATGAAATTTATGAAAAATTAATGATAAGCTTGGTTTAGGGGTTGGAATAGAGAACAAAAATAATTTAAAATGGTAATAAAACATATATTGGCTTTGTGCTGGGGAAAGACAAAATGTACTGCTGTAAGGGGTAGCTTGGGTCAGGACAAAGATGCATAGGGCAGGAAGAAAAGATATCTTTCCTGGAAGTTACATTAGTCGTGACAAAAAAAAAAAATCAATCAATCAGTCAATCAATCCACAGAAAAGAATAGGGGCAGGGACACGTCAGTTGAAAACAAAAACATGAGGGGTGCCTGGACTGACTCAGTCGGTTAAGTGTCTGCCTTCGGCTCAGGTCATGATCCCAGCGTCCTGGGATCCAGTCCCTCACCGGGCTCCTTGCTCGGCAGGGAGCTTGCTTCTCCCTCTGCCTGCAGCTCCCCCTGCTTATGCTCTCACTCTCTCTGACAAATAAATATATAAAATCTTAAAAAAAAAAAAAAAAAGAAAAGAAAAGAAAACACCATAAAAATTTTAAATATTTTAAAAGAACGATATTAAAGGTCTTATTCTAGACTACAGTAAGCTAGCTATATACTTGTGTAAATAGAGGAACTCTTTCAACATAGAGCTGACTGTTATGTGATGACATGGATGGTATATTGCCAATGTTTGCTTATTCCCTGTGCCCAGTACAGTGTTTCATATATAGGAAGCTTTCAATGAGTATTTGTTGAACTGGCAGCTTTCTGGAAATAAACTTGCTCATCCCTAAATTGCACACAAGAAGTAAATTATGCTCAAAAATTATGAGGCAGTATACTAAACTCTAATATCCCTTCTTGTAACATTCCGAATACAAACTGAGCCATTTATAACATAGCCACTCCTTTAAAATTATATTAATATAAGATTTAAGCTGGGGTGCCTGGGTGACTCAGTCGGTTAAGCACCTGCCTTCCACTCAGGTCACGATCCCAGGATCCTGGGATTGAGCTCCCTGCTAAGTGGAGAGTCTGCTTCTCCCTCTCCCTCTGCACCTCCCCCCTGCTTGTGCTCTCTCTCTCTCTCAAATAAATAAAATCTTAAAAAAAAAAAAAAAAAAAAAGGTGGGGCACCTGGGTGGCTCAGTCGTTAAGCATCGGCCTTCAGCTCAGGTCATGATCCCAGGGTCCTGGGATCAAGCCCCGCATCGTGCTCCCTGCTTGGCGGGAAGTTGGCTTCTCCCTCTCCCACTCCCCCTGCTTGTGTTCCCTCTCTCGCTGCCTCTCTCTCTGTCAAATAAATAAATAAAATCTTTAAAAATAAACAATATAATAAAATTAAAAATTAAATTAAATTTTAAAAAGATTTAAGCTACCATTTATTGAGCACCAAGATAATGCCAGGCACTGAGCTAAGTTCTCTACATACATCTTATTTTTTTTTCAAGTGATTCTATAATGATAAGATTATAATATATAAAATATAAAAATATAAAAATAATAGTAGTTACTATTCTTATACCTACTTTAAAAGTGAGGAATTAAAGATTAAAAATATTTATTAACTTAACAAAACCCAAGATTTAGACTCAAGAAATCATCAGGACCCTCAAATATCAACAAAAATTCTATACAGTGTAATAAGGATGAATTTCCTTACGATTCACATGGCTAGTCCCTTAAATGGATTAAAATTCAGCAGTTTATTTAAGGTCACACAGCAAGTAAGAGATTGAAATAAATTTAGATAATAACATAATGTGGGACAACAGCACTAAAACTACCTGGTAAAAGAATTAATTACTATGTAAATTACCCTTCCATCTCAATTAACTAGAAAAATAGACAAAACATATGAAACAGGGGCACCTGGATGGCTCAGTCGGTTAAGCATGTGCCTTCCACTCAGGTCATGATCTCTGAGTCCTAGGATCGAGCCCTATGTGGGCTTTCCAACTCAGTGGGAAGTCTGCTTGTCCCTCTGCGTCTGCCCCTCCCCTGCTCGGGCTCTCTCTCTCAAATAAATAAATAAAATCTTAAAAAAATATATGAAACAACTTTTCAGATGAAGGGGAGCAGAATATGCCAACCCAAAATATACCTCTTTGGTATAAGGTTATTTTAGGCTGATTATTTTTTTAAAATAGCAAATACAAATTTATATTTATAAGGGAAATTTCCATGTTTTAGAGTGTCTCCCTTCTGCACCAGAAAGAGAAACTGACTAAATTTCTAGAATCTCATCAATGAAGAAGGCATGGATTTAAATCTGTATAACCATGCCCTCATCTACTGTGCTTTGCCTGAAAACCTCCCCAAACTGGCTCCCCATCCCCAACACCTTCTTTTGTCTTTAGCTGGAGATGGTATTTAAGGTGATGGCTTGGATCAATTTTCCTGAGTATCTCCCATGTATACAGGAGGTACATGTGTTATTCAATTTTTGTTTGTTTTTCTCCTGTTTTAATCTATCTTTTATTACAGTGAGGCCTCAGCCAAAAACCTAGAAGGGTAGAAGAAAAATTGTTTTTCCTCCCCGACATAGACACTGGTCAAGACCAATCCATGAGAGACGAGATCCATGTTAAATTGAGCTCTGTGACTGTTCCAGCTAGTGTATAGGCATTTTCCAGTGTTTAGAAAGAGACAACATGCCCAAAAGGGAGTCACTTGTGCTAAGCCCGCATCACCAAACCAAGACTTAATACCTACCTTAATTACAGTTTCCATCCCCTTTCTGCCCATTAAAGTCTCTCATTTTGTACAGCTCTTTGGAACTCCTTTCTGTCTGCGAGATGGAATGCTGCCCAATTCATGAATTATTGAATAAAAGCCGATACCATCTCTAAAATCTACTCAGCTGAATTTTGGTTTTTTTAACACCAGGTAGTTTGAAGTACAAGGAAGGGGGAAGGGAACAGACTCCAGTGATCTTACCAAGTTGAGGAGACAAAACTCTGAGTTCAGAGAGGCTGAGTAACCCAGAATTTAAGCAGCAAAGTACTGAAGAGGAGGAAGCAGAAAAGATGGAGAGTTCTGCTCTGCTGTGGTTAATTCATCCTTTGAACTACAGAAAATACCCTTTGGATCTTTGCTGAGTACTGCTCTGTGCATACGTGGAAAGAATCTTCACGAGGATGAGGAAAGAACCACTGGAAAGGAGCAGTAAGTCAAAAAATTCGCAGGTCACAGAAGGCGAAGGCCATTTTGCATTTCTATCAGCCAGGGTAGAGATTTTGTAATACAGGGAACATCTGATAGAGACTGCAGAAAATTATCACCTTAATAGTGACATTAAATAGCCCTAAAATGAATACTTTTTTTTTCTGAACTTGCCTTAACAAAGCTTAGTATCAGGCCTTGAGATAATGCTGACCCTAAATTTCTGCACACTAGAACAAAGTTCAATACTATTTAAATAACTACAGCAATATCCAGAACACAACAAAATAGGGGCGCCTGGGTGGCACAGCGGTTAAGCGTCTGCCTTCGGCTCAGGGCGTGATCCTGGCGTTATGGGATCGAGCCCCACGTTGGGCTCCTCCGCTGGGAGCCTGCTTCTTCCTCTCCCACTCCCCCTGCTTGTGTTCCCTCTCTCGCTGGCTGTCTCTATCTCTGCCAAATAAAGAAATAAAATCTTTAAAAAAAAAAAAAAAGAACACAACAAAATAAAAATAAAGACCGGCATCCCATCAAAAATTGCCAGAATTATATGTCAACTATGTCAATTATATGTCAACTGTATGTCAACTATACTCAAATTTTTTTTAATTGCCAGGAAGGAAGCAGTTAAAGATGACCCATAATTAAAAGAAATAATCACTGTATAGAAATAAACCCAGAAATAACAGATAGGATGGAACTGCCCAACAAGGACCTTTTAACTTGCTATTACAATTATGTTCCATATGCACAAGAACACAGACAAGAACTTGGACCTGATAAGGGCAGAAATGGAAGACTCAAATGATCCAAGTGCAACTTCTTAGTGATAATAATGCAGTATCTGAAAAGGAAAAAACAATCTTGGACCAATACGTTTTAGATATTGGACAAGAGCTATGAACTTAAAGAAAGCAAAAGAAAAATTCCAAAGAGAAATAGAGAAAATATAAATAAATAACAGAACCAATGACCCAGAAATTGGTGTCCCAGAACAAGGTGGATAGTTGAAGAAATAACCGCCAGAAATTTCTGAAAAAAATTTTTAGAGTTTATTTATTTATTTGACAGAGAGAGAGCACAAGCAGTGGGAGCGGCAGGGAGAGGGAGAAGCAGGCTCCCCACTGAGCAAGGAGCCCAATGTGGGACTTGATCCCAGGACCTTGGGATCATGACCTGAGCCAAAGGCTGATGTTTAACCAACTGAGCCACCCAGGTACCCCAGAAATCTCTGAAATTTAATGAAAACCATATACCCACATTTCCAAGACCAAAATAAACTCAAAACACACACACACTCTCTCTCTCTTACTTGCTCACATGCAAACACATTATAATTACATTGCTGAATCAGTGATAAACAAAACCTCTTAAAAGCACAGGAGAAGCACATCTTATGTACAAAGATAAAGATGAGAATGAGACCATATTTATCAACTCTGCAAGCAAGCCAGAGGACAAGGGAGCAATCTCTATTAAGTACTGAAAGAAAAAAGTCAACATAGGATTCTTTGCCCAGTAAAAATGCCTTTTGAAAATGAAAGCAAAATATGTAACTTTTTCAGACAAATAAAAACAGAATTTATTATCACCAGACCAAAACTCTGAAAATTATTGACATAAGATCTGCAAAAGAGGGCCCCTGGGTGGGTCAGTCGGTTAAGTGACCACCTCCTGATTTCAGCTCAGGTCATGATCTCAAGATTGTGAGATCACACCCTGCCTCTGGTTCCTCACAGAGCGTGGAGCCTGCTTAAGATTCTCTCTTCCTCTCCCACTGCCTCCCCCCCCCAAACCTATGTGCTCATGTGCAGATGCACGCTCTCTCTCTTAAGAAAAAAAAAAAAGATCTTCAGAAGAAACATAAACATAATACTGATAGTAATTTAGATCTACACGAAGTAAAGGAGAGCACCTATATACGTGGTAAATATAAAAGAGTGTTTTTTCATTTTAATCTGTTTAAAAGACAGTTGATTATACAGCAACAATTATGAAAATATATTGCAGTGTTTGTAACAAAAATAGAAATAAAATATATACCAACAGCACAAAGGACACAGGAAAGACATGGAAGCATACATTTGTAACACTACACGTGAAGTTGCAGGACATTTGATGGTGGACTGTGATAAGTGAAAAATACACATTTTGAATCCCAGGGCAGCTGAATAAAAAAAAAGAAAAGTAAAAAATAGTAAGAAGAAAATTTAAAAAATAATAAAGTAGAATAGTTAAAAAGGTAATAGTGGAAATAAAAAGAAATCATAAAAACAGTTCTATAAACCCAAAAGAAAGCAGAAAAGGAGGAAATGGGTAACAAAAGTGACAAGTAATACTATATAGTTAAATGGTACTTTTAACCAAATCATATCAATATTTACATTAATTATAACTTGTCTAGACACCCCAAATAAAAGGCAGAAATTGTCAGATGAGATAAAACAGTGTGACCCAACTATACGCGGTCTAAAAGTAAATTGTTTAAATACAAAGACATAATAAAAGTTGAAGTATGAAGAACACATGAAAACACTAATCAGAAGGAAGTTGTGGTGGCTACATAAGACCACACTGACTGTAGAACAGATTGCCCTGAGTAAAGATAGACATTATTTAATGATAAAAGGTGTATTTCATTAAAAGGACATAATAATCCTAAATATTAATGCATTCCATTAGAGAGCTTCAAAATATATAGCAAAAACTAACAGAATAGAAAAGGGAATTTTAAAAATCCATGATAATAGTTGAAGACTATAATACTCCTTTTGGTAATTGATAGAATAATAGATAATAATACAGAAAATGTAAGGCCCGAACACCACTGTCGACTAGCTCAACCTAACTGACTGATATAGAACACTACCCACCCACAGCAAAATACGTTGTTCGCAAGTGCACACAGAATATTCACGAAGTTATACAACACGCTATGCGATAAAGTATCTTAATGAATGTGAAAGGATTGAAAACAAAGTATGCTCTCCTACCACAACAGAGTTATACTTAAAATCAGTAACAGAAAGCTACATGGAAAATCCACAAATAATTAGATATTAAATGCCACAATTCTAAATAACCCATGTGCCAAATACTAAAGTACAATGGAAATGAGACAGTATTCTGAAGTAAGTGAAAAGGAGTATACCAGGTATCAAAATTTGTGAGATACAGAGAAAGCCATGTTTTAGAGGGAATTATGGCATCAAATGTTTATATCAGGAAAAAAAGAAAGGTCTTGAGTCAATGGTCTAGGTTTCCACCTTAAGAAACCTGGAAAAGCAGAGGAATATAAAACCAAAATAAGGAGAAGAAAGGAATGATAAAGACAATTACTGAAATAAATGAAATAGAACAATGATGTACAACAGAGAAAAATAAAAAATATCTGAAACTACCTATAAATTCATAAATCTCAAGTCAAACTGACCAAAAAAATTATAGAGAGTATATACAATTAACAGTGTAAGCAAAAAAGAAGGGCTATCAATACAGATCCTATGGTCATTAAAATGAGAACAGGGGAAAATTATGAACTATTACAATAAACTTGCAAACTTAAACGAAATGGACAAATTCCTTGAAAGATATTTATCAAAGCTCACTCAATAAAAAATAGATAATCTGAATAGAACTTTACGTATTAAAGAATAGAATTCATAAACTTCCTAAAAAGCAAACTCCAAGCCCAAAAATAAAAAAAAAGAGTGAACACTTATTAGCTCATTTTAAGAGGACAGCTTTCCCTTTATACCAAAGCCAGACAAAGGTATTAAAGAAAAAAAACTAAAAATTAACTTACCTCATGAACATTGATGCAAAAATCCAGTGAATCCAGGAAGATACAAAAGTAATAATAAATCATGACCAATTTGGGTATATACTGAGAATTCAATGTTGGCCAACATTTGAAACTCAAAGTATTTCACCATATTAACAGGGTATAAATAAAATTTTGTATGATCTTCTAAATAGGCAAAGAAAAAAACTGACAATTCTAATACCGAATCACGTTTTAAAATTCTCAGCAAAATAAAAATAGAGGGACTGATAATGGGCATCTATTGAAAACCTACTGAGAGACAAATATTTGCAAAGAGTTTTCCTGAAAATTCTTGTTGACTTGTTGACAGTTCAACTGACTTGTTTACAGAACAACACAGTAAGAGACAAGCATCTGGATTCAAAAAATGAGTCAAGTGTTTATACAGGCATTTTGAAAAGGAAAACATACTAAACACCATTAAGTACATAAAAAGACAAACGTCATTAATCACCAGGGAAATACAAATTTAAGCCAAAGCAAATACCATTATATACCCATCAGAGGAGCTAAACCTAAAACTGTAACTGTTAGTGAGAATGTGGAACAATGGCACTTTTATGTGTTTCTGTTGTGAATGCAAAATGCTACAGCCAGTCTGGGAAACACTTTGGCACTGTCTTACAAAGGTAAACATATACTTATTAAAGGACACAGCAATCCCACTCCTAGGTATATGCCCAAGAGAAACTGAAAGACATGTCCATGCAAAAAATTTATAAAAGCATTCACAGAAGATTTACCCGTAACAGTTAAAAACGGGTAATAAACCAAATGTCCAACAACTAGCGAACAGATAAATTGTGATTTATATGGTACACTACTTAGCAATAAAAATAAAAGAATGATTGGGGCGCCTGAGTGGCTCAATCGGTTAAGCACCTGACTCTTGGTTTTGGCTCAGGTCATGATCTCAGGGCCCTGCGATCCAGCCGCATATGGGGCTCCACGCCCAGCACCAAGCCCACTTGTCCCTCTCCCTCTGCTCCTCCTCCCCAACCCCACCCCCCTCACCCCAGGATAAATAAATAAAAACTTAAAAAAAAAAAGGAAAGAAGTATTGACACAACAACACTGATGAATCTTAGAAGTGCCATCAGTTATGCCTCCAACTCTTTGTGACTCTTGGTTTAGGCTGAAGTCCTGATTTCGGCTGAAGTCCTGATGTCAGGGTCATGAGACGGAGCCCTGTGTTGGCTCCATGCTCAGTGTGGAGTCTGCATACATTCTCTCTCCCTCTCTCCCTTCCCTGCTCCTGCTTTCTCTCCCTCTTTAAAATAAACAAATACATCTGGGGGCACCTGGGTGGCTCAGTGGGTTAAGCATCTGCTTCGGCTCAGGTCATGATCTCAGGGTCCTGAAACTGAGCCCTGCGTCAGACTGCCTGCTCAGTGGGGAGCCTGCTTCTCCCTCTCCTCCCTGCTTGTGCTCTCTGTCACTATCTCCCTGTCTCTCTCTCTCTCTCAAATAAACAATAATTTTTTTAATCTTTTAAAAATTTTTAAAAATTAAAAAAATAAATCTAAAAAAAGATACAAAGATATACTTCTATATGTAATTCTAGGAAATGCACACAGCGACAGCAGTTCACTGAGTGCCAGTGGCCAGGGACAAAGTGAAGGAATTGATGTCGATACAGCATAATGGGATTTGGAGGAGTAATGAAAAATTGTGGTGGTGGTTATACTGTAAATGTTTGCCAAAATTCGTTGAATCACACATTTTAAATGGGTGAATTTTATCATATATAGAATACATACCTCAATAAAACTGATTAAGAAGTTAATGTCCCAACCCCTCAAATAAAAATATTAAACACAATGAGATGGCAGGATAGCCTAATCGCTCAGAGCATAAAATCTGGAACCAAACTGGGTCTGAAGCGTGGTCTTGCCACTTACTTGTTATGTGATCTTGGGCAGATTACTTACTCTTTCTGCTTCAGTTTCCTCATTTGTACCATGAGGATGATGACAATATCTGCCTGATACGATTTTAATCTATAAAAGTTAATACACGGAAAGCACGTAGAAGAGCGACTAGCACATAATAAATGCTCAATGAATGTTTTCTGTCCTCAGCTGTTGCTCAGATTCTGCCACCAGACTAATGACATTAATTAGGTCATTTAAATTCTATTTCGTTTTCTTCAACTTTAAAAATGCAGGATTACATGGATCCCTGTGCTCTTTACAGGTTTCTGATACCCTAAATTCTAGAGACATGGAACAAACTTTGTACGCTCTTTTTAGAAGACATCCTTTGCAAAACTGATTAAGGGAAGGTTTTTTTTCTTTTTTTTTTTTTTAAAGGTTTTATTTATTTGACAAAGAGTGAGTGAGCAAGAGAGCAGGAATGGGGTGGAGGAGCAGGGGGAGAGAGGAGCAGAGCCCCGCTGAACAGGAGGATCGACTCAGAGCTGGATCCCAGGACCCTAGGATCATGACCTGAGCCGAAGGCAGATGCTTAACTGACTGAACCACCCAGGCGCCCCTCTTTCTTTTCTTTTTTTTTAAGGAGACAGAAGTTTATTGAATACATCGCAAGGGAGTAGAGGGCAGGACAGCAGAGCAGCGGCTGTCTCTAAGGGAAGGGTTCTAAAAGTAATGGCACTCTGAAAACACCTGTCAAATAGAGAAATTATTTACTTATTTGGCAGAACTATTAGGATGGTATGTACCCTTTCACCCCAAATAAACCAGGTTTTGCCCCAAAGATAGACTTAAAAATATTAATTTCATCAAAATCTGTTTTGCCGAGTTTTGCCAGTAGGATGCACTTTTTGGTACAGCGTCTGCTTTCATTTCTGGGAAATCATGTAAAATTGGTTTTCAAGATTGATAAAGGCCTCCTGATTTAACGCAGTGCAATTCAACAGGTCCACAAGCTCCTCGTCCCATAGACTACTGAAGACATCAAACCAGCAGCTTGCAGCTCATTAGCACTTTTGCCCTAGATACCTAGTCTCTCCTCTCCCTTAATGATGCTGTCCTTGATAATGTGGTGATGCTCGACTAGCTGGAGGCCGTACGTGTTAAGCAGTAAAGTCTTGACAGGTATTTGAAAGGATTATTAGTTTTTCGTATTAAGTATGCCTCCCTTAAAGTGATTTATAGGAGAACAAATTAGAATCTAATAGTGAAATGGTTGAACACTCAAGAGTTACAGCAATCAGCTAGTGTACAGAATCCAGGTGGAAGGTCCATTCTCTTTGAAAAATGTCAAAGGATCTTTAGCTTCCTACAGGAAGAAAGGAGCCTGATTGAAGAGCTCAGCCAAGTTAAGTTCATACATATAAATCACACATTTTCCTGCAATAAAATACAATCCTTGCCTCCAAATCTCTTGCAAAGATACATCAAGATTAATTTCAATGAATGAAATTTCCTGACATATTCTTGGATTCCTCTCTATGAAAATTCCTGACGATTGATTGCATGTTTAATAAACAATAAAACTTGCAGCTGTCATGTTCCTGCTAAAACTCTATTTCCTCTCTGGTAATTGTGTGAAGGGAGAGGAGTGTGATTACGTTTCTTGTCAAGCATTTCCCTGAAAGGTGTTTTACGCAAGGATAGCCAAGCTCTTGAGCCTAATTCACTCATAGGCCTGCAGCCAATCTAAGTGCTTGGTGCACGGCTGGATACCAATGAGCCACCCAGGTGCCCCTGGGCTTCTGTGTTTTATCCTGAGCTGTTCCCAAGCCTGAGGAAGTATCTTTCACTTTGAGACAATGCCTCTTAATAGTGAAATCACCAACACCTGGGTGGCTCAGTCAGTTAAGTATCAGCCTTCAGCTCAGCGAAGAGTCTGCTTCTCCCTTTGACCCTCCCCCAGCTCATGTGCTCCCCTCTCTCTCACAAAAATAAATAAATACAACCTTTTAAAAAAAACAGCGAAATTACACACAAGAGTAGAAATATTTCCTTCCCTCCTAAGGCTTCCATTATTCATTATATAAAAGGGAAAGCATAGAAGTATTTTTACCATGCTGCCTCCACGTGACAGTAAAATTGCATTTAAACTCAGTTCTCCCATGTTCAGGAAATTGAGGTAATTAATCTTAATTAGTAATTCATCCAGAAATTAATTAGTGAACACACACTGTGTACATTTGATTTTTCTAGAAACTAAAACTTTCAGTGAGATTTCAGTCTAGGAGGGGACATAATTAAAGGCAATTAAAGAGTAAGCCAAGATAGAAAACACAGGTGGGTTGCAAATTTTACACAATAAATTTAATGGGTAGAGAAACGGAGTTTCTTTTTTATTTTGTAACTAATCTGGTCTTTGTCCAAGCTACACCTGCTTCTTAGGTGGTAGAACACATTTATATATATATATATAATATATACACACACACACGCACACACATATATATGAAAATATACGTATGTGAAATGTACACATATACATGTATACACATATTTATTATATGTATATATGTGTGTGTGTGTATATATATATACATAATTCAGTTTAAACTTATCTGATTTCTGATTTAAATAATTTATGCATTTTAGGTATTGCTCCATGCTTCACTTAGATTAAACTATTTCAGTTACTGAGCTTCCCCTGGCCCTTGTTCTTCTCCTTAAAACGGATTCCCGGTGGGGCACTTGGGTGGCTCAGCCGGTTAAGCATCCTGACTCCTGATTTCAGGTCATGATCTTGGGGTCATGAGATTAAGCCCTGCATGGGGCTCTGCGCTCAGCAGGGAGGTGCTTGGGATTCTCTCTCTCCCTCTGTCTCTCCCCCCACTCTCTCTCTCTCAAATAAATAAACAGATCTTTAAAAAAAAATGGATTCTTGGTTAAGAGTCTTCGTTGAGGGGCGCCTGGGTGGCACAGCAGTTAAGCGTCTGCCTTTGGCTCAGGGCGTGATCCTGGCGTTCTGGGATCGAGCCCCACATCAGGCTCCTCCGCTATGAGCCTGCTTCTTCCTCTCCCACTCCCCCTGCTTGTGTCCCCTCTCTCGCTGGCTGTCTCTATCTCTGTCGAATAAATAAATAAAATCTTTAAAAAAAAAAAAAAGAGTCTTCGTTGAGGCAGAGGGTGTGGTCTCTGGAGTTGATGCCCTCACTCTCCTCTGTATCCAGGGCAATACCCTATAAGGCAATAGCACTGTAAAGCAAAGATGAGAGAAGACACTGAAGTAAGTTTAAGGTTCAATTTTCACTAACTAGGGGCGCCTGATGGCTCAGTTGGTTAAGCGTCTCCCTTCGGCTCAGATCATGATCCCAGAGTCCTGGGACTGAGCCCACAATGGGCTCCCTGCTCAGTGGGGAGTCTGCTTCTCCCTCTGCCCCTCCCCCTGCTCGTTCTCTCTTTCTCTCTCTCTCTCTCTCCCTGGAATAAAGAAATAAGTATAATCTTGAAAAAAATTTTTTTATTAACTACATTACCAGGGAGGATGAATTGAGAAGCACATTCTCTAAACTAGAACAAGGCAGATGTCCCCAAAGATGGCATGAGCCTAATTCTAGGCTTCCAAGCTACAGTTCCCATAAATCTCTCTTCCACACCATAAGAGAACCAAACTATGAGCCAATCATAGTCCTCTCTTCTCCCTTCTTTCATCTATTCCCTCTTCTGTATTTATTCAAAGATTTCACCTCCCGATATGCAATTTGGAAGAAAACAGCAAGAAACTAGAAATGATTATTTGCATCCAAGTACGTTTAACTGCCTACGAAACAGCAATGTGAACAGGGACAGAGACAAGAAAGGCTCTGAATGTAGTACATGCTACAGAGGGTAATATTTTATACACTTCACTTTTCAAAACAGAATTGCAAATTGCATCTGAGCCACGTGCTGACGTGTGGAACTTGAAATTCAAAGCAGGAAAAAGATCCAGCTTCTCTCAAACATAACCTCACTAAGTGTCCGATTTCTCTCACCGAATATCCCCCTTCTGGCTATTCCATATTGATCCAGGTGGCATGCAACTCGACCTCAGATTTAGGCCTCAGAAAGCTCACATGACTAACATCAATATTCAGTTCACTTTGACCCAGGCTGAGGTGGCAGGAAATGGTCTTAAATACTAATAAGAGGGATGATGGAGGAGGAAACCTCAGAATTCTAAAGCTCCAATAAAAGTAGATTATAATAGAAAAGTTGTAGTACACATAAAGGCTAAGCATGGAAAGAGATGGCTAAACTGTTAAAAGCATGGAACAGATAGAAGTTAAATCAATTTTTCATTTGTTGAGTATTTCAGACTGAAAGTTGAAATAAGGCTATGTAAAATGCCTAAGAGTTTACTTATCTGAATTCTCATTTACTTGGGAAAAAAAAGAATAAATTTTCTTCAATATAAATAAATTGAATTTATATTGTGAAATACTAAAGAAATCTCTTTATCTTAACCCAATATCCAAATATGTATGGAAATTTTATGCTACATTGTATTGTAAGCAAGAAGAGGTCTAGCTACAAGTCACGTGCTGTGATTAGCTATAGATGTGACTTTACCCAAATCACTCTACCAACGTGAGCCAGCTCCAGGGTGGTTATGTGAGAATGTGCCAGCTGTCACGGCAAATCTCCAGCAGGAATGCTTCCCTTCCTAATCTATGTGAATGATGCTGCCTGTGGTACAAATATACTCCCATCTAGATGAAGAAATCAAGTTCCTGTGGGCCTCAAAGGGGAAATTAGGAGAAAAATGAGAAAGTGGCAGCCTGGATTCAAGAATTTGCTTGAAAAGAACTTCCGGACAAGGGTCACCATTCTAAAGAGGAAGAACAACTCCCAGCATGCAATGGCTATGCTTATTATCTTGACATCTTTCTCATGATTAGTCATTTTTTGTTGAAGTTTATTTATTTATTTTGAGTAATCTCTACCCCAGCATGGGGCTCAAACTCACAACTCCGAGATCAACAGTCACACGTTCTTCTGAGTGAGCCAGCCAGGTGCTCCATGACTAGTCATTTTTTTAGTCAAATAGTACATACAGTAAAATGCCATAATATGAAATATACAACTCAACATTTTTGAGGTTTCACTCTTCTTGTTACTGAGAACTAAAAAAAACACACACACAAAAACAAACAAACAAAAAACCTTGGCCATTCAAACCCCACACTTAAAAAACTTAACCAGGGATGCCTGGGTGGCTCAGTCAATTAAGTGTCTGCCTTCGGCTGAGGTCAGGATCCCAGGGTCCCGGGACTGAGTCCCACATTGGGCTCCTTGCTCAGCGGGGAGCCTGCTTCTCCCTCTGCCAGCTTCTCCCTCGGCCTGCCACTCTCCCTGCTTGTGCTCCCGTTCTCTGACACATAAATAAATAAAATCTTAAAAAAAAAAAAAAAACTTAACCAAATTCTAGCATGACTTCTAGAAGCTTAAGACCATGTCCCTAGGATGACTCCAGCCCCCTCCCCCACACCCCCGGAAAATGACTACCTGAGAAAGTTCAAGACTGCCAGGATAATTTACTGTTTGTTGCAACTAAAACTTGGTGATAGGCAAATAGGCCTCTAAACCCCCTTTAAGTGCAGTTACGTTAGGAAGCTTGCAATTATAAATTCTTTCTCTGCCCCTTGGAGATCTAAATCTTCTAGCACCCAGAACTATCTCCTCAAAGACCTGAGAGCTATCTCTTTGAAATGCACACAATCGAGAAGATGACTTTTTCCTGGTGTCAGCCCCTACGGGAAAGTAAAGTCCTAACTTCAGTGTGTGTACCACTGCCTCCTTTCACAGAGCTACCAGAAGTTTGTTTCTCTTCCAGATAAGCACCAATTAGCAAGTCAAGAGGTCCTAGTCACAAGGACCAACAGCACCCCCGCCACCCACTTAATGCTCTCAGTGCCTTTCCTTTAGCACCCCTCAGCCTGTAAAAAGTCTACCTTTTGTTTCAGTGGAGTTGCGTCCAGGTGACACTCAGTCCCCTATTACAAAAGTTATTACCGAATAAAATCTGTCTTTATGACTTCCGTGTCTGGCTGTAAGTTATATTACATATAGCAATATTTTTTATGTCATGGAATAGAATTTCATTAAAGGAATATGCCACCCATTTATTTCTCCATTCCACTTATAATCAGGTTTTATTTTTTTTTAAAGATTTTATTTATTTATTTGACAGAGAGAGAGACAGCCAGCGAGAGAGGGAACACAAGCAGGAAGAGTGGGAGAGGAAGAAGCAGGCTCCCAGTGGAGGAGCCTGATGTGGGGCTCGATCCCAGGACTCCGGGATCACGCCCTGAGGCGAAGACAGACGCCTAACGACTGAGCCACCCAGGGGCCCCTATAATCAGGTTTTAACTCAATCTCTTTAAAAAGCAATTGTAAACTAAGCAATGACAATTTGGTTATACTTGATTATTAGACAGTTCTGGTGGATATTGGTAACCTCTAATAGAGATAGAGAAGGATCGCTATGTCTCCTCCCCTGGGATCTCAATACCAAATGGTATGCTCCAAGTCATAAATACTATTTTGCTATATGTGCTACACTGATGAGAAAAAGTGGCCATACTTTGTCCTTTCAGGCATTTCAGAAAACATTCTGCTTCAAATTTCTAAGACAGACACGGCACTATTCAGAAATCCTCTAAAAGGGGCTACATACAAAAACCAGACATAATCATAGACCTGGAGAACCAGTCTAAAAGGTACAGGATCCTGGCTTCTCTAGATCTCTTATTTCACTTCAGGCAAGGCAGAAATACAGACAATATTTCTAGCCAATTCACATATGTTAAAACCACTCAAGTCAGCAATTAAGACCATTCTTTAAATTTTACTAATTAACAAACCAGCTGGTGCTGATCAGAGATAAAGATAGTTGAAGGGCACCCATGCAGCCTGAATTTCTGAATACAGATTCTGAAATGCTAGGTAAAAAAGCCCAGTAGTGTACACTCTTGATTAGGAGACTCAAAAGCTCATTTAATGATTTCTAGGGTGTGGACTGAAAACCCTCCCCTTCACACACATAAAACATAGTTTAAAATACAGCAGCACCTGCATGGCTCAGTAGATTAAGTGTCCAACTCTTGATTTGGCTCGGGTCATGATCTCAGCGTCCTGAGGTCAGGCTCTGCGCTCAGCAAGGAGTCTGCTTGAGATTCTCTCTCGCCTTCTCCCACTGCCCCTCCCCCCCTCGTGGGAGCACACGTGCTCTTTCTCAAAAAAAAGTAAACTGCAGACATCAGAAATTTCCCTAAGAACACTCAAGTCTAACTTGCTAACAGTAATCTCTACACTAAGGAGTCCACTTGGGGAGGCTGCTCTTCTTAACAGATTGAGGAATGCTTGCAGGTGTTCATTTGGCTGACTCTTGCCTAGCTTTTCAACCCTGGGCCATCTCTGAGGTTTAATTGTCTTTAAAGAATCAAAAGGTGAGAGACAGAGAGCAAACCATTATCTGTAATTATAGTATACTGCTGACCTAGAGCCCCTGGCATTTAACTCTAAAAGCAATGGGAAAATCGCCTGTATTCATTAGCTATTGCCAAAACACTCAGTGGCTTTGACAGAAATTTTTATTTCACTGGATCTGCAATTGGATGGTAAGGTTCTCACAACTGGAAGTTGGACAAACTAGGTCGGGCCTGGCTGACTCATCTCTACTCCACACTACTCATTTGGGTCCCAGGGTGGGGAAATCTTTTTCATGGTGATGCCTTAAAAGTACAAGAGGGCAAGCAGAAACACATGAGGCCTTATAGGGTCTAGATTTAGAAAAGAATCTAGATCACTTCCACCTACATGGCATTGGCCAAAGCAAGCAGGCCGATCAAGCTCAAAGTCAAGGGGCAGAGAACCTTTTTCATGATGACGTCACTGTGAAGCAGCAGGCGCAGGAAGGGCTGGAGCATTTTAGACTGTCATTCAGCTATCACATTCTCTCCACAAACTCATCACTGAATTAATGATTTCCCTTTTCATTTATAATTATTAAAACATTATTGACAAAGAAGAAAGAGACTTTGCTTTTATTTTGGGGTCTTTTCCCCCCATTTTATGTCTAAGCCTCTGGCAAATATCAAGACTGATTCAGATTCTGTTTCATAAAATTGTATGTATTCATTCATTTGACCATCAAACATTAAGTACCTACTGTATAGAAATCAAGTGAAACAGAGGCACCTGGGTGGCTCAGTCTGTTAAGCATCTAACTCTTGATTTTGGCTCAGGTCATTATCTCAAGGTTGTGAGATCAAGCCCCATATCGGGCTCTATACTGAACGGGCTCTATACTGAACGTGGAGCCTGCTTAAGATTCTCTCTCTCTCCCTCTCCCTCTGCAACTCTCCCCCCACACACACACCGCTTGCATGCTCTCCCTCTCAAATAAATAAATCTTGTTTTTTTTAAATCAAGTGAAACAAATGTGAAAAATACAAAAATGGATCAGGTGTCGATTCTTTCTCAATGATCTTGGGGGTTTGGAGGTTGAGGCTGGAAGCTTGGGGTGGGTGTAGCATCAAGTACTGAAACAGAGTAGGCAGATAAAACCATCAGTTTAGCGCTCGAGCAATCCTAGATTTGAGTCTTAGCTTATTCTCTCTTCATTAGTTTTATCCACTGACAAATGAAACAAGAATACCTACTTCATAGATAAGGATTAAAATTATATAATTTATGTCTGTCACCTATAAGTGTTCAATTAATAAATAGTTAGCACAAGGCAACAGATTACTTTTACCAGATTGGACACCATCTCACAAGTTAAAGCCTTTTTCAGCTAGAATCTACCTCATCATTTCTTCGCAAAAATGATTGAGAGTTGCTTATAACTGATTTCATTATCGAATATACCCTTGAAAAAGGCCTGACTTCCTGTAACTTGTGTCTGTATCTGTGTTCTATTATCTTTTTTTTTAAGGGCATAATCATATCCGATTAGAACCCACTTTAATGATCCATCTTAACTTGAACATCTGCACTTATGTCACGAAATGAATTATAGTTCCCAAGGTGCACAGGGAAAGCTCAGAAAATAGAGGAGAAAGCTACAATCTTGTTCCATGTATAAAATTACATCGTCAGAACATCATCTTACCCTCTGGGATTGCCACACTACAGCTCCAGCAACATCTTTTCTCATCAGAGGGGGCAAGCCAAACCTTCGGTGATGGATGCCTATGAATGTAACCTTACTGGGAAATAGGGTCTTTGCAGACACAGAAGGAAGAACACCATATGAACGGAAAGGCAGTCACAGTGATGAATCAGCTAAGGAATGCCAAAGACTGCCAGCAAACCACAGAAACTGGGAGAGCGTAAGGAAGATTCTTCCTCACAGCCTTCAGAAGGAAGCAACCCTGCCAACACCTTGATCTTGGACTTACAGCTTCCAGAACCATGAGGCAATACATTTCTGTTGTTTAAGCCATCCAGTTTGTGACACTGTTACAGCAGCCCTCGGACACGAATACAGTGAAGACCAGGACCCCCTGATAGTCTGTGAGGTCAGCGGAGTTGTGGGTGACTCTACCATCCTGGCCTCTCTTTATCGACCCCTCCTTCCCCTTTCTCAAGTTCCGAGGTGCTTCAGTTATCCCCTCTACTCCGGCCACCGCCCTCCTGCTCTCTGTGACTTCACTTGCAAGGGCTTTCTGGTGGTAACACGGTGTCCAGAGATACGGGAGGAATGCAAGAGTGAGAGACAGGACATCTTTACACCTCGAATGCAGTCAGTCAGTCAACAGTTTGTGCGCATCTGAAATGTGGAAGCCACTCTTCCAGGTGCTGGCAACACATCCAGGAACAAAACAGACAAAAAAATATTCCTGTCCTCTCAGAGTTTATATTCTAGTGGATTTATGGCCTGGAATTAAATCCAGTTCTCAAATCCTTCTTTTACACCAAAGTATAAGAGTGAAATGTTTATTCACAAGAAGAATAAATCCTAATTAAATCAGTATTTCTCAAAATGCCTTCCAAGGATGAACTTTATCAGAATCTCTTTTTTTTTTTTTTTTGATATTTTATTTATTTATTTGACAGAGAGGCAGCAAGAGAGGGAACACAAGCTGGGGGACTGGGAGAGGGAGAAGCAGGCTTCCCACCGAGCAGGGAGCCCGATGCAGGGCTCGATCCCAGAATGCTGGGATCATGACCTGAGCCAAAGGCAGACGTTTAACGACTGAGCCACCCAGGCGCCCCTTTATCAGAATCTCTTAACATGCTAGTCAAACGAAGATCGATGGGCTTCATGGCAGGCCCACACAATGAAACTCGTTGAGGGTGGGCTGCAGGAACCTCAACATTCTTAGCAGGAATGTTCCCTAGCCTTTGGGAGGATCTGTCCGGCTAAAAGGACTAAGTTCAAATAGTGGCGATTCAGGTTCTTTTGCACAAACTGAAGGTTGAAATCCTCTGCTCAACCAAAGAGAGAAACTCCAGTGGTGGAGTTTCAGGCACCAGCTACAGCAGTGTTTCCTCAACTTCCCGTAAAATCACCCAGGGGAACTGGTAACACTAGAGCTTCCCTGACTTCTTTCAGATTGTGATTCAGAGGGGCTGCGGTGGGACCACCAGTGAGTCATGGGTTGACAGCAATGTTTTAGAAACGCAGGGCTTTAGAATAAAAGTACAAATTAGGGACATGAGAAACACTCCACACTTATGAAAAAGTACCCAGGAGTGATATATTCGTCATTCTTATTTTTCCCCCAATTTAGTGACATTTTTTCTCACATAGATTTGACCCCTTTGCCTCTCCACTTTCTTTCTCTGCTGGATCTGTCTTTAAAGCTTTCATCCCAAGATCCATCATAAGATCTTCAAGGGGGGGGGGGGACTACACTTGTCAACCTAGTACCAGCCTCTCCCCAGTGGGTGCCCAGTAAATATTTACTCAGTACTAGCCTGGTTAATAATATTCTGAGGGGTTAGAAGGTTTTTGAATCTAACTGAGACGACATCTTGCAATCCTCTGGCCCTGCAGTCAATTTTCAACTCTTCAGTAAACGAAGCACCAAGCGTCAGTGCCTTTGCAGAACACCCTGTAACAGCCATCGATTCCCCCTAATGTCTCCTCTGCTCCCCCCACCCTAAGGATAAGAGCAGAACAGGGCAATAGGGGCTGATGATGGAGATCTGAGCTGCACGTGAAAGAGACTATACCCTGTGATTTTTCTGGCTGTTGACATCAAGTTGGTTACCACACCATTGCTATAGCATTTTAGTAGTAAATAAAAACGCATTGTTTAAAGCGAATGCATTTATATTGAATTCTTTAGATTTAAAAAAAGTCAATAAGCATCTCCTTTCCTTTTTATCTATAGGGCAAATTGAGGTTTGAAATTATACATCTGAAATAAAGTTGGGGAAAAGATAAAGGATAAAAGATGGAAATATGTCAAATGAGTTTTAAAAGGGAAACACAAAAGCAATGTGCCTTGAAGATATTTCTCATAAACACCTCTCCCATGGCTTTTCTGAGCAGAGAGGGGGAAGAGGCAGCCCAGGTAAGACAACAGCCGGCAGATGAGGACAGCACAAAGAGCGGGCTTGAGTAGTGAGACCCTTGAGAGAATCTCATTCTTACTCAGAAGGACTGTGTGATCTTGGGCACATCACCAACCCCTCAAACATTAAAAAAAAAAAAAAAATCCTTCAATTTTTAAAAATTTTTAGCAAACATTTGTGAAGACAAATAGCCATCCATCTTCCCTCCCTTTTAAATGAATTGGTGTCACATGAACTTTTAGAAAAGGAATAATACAAAATAGATGAGTTGTAAACTAGTCTACTGGCACAGAAAATACAGCTAATATCTGTCTTCGCAATGATTTCAGCTAAGCAAAGTAAACAAATTCCTAATCCAACTAAAACTTATTTGGCTATTCACGTTATCATACACTGAAACAGAAAACAGAACAGAGCAAAACACACACACACACAAACCCAGAAACACCTACCTACCACACCAGAGATTTCTAAACAGGCTCTCTGTCACTCTATTTGGAATTTTAACTTAATTTGCATTTATCTCATGATTATGTCTTTCGGAAAATAGGTTTACATTTCAGAAACTTTTTCTTAGATTTATTTTTAAGTAACCTCTATACCCAACATGGGGCTCGAACTTACAACCTGAGATCCAGACGCACGTTCTACTGGCTGAGCCAGTCAGGCACCCTTTGGATAGCCTTGAAACGGATTTCTCATGTGAACTCCAAGTTCATGAATCATTACCCTTTAGGACTCTGTGCCTTTAGGTGGAGACTTCCCTACCATTTTCACACACAAAAAAAGTCGTCAATGCATCCAAGTGCACCATGTATTTAGATGTAGGTCTGGCAACAAAACACTGGGAAAGCCCAGGCTCAAGTCCCAAATCCAGTACGGTAGTTAGGTTTAAGCTGGTAGGTGGGGGCAGTTAACAAAACAAAGGAGTTGCTTAGAACCACAGGAAATCTGCTTCAGTCCAACAATGTATTCCCGAATGTTAGCATTTGACAAAAAAATGAGAACAGTTCTATCCTATTTCCTCCATTTCTAGTTCTTCTCCAACACATTGGTAATATAAAGCACGAACAAGGGTGTACGACTATTTGCAAAGATGAATCATTACAAATGAGTTGGGACACAGCCTTCAAAGAATTCCCATAAATTCAGAGTTCTGAACTTGGAATAAATGCTTAGCTCTAGTCTCTCTTTGGAAACTATGAAATATACTCCATCTTCACATGTAAAAAAGATTATAAGCAAGATTAATTGGTTTATTAGGAAGAACACTGATCTTTTGCAACTAAGTTACTGTCATTAAGACTATGGACAAATATGAAGTCAAAGCATACATCCGTAAAGGTAAAGGTGTTGTGGTCATCAGTTCCAACGTGGGGAGGTGGGGAGGGATTACCTCACACCAATAACCTCACACCAAAAACCAATTCTCCAAACACCAGCTGGATGTCCTCAATTCAAGTGAATTCTGACACCATCTACCCCCAGGTTCCTACAAGACTGCTTCCCCCCCACCCCCCGCCCACTACTGATGTAGGTGGCAAGTCTAGGCCTTTACCTCTGCTTCTGACCAACTGGCTACAGATCCGAGGTTCCAATAGTCCTGTCGCTGGGTTTGCTTAATTTGCTAGAGCAGCTCACAGAACTCAGAGAAACATTTTACTTACTAGATCACCAGTTTATTATACAAGGAAAGAACTCATCAACAGCCAGACGGAAGAGACGCACTGGACCAAACACGGAAGAAGGGCGTGGAGCTTCTATGCCCTCTCCAGGTGCGCCACAATCCACAAATCTCCAAGAGTTTATGACCCGGAAGCTCTCCAACCCCCGTCCTTTTGGGTGTTTACGGAGGCTTCATTACAAAGGCATGATTGATTAAATCATTGGCCATTGGTGATTGACTCAACCTCCAAACCCCCTCCCCTCCCCTGAGGTCAGGGGGCTGGGACTGAGAATTCCAATCCTCTAGTCAAGATTGGTTTCCCTGGCAACCAGCTCCCACCCTTGGGTCTTTCCAAAAGTTACTCCATGAACATAAACCCAGTTGTGGTAGAAAGGGGTTTGTTACGAATTACCAGCTTCCGCTGCTCTTTTCACTCAGGAAATTCCAATGGTTTGAGGAGCCGCAAGCCAGAAGCCTTGGACAAAGAACAAATATAATTCTTATCAATCACAATATCACAGCAAGAAAAAATTCTCCGAAGGAGAGCAAAATTTGCCCCCAAAATACGTCTCTTTGGCATAAAGGTTATTTTAGGCTGATTATTTCTAAGAAACAGCAGACACAGAAAAAGCTGTGAAAAATGAAAAGTTACTAGAGACATTTACATTTATAAGGGAAATCCCCATTTGTATGGGTGGCTCCCGCTCCCTACTGGGATGACTAAATCTCTAAAAACTAATCAATGGAGACGGCAAGGATTTAAATCTGCATAACAACCTTACCCCTGTTTACTGTGCTTTTCCTGGTGACCTCCTGCTTCAGGACTCCCCATCCCGCAACATCTTCTTTGTCTTTAGTTGGAGACACTATTTAAGGTAGTGGCTTGGGCCTTTTCTGGGAGTTAACTCAGTTTTCTTGGATCTCTCCAGGTATACAAGAGGTATACATGTTATTAAACTTTGTTTTTTCCTATTAATCTGTCTTATTACAGGGGGTGTCTCAGCCAAGAATCTAGAAGGATAGAGGGAAAATCATTTTTCCTCCCCCACGTCTTCATAGGTCTTGCTTGCCATTTAAAACAAAATCTTCTAGAAATTAGTCAAATCAGAACTTACCTAGCTTCTGCCTAAAATGCCACAGCTAATTTAAGTGAAAAACTAACACCACTTGGTATAGAGGTATCTCCTCAGAGTTTCAGTATCCCTGTCTGCTGTTCATGCTGCAAGGAAAATTTAAGCATGCGCTCACTGAGGGATAGTGACAAAGTAGAGGAGACAGAGAACTTTCAGCTAAATCCTTGCTTGATGTTACACTCCATACTCCATTAAAAGATAAAAATCAAATATTTCCTTGTTTGTTAATATTTTATACTGACAACCACAGAGTTCTTAGGAACTGAAAATGCCATCAGGAACCAGGTAGCCTTTTATGCATGTGAATTCTCAATAATTAGGTAGGAAAAACGACAGGGTCTTAAACATGCTAATTGCCCCTTAGGCAGGAGGCGAATAGTTAGGAATTCTCACTGAACCAGAAATCAGAAAGTAGGTTGGCTACTTCTTTATAAACTATTATCTTAAGGATGGTCTATTTATTTCAAACTCTGAATTCCCTCCGATTCTGATTTGCTGTGCGTCTTCCCAAGGCATATCCGCTGTCGTTGACCGTAGCGGGCGGGGGCTGATTTCCTAGCTAGTTTGAGGAGACGGTGCCCATTACGGTGCTGCCTCTACTACCTCCCTGTACAGATAACGAACCAGGAAAAAGCTCTGACTGGGTAAACCCAAGGTTCAACCCAGTAAACGGGGACATTGGCTGATGTGATGGTTATCGGACCTCATGGTCTCACACCCTGTCACCCTAGACCCCTCAGGCAATCATCCTCCAAACAAATGGCCCACTGATTTACATCTGAAGGGTCTCCTGGCTAATGTTTCACTAGACAGTGGTAAATGACTTATCTTTTTTTTTTTAATATGACGTAGCACAATTTAAAAAAATTTTTTTTTTTAGGGGCGCCTGGGTGGCTCAGTCATTAAGCGTCTGCCTTCGGCTCAGGGCGTGATCCCGGCATCATGGGATCGAGCCCCACATCAGGCTCCTCCTCTGGGAGCCTGCTTCTTCCTCTCCCACTCCCCCTGCTTGTGTTCCCTCTCTCCTGGCTGTCTCTCTCTGTCAAATAAATAAATAAAATCTTTAAAAAAAAATTTTTTTTATTAATCTCTATACCCAACATGGGGCTTAAACTCACAACCCCAAGATTAAGAGTCACATGCTCTTCTGACTGAGCCAGCCAGGTGCCCCAGTAAACGACCTTAACAGCAGCTAACCCCTCAAGGCCCTGAATGCCTCGCTTCCACATTCCTTAGAGACTAATCCTACCCTAACCCCCTCCCAACTTGAAAGTATATAATCAGTCACTCCTCGCAATCCCAGTGCCCCTCTTTCTGCCCACCGGTCCTGTCTCCGTGCTTTAATAAAAAAACACTTTTTTTGCACTTTAGACATCTCAAGAATTGTTTCTTGACTGTTTGCTCCCAGACCCTAACATTTCACATCACTCTAGACTCTATTTTCAAGGATGTTTGTATAAGCAAACAATGGGATGATAGAAACAGTGTCTCACTCCTTGGTCAGAAGACAGACCTTTTTTTCCTAGAGAGGACCACATAATGTCTCCCTTGGGGCAAAGATGAGGCAGGTTTATTGGAAGTCTTCTGTAAAGAATCTGGTTCTTAAGTTCAGGGTTCCTCATTTGTGACATAAATCCACGCTGTGGACAGTATCCACTGGGACTGCTCAATCCAATTCTACGGAACTTGAGGGACAAGGGGAACAGATGCAAATACTCCTGCTGCCTGTTTACTGTCTTGTGAGCAACAAAGACCTTTGTCTTTGATCTTGGAGTACTGTACCTTCTGCCAGAATCCATTTAAGTGCGACAGACTAATTTATTAGCTTGCTGGTAGGATGAAATTTCAGACCCGTGATAGTTAACTGCCAAATACTTCCCCTGTGCTTGCTCTTGAAACAATGGTGCAAACGATCTTTTAAATAAAACTATTTCAGGAAGGGGCACCGGGCTGGCTCAGTCAGTGGAGCATGTGATTCTTGATCTCGGGGGCTGTGAGTTCGATCACCACCTTGGGTGTAGAGATGACTTCAAATTAAAGTCTTAAAAAAAAAAAAATACTATTCAGGGATATGTGGTACTGATGTAGTTTTGAGCAGTGTTGCTGTAGGGATTCAGAGCCAACAGCCAAGAAAGAATTCTTGAGGCGTCTTTGGTGCAAAAAGTTGATTTTATTGAAGCACAGGGACAGGACCCACAGGCAAGACCCACAGGCAAAAAAAGCTGCGGCACTGGGGTTGTGAGGAATGGCTGATTATATGCTTTGGAGTTGGGGGAGGTAAGGACAAAAGGAGATTTCCAGAAGGACTTTCATATGCTAAAGAAGACTCTGGATACTGGCGGTCTAGCTATGGTCAAGGTTGTTTTTCCTTAGGAATGTTATACTTTGCCTATCTCAAGTATTTGTCGATGGGCTGCAGGTTATAAGGAAATTTAATTTTATTTGCGTTTCCTTCTGCCTTTGATTCCCATCTCACTATGGAAGGGAGGGTGATGCTAGGGCTCCAGGAAAATTGAGTTATGGGTCTCTGAAAGTTAGGCTACTGGTAAGGTGGTTTTTTCCTTGTAAATCACTAAGGCATTGGTAAACTGATGGAGACTCATGTCCTGCAGGACTGTGGTCTCTGTCAGTTAACCATTTATTCTTCCCTTGCCTTAGTTTCAGGGCACTAGGAGTGCCTGAAGAACGTCACACAGATCCCACCCTGGTGTGGCGGGGGATTGCGGGGTGTCAGCTCGTGCTTTGTGCTCTGCTTTTCTTCTGCTCCCTCATCAGTACTGGTGAATGCACCACCGGGAACGCTTCTCAGTCCTCCGCAATGAAATAGGTGCAATGATTGGGGCGCCTGGGTGGCTCAGTCTGTTAAGCGTCTGCCTTCTGCTCAGGTCATGATCTCGGGGTCCTGGGATCAAGCCCCTTGTGTTCCCTGCTCAGCGGAGAGCCTGCTTCTCCCTCTCCCCCTGCTGCTCCCCCTGCTTGTGTTCTCTCTCTCTCTCAGATAAAAACAAACAAACAAATAAATAAATAAATAAAATCTATTAAAAAAAATTCTTGATGAAAGTAAAGTAAGATATATCTCTACATTCTCCTTGATGTGTCAGTCCTTAACAGTAAGCACAACATTTCTGGAATGACTATATCTTGTAATCTAATGCCATTTCTTAATGTCTGCTTTTATAGCTATAGATGTCCATGAATTTAATTTGCTCAATGTCATACACACGCAGTAGTAATTATAATTGTATTTTAAGTGGATGGTTTCTTTTTTTTAAGAATTTATTTCTTTATTTATTTACTGAGAGAGAGAGAATCTCAAGCACAGTCTACAGTGAGCCGGACTCACGGTTCTCATGACCCTGAGATCATGACCTCAGCCTAAATCAAGAGTCAGACACTTAACTGACCGAGCCACCAGGCTCCCCTATGGTTTCCATTATATACACATTTGTTAGTTTCCTGTCTCGTTCCTGGTGTGTGAGTGTATAAGAAAAAGGGACCCGAAACATCCAAACAGTTTAGGTAGGAAACTAACATACCAGAGACGTTAAAGTGTGAGACCAAAAGTGGATTCTCCTAACTCTGAAATAGGCTGTTTCAATGACCTTCATCAAGTCATTTAATCTCTCAGGTCCTCTATCTGCTCATCTGAATGGGTTAAATTATTTTAAGAGCAACTTTTAAATTTCATGAAACTATATTTTTTTGTTGCTAAGCATAATAACTGATACATTGAGAATTTTTCTGAAACAGGATATCAATTCTGATATTTAAAATCTTTCCACAGGCAATGGATATATAATGAAGAAGATATCCCAAAGCAGGACTTTGAAAAGTGGCAATAAACTCATCTATGATAAAAGATTTCCCTAGCCTCATCATGGATATTAGATAGTGCTCTTTAGGTACTTTCTTGCATTGCCCTATTACCTCTAATAGGTGATATAAGGTATTTCTTTAGTGATAAGGTAATTCTTTCAAGATTGCAACACTATAACCTTCTCTACCACTGATTAAAATAGATAACTTAAAAGTTGCATCAGAAACTAAATATTTTTGAGACACCTGGGTGGCCCAGTCGGTTAAGCATCTACCTTTGACTCAGGTCATGATCCCAGGCTCCTGGGATCAAGTCCCACATGGGGCTCCTTGCACAGCAGGGATCCTGCTTCTCCCTCTACCCCCCACTCCCCCCATTTGTGCTCTTTCTAACAAGTAAATAAAATCAAAAATAATAATAAAAAAATAATAACAAGAAAAAACTAAATATTTTTATAAGTAAGTTCCATTCAGCTTTCTTTTTAAGATTTTATTTTTGGGGCACCTGGGTGGCTCAGCCGCTTAAGCATCTGTCTTCAGCTCAGATCATGGTCTCAGGGTCCTGGGATCAAGCCCCACGTCAGGCTCCCTGCTCAGCGGGAAGCCTGCTTCTTCCTCTGCTCCTCCCCCTGCTCCTACTCTCTCTCTCAAATCAGTAAATAAAATATTTTAAAGAAAAGATTTTATTTTTAGGTAATGTCTACACCCAACATGGGGCTCAAACTCATACCCCCAAGATCAAGAACCACATGCTCTACCAACTGAGCCAGCCAGGTGCCCCCTCCCAAAAGTTCTTAATGTCCTGGTTCACGGACAACCAAAATGATTTTCTATGAGGTTGTACTGATGGTCCCAAGTAATTTGTTTTCTGTTATTAATTTGTAGTAGTTATAAGTGATATTTTCATAGTCAGCATTCATTTCTACTTTCTCTGGTTAGGGCTTTCCTATTCTCCATTAAGGAACTACTCTGCACTCCACTGTACATAATCATGCTATCTCTATTTTCTCTGGCCTCCCTCCCTTCCTCCCTCCTTCCCTTCCTATTAAAAACAACTGCAAATCTAAAAATTTCATATAATCAATACACAATTACAAAAAATAAGAGGGTCTAAGGTATGAACCAAAAATCAGTTATTATATCATCACAAGACATGACAGAATCCAATGCATTACAATTTTAATACATTTGAATTAATGCATTTTGTTTTTATTACCATTTTTAAAATATTTTAATACTATGTTAAAATTTATAGCTTGATCATTTATATTTTTTTAAGATTTTATTTATTTACTTATTTAAGAGAGTGAGAGAGAGAGCACAAGCAAAGGGGAGAGGAAGAGGGAGAGGAAGAAACAGACTTCCAACTGAGCAGGAAGCCTGATGTGGGGCTTGATCCCAGGACCCTGGAATCACCACCTGAGCCGAAGGCAGATGCTTAACCCACTGAGCCACCCAGGTGCCCCTCAATCAAGCACTTCTAGAATCCTTAATACAGGGCCGCATGGGTGGCTCTGTCAGTTAAGCGTTTCCCTTTGGCTCAGGTCATGATCTTGGGGTCCTGGGATGGGCCTCCCAGGCTCCCTGCTTGGTGGGGAGTCTGCTTCTCCCTCTCTGTCTGCCCTTCCCTGCCCCCCACTCATGCTCACATTCTCACTCTCAAATAAATAATAAATCAAACCTTGAAAGAAAAAAAAAAAAAAAAAGAATCCCTAACACAAAATGCAAAAGCCAGGCAGCAAAACACGGATATTACTTTTTTCTTATCCTTCTAATGTATTTTAGGATCAAAAACACGTCCTTCCTAAAATAATGTCTAGCAGCTAAAGAAGAGGCATACTGATGTGGACAACTGCAAATGTAACTTTGCCAAAGAGAACTGCAACTTGATTTGGGTGATATTTATAAATTTGACTTTCTTAGTTTTTTATAGGGCACTTGTGTTTTGCTTAATGGAATGGATCATCATGACCTAGATAATTTGCTGAAATCAAGGGATAAATGGATTAAAGATCAATGCAATAAAAACACAAGTCTGGCTTTGGCAAAATGATGTGTAAACAGGGGAAAAATATTAGTTTTGCAAGAAATATTTGAAGGTGAAAACTAACCTCTAAGTAACTTCTAAGCAAACACTAAAAATGGCTAATTGTTTTTTTCTTCTTTAATAAATAATATTCCAGTGGGAATATTTTATCTCAACAATGAGTTAGAAGTCTGAATTACAGTGGCACCTGGGTGGCTCAGTCGTTAAGCATCTGCCTTCGGCTCAGGGCATGATCCCAGGGTCCTGGGATCAAGCCCCACCTCAGGGAGCCTGCTTCTTCCTCTCCCACTCCCCCTGCTTGTGTTCCCTCTCTCGCTGGCTGTCTCTCTCTCTGTCAAATAAATAAATAAAATCTTAAAAAAAAAAAAAAGGAATTATAATCTTTTTTAATTGCTAATTTACATATTACCTTGTAGGGGCTATTAACTTCTGCATTTCAATTTCTATTGAAGGGGAGCTGAATTTGTCCCCAAATAAGTCTCTTTGGCCTAAGCATTATTTCAGGCTGATTATTTTTAAGAAAGAGCAAACATAGAGGGAGCTCTAAAAGCTGAGTAGAGGGGTGCCTGGCGGCTCAGTCAGTAGAGTATGTGGCTCTTGATCTCAGGGTTATGAGTTCAAGTCCCATGTTGGACATACAGCTTACTTAATAAAAATTTAAAAATGAGTAGAAGTTATCCTTTAGTGGGGCGCCTGGGTGGCTCAGTCGTTAAGTGTCTGCCTTTGGCTCAGGGCGTGATCCCAGAGTCCTGGGATCGAGCCCCACATCAGGCTCCTCCACTGGAAGCCTGCTTCTTCCTCTCCCACTCCTCCTGTGTTCCCTCTCTCGCTGGCTGTCTCTCTCTCTGTAAATAAATAAAATCTTAAAAAAAAAAAAAAAGTTATCCTTTAGTAAGAGACATTTACATTTATAATGATGCTTCTCATTCTGTACCAGGATGACTAAATCTCTAGAACCTTATCAGTGGAGAAGACATGGAAACAAACCCGCGGAAGAACCATACCCTTGGTTACTGTGCTTTGCCTGATAACCTCCCATAACTGATCCCCCTCCCCTCAACATCTGTAGTCTTTGCTGGAGATGATATTTAAGGCAGTGGCTTGGGCGCCTGGGTGGCTCAGTTGGTTAAGCATCTGCCTTTGGCTCAGGTCTTGATCCCACGGTCCTGGAATCGAGTCTCACATCGGTCTCTCTGCTCAGTGGGGAGTCTGCTTCTCCTTCTGCCTGCTGCTCCCCCTGCTTGTGCTCTCTCTCTCTGTCTCTCTGACAAATAAATAAATAAAAGTTAAAAAAAAAAAAAAAAGGCAGTGGCTTGGGCCATCTCTGGGAGTTACTCAGTTTTCCTGGTTCTCTCCCATATATACAGGAGATATACATATTATTAAACTGTCTGTTTTTCTCTTGTTAGTCTGTCTTTTGTTACAGGGTATCTCAGCCAAAAACCTAGAGAGACAGAGGGGAGATTATTTTTCCTCCCCTACAGTATATTTACAAAACAAAACAAAACACAGCAAAAACAAAACAAAACAAAAACAAATGGAATGAAACCAACATTTACAAGGAATCTAGACAGGGCTGAGTTTTAGATAGGTTCCCTCCCTTAATTCTCTCAATAATCCCAATAGGAATATACTGTATCTCCATTTTGCAGACAAGGAAAATGATGTTGAAATATGTGAATTTGTCCATATTAATATAACTATTAAGATGCTTCCAAAAGTCACCTCATTAACATAAACTCAGGTGTGGTTGAAAGGGTTTGTTATGAATAACAAAAAACCATTTTTATTGCTCTCATCACTTAGAAAATTCCAAGAGTTTTAGGATCTCTATGCCAGAAACTGGACAAAGACCAAATATATATTTATTATAAATCAAAAATTCTCACACGTCTATAACTATTTATAGATTTATCTATCTAAAAATCTTTTTTATGTATCTATACCTAGATATACTCTATTGCTTTGATTTGCCCTCTCTTGTCCTTAGAAATATCCTGTTAGCTGGGGAGCCTGGGTGGCTCAGAAGGTTAAGTGTCTAAGTTTGGCTCAGGTCATGATCTCAGGGTCCTGGGATCCAGCCCTGCCCATGTGAGCCCCAGCCATGGTGAGCCTGACCTCAGGCTCCATGCTCTCCTTGTCCCTCTCCCTCTGCTCCCCACCTCATGCTCTCTCTCTCAAATAAATAAAATCTTAAAAAAAAAAAAAAATCCCATTAGCTGATGAAAAATCAAGTGTTCTCCCTCCCACAATTTCAACTTTATTTTTCTTCTACTACCTAAAGCAAATATCAATACACCCTTTTCTGATTAAGTAGGAAAGGAAAACATTTAAGTTTTTATGATCTTGTTTGATTGATAAATATTGATTTTTATCATCTTTGGCTGGAAGGTATTTTATTTCCTTCTGAGATTCCAATTTCTTTTCTATCCTCCTTTTGTTCACTGAATATTATTAAATGTGTAGAATTCAAAAAGATGAAATAGCAACATAAAATCTACTTCTGTGTTTTATATCCATTCTTTCCCTTCTGTTGGATGTTGGCTTATTTGCTTTCTTCAAACATACACCCACTATTCTAGACTTCTACTGAGACTCAAGCAAACTCCTCCATAAACATGTGTGTTATTTAATTTTTTATAAGAGCAGCATGATACTTTGTTCAGAGGAAATTTTTAGAAATCAGATTTACTTATTCATTGAGCACTTATTTTCATCTACATTCTCTCTCTGACTTGTAATGATGGAAACTGAAAACTACATAGTAAAATTCTGAGGCAGGATGTATATAAATGTATAAATGTATATAAATCTAGCAAAATAAACCAAAGAAGCAAACCAGAGATCAATTCTGTTAGACCCTAGAATAACTCTGGAGTCAAAGCCTTCAAGCAGATGCCTATTAAGATACTTAACATACAACTCACCTGCATATTTTTCTTTACTTTGTCCACATCTATGTCAATTGTCCTTTTAGTAAGTTTCCTGAAGGTGATAACAGAAGGAGTGAGAAACCCAGAAATGGAGACTGACGGGGAGCATCTAGCATGGAGCCTGCCCAATTTTGCCCAGCCCTGGCCTCTCTACTTCAGCAGCAAAATAACTTTCCAGCCACTCTGTCCTCTTAACATCAAGCAAAGCTTTCAGATTTGGACTCAGGAACTAAAAGTTGAGAATAAATTCTTTGAAAAAAAAAACTCAATCTAAATTAGTATGAAATTAATCTGTAAGCCACAGTTCAGCTTAGCATCACTTGACCAATAGCTACTGAAGCTAAAGGGACTAAATAAATATATTCTTTGAAATTGGCATCTGTTTGACCTTAACAGCTGTCTTCCTCTTTTGAAGTGTCCTCAACTTTTTTGATTTAAATTTTTCTTTTCTTTTTTTTCTTTTAAGATTTAATTTATTTATTTGACAGAGAGAGAGCACAAGCTGGGGGAGCAGCAGAGGGAAACGGAGAAGCAGACTCCCCAGTGAGCACAGGGCTCTATCCCAGGACCCTGGGATCATGACCTAAGCCAAAGGCAGACGCTTAACAGACTGAGCCACCCAGGCACCCCATTTTTCTTCTTTGAAAAAAAGGGCAGCAGTGCCTGGCTGACTCAGTCAGAAGAGCACACAACTCTTGATCTTGGGGTTGTGAATTCAAGCCCCATGTTGGGAATAGAGATTACTTAAATAAATAAAACTTTTTTTAAAAAAGGGCAAATAATCTAACAGAAGATGTAAAGACATGAGGAAGAACCACATAGAGAGGAAAAATTGTGAAAAAGTGGTCAGCTGCATTACTGAGCAAGGCAATGCAAATCAGTATCAGAATGACATGCTGCTTTGCACCCATTTTATCGGTGAAAGTAAGAAATCTGATAATATGAAGTGCTGGAGAAGATCTGGAGTAGAGTGATCTTTCAAACATTGCTAGAAGAAGTACTGATTACTACAACCACTTTGGAAAGCAGCTGGAAATACATTGCAAAGATGAACATTCAGATACCACATAGCCCAGCAATTTCCCTGCTAGTCATATACCCAAAAGAAACTTTGGCACATATCCTCTTCCTCCTCCTCCTCCACCACCACCACTACCATCACAAGATGTGTACAAGAATGTTCATAGAAACCCTTAGTCATTAAAACCTGAAAACTACCAGCGGCAGAATGGATAAATAGAACATATAAACGACTGAAAAGCAGCTGTAGACAAAAAGAATGAATGTTAGCAATGCAATTTTGAATAAAAAAACTAATCCCATAAAGTGTCATGTTAGGAAATAAAATCTTGGAATAATAGCTGATCTTTCTGTCATTTTTGACCCTTCTTTTTATTTGAACCACACGATCCTTCCCCATTAAAACAAGACTAGGAGGTTGAGGCATTCCATGTTTCTTACCCCAGAGGAATAGCAACACACAGCAAAGATTAAAATTGTTTTAGTACATAAGAGAGGAAAAATTTTCTTTTACCCATCGAGATTCTGTGGCTAGTCTAATAGTTAAATTGACATAAGACCAATTAACAGAAGAAAGACAAATTTAATTTCATACATATGGGAGCTCTATAAAACTATGAGATCCCTGGGCAATCAGGCAGTTGAGGCTTACATGCCACCCCAAGCTAAGGAATGGAATAGGGGCTTCAAAGAGGAGGGTAATTCATAGGACAGTAAGAGGAACACATGTGGTTAGTAGACATTTGCCCTGCGTGGGGGAAGAAGACCTTCCTCTGCCCTGTGCACTGTCTAGCTGGACTCAGAATCATATTGACATCAGATTCACAGGAGAAAATCAAATTTAATAGGCCTAGGTATGGGGACTCCACACAAACATGGAAATCCCGAAGACAGTGAGGCAACATGAAGCTTCCACGAGCTAAGGGGAGGTATAGGGTCTGAGGATACAAAGGGGAGAAAAACCATTAGCCAGAAGGTGAAGGGGGATGTTTTGAATAACAAAGTTTGCCCCGTTAGGTAGGTAAGGTTCTTAAGAACAGAGGAGTCTTTGTTAGTAGCTCTCTTCCTGGTACAGGCTCTTCTTTCCAATGTAAATTTAGGTAGTTCAGGGGGAGGCGGAGAGCTTTTCCTGCATCTGCTGGAAAGGACTTTTAACTCAAAATAATCTTTATGCCAAAGTGGCCCACCCCGTGGCAGCCTGCCCATGGCCCCTATACCTACCATAAAGATGAGTCATTCAGATCAAGGTGATCTCTGGCAATAACTCTCTCTGAGCCAGCCCTCTGTCTAAATTTTTCCAGGTCAGTAAGGGAAATTTGGAAAATTGTTTCTTAAGTCTGCTGGGTTCTGATTGCCTTCAGTTCAAAGTAATTCATACACCCAAGTGGCGTATTTTGGGGGTTACATATTCTGCTCCACTTCAAGTACCATCAATGTGACGCTGGGTATTTTTTAAAGAGATTGACTGACTGATGA
The DNA here is from genome assembly GCF_024610735.1 of Ursus americanus. Taxonomy (NCBI): domain Eukaryota; kingdom Metazoa; phylum Chordata; class Mammalia; order Carnivora; family Ursidae; genus Ursus; species Ursus americanus. The sequence continues at coordinate 91,986,471 of NC_142164.1, forward strand.
TTGAGAAAGCAAGTGGGAGGGAGGGGCAGAGGGAGAAAGAATCTCAAGCAGACTCCCTGCTCAGCACAGAGCTCAAGACAGGGCTCAATCCCACGACTCTGAGATCATGACCCGAGATCATAACCCAAGCCAAAATCAAGAGTCAGATGCTTAACCAACTGAGTCACTCGGGTGCTCCTTGTGTTGGGTATTAAAAGCAAATCTCTAAAATAATCAAGAAATACACCAGCACTGCTACATTTTAATCCTGTATTTGCAACTGTAGGAAATGCAGAGACAGGAAGTATAAGGACGGGAGGGAAGAAAGAAAACTGATTTTTCTGCATAAGATACAATAGCCCATATGTCGAGATGAAGCCTCCATCAGCGTGGAGTCCTGAATAACCTCACTGAAACACCATCCCTACCAATCCATATGGAACATTTGATGTGAAAGAGAAATAAACTTTTGTTGCTTTGAGCTACTGAGATCTGGGCATTGTTTGTTGCTAACTTATTCAAACTGGTACAGATGGCTTCAATTTAATCTATAGCGCTTTGTATCTAGCTGGATAGCTTCACATCCAAGCTGGAAAGCCTATATTTTAAACGCCTGAAATAGTTTATAATATGTATTTACAAATAAATAGAATGCATGAATATACAAATTTCCCTAACCTGGAGATTAGACAAAGTTAACTCAGCCAGAGTAAGAAAGAGTCAGAGAAGGGTACAGAATTGTTAGATGGTGTGAATCTCTTAGAGGGGGATCCGAAATTTCTCCTCTTCCTTCTCAGGGGAGAGACTCGTGTGTGTGTGTGTGTGTGTGTGTGTGTGTGTGTGTGTGTTTCAAAGAATGGTTTCAGGGGCGCCTGGGTGGCTCAGTACGTTAAGCATCTGCTTTTGGCTTAGGTCATGATCCCAGGGTTGTGGGATCAAGCCCCGAATTGAGCTCCCTGCTCAGCAGGGAGTCTGTTTCTCCCTCTCCCTCTGCCTGCCACTCCCCCTGCTTGTGCTCTCTCTCAAATAAATTAATTAATCAATTAATCTTTAAAAAACAAACAAACAAAGAATGGTTTGGAAAAAAGCACACAGAGGAGAAATGGCAGCACAGGAGATCGGGACTGAGACAGCCTACCATACCCAGAATCTCTCTCATCAAACAGCATCTGCAAGCTTCCCTAGCTTTGCCCTATCTCCCAGTAAGGTGGCGAGGAAGGGCTGAGAGATGGTAAAGGGCCTTGCGCCTGAGAGAAACAGGACAGAGTGGGTGGATGGACTTACAGAGCCTGAACGTGATGGCACAACTGGGACCCGGGTGCCAATATAAAGGGCTGCCAGGGACCAAACGGAGTCAAGCGCCTGTGAGAGGACACCTGCACGAAGATCCGCTGACCATCCAGTTGCAGGGGTTTTCTAAAAGGCCATTATTCCACATGAGCCTTGAACATAGTGGCCACCCTAAGAGGGATATGCAAAAATCCTTAACCGCCTGAGTTTAAATTTGATTTGTCTAAGACAGTTCTATAATGGTGATGACTGAGTTCAATGTTTTGCCTTCATGCTGAATTGGGAATCAAAATGAAGGCTGAACATTTACAAAGTTAAAAGTACAATGATTTGCTTATGTGCGTTTTGCGGTGAATCAAGCACTCCCTCAAAGAGCTGGCTGGGCATCGTTAGTAAATTAAACATATGGAGAGGGAGAACACTGGGGAATGGATTAGATTTGGACAGAAAAGCAATCAGATGTTCAATTTCTAGACATGGTAAATTTGAGATGCTTAATAAACCTCAAAGTAGAGGAAGTTGGGTGTCAGTAGAGAGGTTTAAGGGAGATATGCACATTTGGGGGGGTTAGGTATGGATGAGGATTTAAAGTTAGGGACCTGGGAATTAGATTACATAACAAATAAACACGGAAAAAGAACAGATCTAGAGACGCGAACTTGGAGGCATTCCAACATTTACAGATTAAGAGAATGTTATTCCAACAAAGGAGACAGAAACAGCAGCAAAATGAACTAGTGGAGTAAAACAGGATTGTGTGGTGTCCTGGATGCCAAATAAAGTTTCAAGAAGGATGCGATCGACCATGTCAAATACTAAGAGGAAAGATGAGAATTGAATAATGGCCATTGGGTTTGGCATTGCTGGCATAATAGATAACTTTGGAAATGCAGTTTTGTGAGTGTTGGAGATGAGAGCATGTGCAATGGTCCAAATCTGGAATAGTTGGTCTTTCCATTCTTATGTGGTTTTTCCAAAAGAGTTTTGTTGACTTGGCAGGAAGAAGCTCCTTGATAAGGAGGTTATTCATTCGAATATGTCTAGAAACACAGCATACTATATCCCACATTATAAGTCAAAAGGAAAATAAACAAATCAAAAGACATAAGAAATCAAAAAAGAGACATATTTATTTCACCTAGAAATTCTTAAACTTCTGTCCTATGAAGTATACACGTGTGTGTGTGTGTGTGTGTGTGTGTGTGTGTGTGTGTGTGTATAAGGCCCCACAGTCTCTCACATGAAGCCCTTTGGGTCATATGTAATTTGAAAACCCAAATATTTCAGACTTCAGAAAGATAATGAAGCGGATAGTGCATATTTTATGTAATTCCACCAACAGGAAATCAAACACATGAGCACTTTCACAATTTTTTTTTATATAAAGTTTCACCCTGGGATAAACAAAAACTATAAATAGCTTCACACTCCTTTAAGTTTATACACCAAAGAATTGTGTGCCAACGTTTCTAAGAAAATAATTTCAGTTTCAGAACTTTTGGGGTTTCAGAGTTGTGGGCTTATATTAGGATTCAGTGGAAATGTTTCCTAGAATAAAATTTGTACAGTGTTGACAAATGACCTAGAAGTGAGGGTCAAGAGCCAGTAGTAACCTTTGGGTAAAATATAAACATGGGCATTTGTTAAGTACAGTTTAATTGTAGCAGCTAATATTTCACGCAAGCCACTTACGGATTCATATCATGAGACAATAAGCAAAACGCTTTATAATTTCAAAATGTTATATGATTGTAAAAATAATGACACGAAAATGACATCAAACGAAACGTTTTTGTATGTTTTTAAAAATGAAAACAAAATGGGTGCCTGAGGGGCTCAGTCGGCTGAGCAACCCACTCTTGCTTTCGGCTCAGGTCATTATCTCATGGGCCCTTAGATGGAGCCCTGTGGCTGCTCCGTGCTCAGAGGGAAGTCTGCTTGAAGATTCTCGCCCTCTCCCCACCCCCACTCACAAGCACATGCTCTCTCTAAAACAAATATTTTAAAAAATGAAAACAAAATTAATTAAAAACATTACTACACAGGAAGATGAGGGGAACAGATGGAGAGAAAGAAGGCCTCCCTGAAGCCCTCAGTAAAACAGACAAATTAATAAACAATTATCAAATGCCTGTTTATTTTTTTAATTTTTTAATATTTATTTAGTTAAGTAATCTCTACACCCAACGTGGGGCTGGAACTCACGACCCTGGGATCCAGAGTCATATGCTCTTCCTACCAAGCCAGCCAGGTGCTTCTGCTTATTTATTTTTTAAGATTTCATTCACTTATTTGTCAGAGAGAGAGAAAGAAAGAGAGCACAAGCAGGGGGAGCCGCAGGTTCCCTAATGAGCAAGGAGCCCGATGCAGGGACTTGATCCCAGGACCCTGAGATCATGACCTGAGCCGAAGGCAGACACTTAACCCACTGAGCCACCCAGGCGTCCCGCCCCTATTTCTTATAATAGTGCATTTAGTGTTATGGGAGATAGCATCCCCATTCCCTCCACTCCACAAAAAACCACAAAAGCTGCCGTGGATCCCTTGGAGAGTATAGCCAATGGAATGTTCATCTTATAAAGTGATCAAACTAGAGCTGTACAGAGCCTATGGTTAGAGATAAACTGGTCATAGGAAAGCCAGGGTCAATCTACTTATGTAAGTCATCATGCTTTTAGGTTATTCACTCCATTCAAGTGCATCAGTCATAAAGAAGAGCTAAAATATCCCTTCCTTGTACTTTTTTTTTTTTTTTTTTTTTGGAGCGAGAGGGAGAGAGAGGGTGAGCACAAGCAGGGGGAAAAGCAGGCTCCCTGCTGAGCAAGGAGCCCGATGTGGGATTTGATCCCACAATCCTGGGATCCTGATCTGAGCTGAAGGCAGACACTTAACTGACTGAGCCACCCAGGGGTCCCCCCCATGCTTGTACTTTTAAGCTGTTTTTCCAGCTTTTTTTTTTTTTTAAGATTTTATTTATTTATTTGACAGAGATAGAGACAGCCAGCGAGAGAGGGAACACAAGCAGGGGGAGTGGGAGAGGAAGAAGCAGGCTCCCAGCAGAGCACGGAACCTGATGTGGGGCTCGATCCCAGGACCCTGAGATTAGGCCCTGAGCCAAAGGCAGACGCTTAATGACGGAGCCACCCAGGCACCCCATGTTTTTCCAGCTTCTATAAGCAATTTTCCACCCAACAGTGATGAGTTGTCCCCACTCTTCGGTGAGATTCAACAGATGCAGCCAGGACTTCTCATTTACTAACCAGAGCCTAACAGAGGGAAATTCCACAGGAATCTGCGATGAATTTGGAAATAGCAGTTAAAATAACTCAGTCCCAGTTAGTTTACATGTGGCCCCTGGGAACGGCCACGAGAAGGATGGGGCTGGAAGGGGAGAAATGAGGGCCTCTAGTTCCAGAATGAAATGCTTTTCTGTACGCGTAAAATAAAATGGGGACCTACACATATGAAACTACAAGCCAGAGAGGTTGTATGACTGAAGAATTGGAACACGGGATGCTTTCCCCTTGCTCTCATCATGCTGCCTGTGGTGGTCACACAACCTTCAGATACATTCCACACTTAGTCATTCTGCTTGATTTGGTGCCTCTTCGGGAGCACAGTTTGTAAACAGTCTGCTGAAAGTTCCATGCGAGTAGCGACTAGCTCAGGAAAAGTGCAGGTGGCTTCAGGATGAGCCCGCGGAAGGTGGGACCAGTGAGCGGTGACGGGAAAGCCTGCGTCTGGATGAGCCTCGGCTTCAGGGAGCCCTGGTTTAGAAGAAATCCCCTGACGTCAGCACTTTCCTCGGAGGAAGGCGGCGTGGAGATGCCACACTAAAAAGTAAGCAATACCAAGCGCCTCTGAGAAGTGTTCCCACCAACAGCATGCTGTCCGGGGGAATTATGCCTGTTACTGCGGTGAATGCCATTGTATCTGGAGCTGGGTACTGACTGGAAGCGAAAGCCTCCGGAAAGACATCTGTCTGGCTCCTGCTGTCACCGGTTTGCATTGTTCTCTCCTATGGCTCAGGATGCAAGCACATTTGAGCCGTCCTTCCGAGACACGGCGGCTTCATGAACACAATCTATTGCACGGTGTGAGTTACATTTTGTCTTTCCTGGAGAATATCAGGAAAGGAATACATCTAAGAACCAGTCCACAAGACACACTCGATACATAAATTAAGTGTGATAAAGTAATGAGCAGCTTGGGGGACGGATGACACATTTGTCAGCCTCCTTGATTCCCCAGCATGGCAATGGCGTCCAGAACTGATGCCGAGCAGGAAGATGAGGACAAGGTGGGGAGGAAGGAAGGGGCGGCTACTCTCCTGAAACCCTCGTGAGAGAGAACAGACCTGTGGCTTGACAAGACTTCCCCGATGGATTCTTACCGCTGTTCCAGCAGACCACCTTCAAGGCTATAGTTTCCTAGGTTATACCAGAAATTCCCTATCATTCATTGTTGGGTTGCTTGAGAGTCAAGAAGTTTACAAACACAGAGGCTAGATTAAAATCCTGTTGGACAACAATTATTGACCGCTTGTTTCCCCAGCTAGCGTTTGAGGACTTGAGTGGTGGTGTGGGAAAAGCAGAGCCCATGGGGCAGGAAGTGTGGTATGAGGATTTGGTTCACTATGCACTAGACCTGGTTCACTTGGACTAACTACCAGTCCTTCCTGAGACTCAGCTTTCTCGTCCGTGGAGTGAGAATACTTCCCACACCCACCTCACAGAATGACTGGGAGACATGCATGAGAAAGTGTGAGAGAGCGCCACTTGCACGAGGTAAAGCAACACACAAATAGTCATTAGTATTTATATTAAAATTTGCCACAGCGCAGAACATAGATTTGACCAGGATATAGACATAATGCCTCCAGAAAAAATGAGGGAATTTAATTTAGACAATAATAGTGTTTCTTTTATAATTTTTACATCACAGTCTCCTCTCCTTAATGGCAAATTGATAAATTTCTTCGTGTACTATATTCATTCTCTTTGATGATCTTTAACTTCCCACCCTTGGGGAAATGGTAACCTAACTTCTGTAACTCACTGTCTAGACATCTGAATGACTTTCTTTGATCCTTGGTTTTTTAATACCATCAGTACAGTGTAATTGATACACAGGATCTTGAGACACAGTCTATTAATCGTGAGGATAAGTGATACCAGTGCTCATTTTGTCCAGGCCCAGCTCACCAGTGCTGATGCTATTGCTTCTCTACGTCGTAGAACTCAGTTACATTCATTGTATATTTATATGCTCATATTTATGCATCCTTGGCCAAGCTCTAAACTTGTCGAGGCTCAATAGTGTATCTTATTCTTTTTTTTTTTCAGCTGGAATGTTTATTTTTCTGAAAAATATGAGATCTTTTAAGGGACTGTATTTCCCTTTTTGCTTTGACTGCTAGGAAGCTCACAGGCAAAATGAAAGCTCAACTTCGCTAACTCTGAAGGATGAAACTGTATATATTTCTGTGCATACACTTTCTCAGACCTCTTACTATTCTACCTTCATCTTTTACAGACTTCTTTATTTTCATTTTGTTTCATGGTTTTATACTCTTGTCAATCAGTTATAGATTCTTTCATTATGCTCGGGAGATGGTTCTTTGGGTTCCTTCTTATTTTTTTTTACCCTTCTGTCCAAAATGATCTTCTCCTAAACCTATGACAAGTTCAGCATGAGAGATGGTTCTTCAGGTTCCTTCTTTTTTTGACCCTTCTGCCCAAAATCATCTTCTCCTAAACCTATGACAAGTTTACTCTCTGAATCAGAGTCCAGGCCCAAATGTACTGTTCAAGAATCAATCTCATCTTTTCCCTTCAGTTTATCTTCTGTGGGAGGAGTCAAGGCTTTCAACTTTTCTGAAGAGTCCTTCTCAGACTAGGGACTTGCCTTGTCTTTGAGCCTGGATCTGCTTTCTCACTGTTTGGCTATGCACTTTTCATTTCCTCCTTAGTCTCCACTGGGTTTGCCAGTTTGAGCCTTTTTTTTTTTTTTTTCTTTTGGACAGTAGATGGCTTTTCATCCATTTGACTACCTTCTTTGTCTTCTGCATCTTCTGGCTCATTCTTAGAGCTCCACTCATTGTCACTGATATACTCACTATCACTACTATCCGACTTTTCAGAATCTTCCAAATCTCTGTGCTCTACAGCCGTGTAAACATCCTCTGAGATTTCATTTATGCTTAGTCGTGCTTTGCAACTCTGTCATCTTGTCAAGATTTAGCTGGAACCTGGTGCGAATCTGCCAGTTGGGTGAGATGAGAACAGGCGCCACCTGCTGCTGGACCAACTGGCTCAGCTCTCTCAGGTCCATCTCACCACCTTGCTTCAAGAACCCAGGTTAAGATTCAGGATGCTTCCAGTGGTGGACATTTTGTCTGTTTTCATCATGACTGGCATGGACACTTGAGGAGAGAAAGTTTTCAGACCGCTGTATAAAGTGCCTGTTTGTCCCATGTTTGCCGAGTCTGGTGAAGCTGTGCTCTTGTCCACGAAGTCCATGGGCTCCTCGCTGGCACTGAGGTGGCTCCACGTGGCCCTCACGTGGCCCTCTTAGCATCCTGCTCCACGTCAGAGCCGGTGTGCACGGAAGAGTTTGTACTCATGGGAGAGCATGGCACATGTGACGAGGAGATCCTGTGGCCCCTGCCCCTGCTCAGCATGGGCTTGCCCATCAGGATCATGGGGGACGCTGTCATGTCAAAGCTGAGCTTGACCTTTTCCTGCTTGTCTAGCTGGGTAGGGCCGGGGTTGCTGGGGTCGAGCAGCTTTTGGTACTGGATGTTGGGTGTGTAGGATTTTCCGATGGGAGAGTAATTAAGACCCCTATACTTCCTGTAGATGGTCTCCACATACACCTCCATCTCTCGCATTGCACTGTTGAAGATGCTTTTTGACTTTTTCAAAGGAGAAGGAATTTCTTTAGACATGAGGAGGCAATTATTTATTGGAACCCAGGCCCTGTCATGTTGTCCAAATAAATGGGCATCAAGCTACCCATCTTTACCCCTCAGAGCTTTTACAGACCAGAATGGAAACCCCTTCAGTTCTGCCCAAAGGATGTGGATTGCTCCAAGGTTCATAAAACCAGTTATCTCATTTTCGGCTAGCAGCTAGATACTTACTGGACACACTTTGATTTCATTCATCTCATGCTCACAGATTTTGATGAGTACTTTTGCTGTGTCAGTTTGTGATTTCCTCCATTATAAATGACGCGGTTATGCAAAATCCACTTTGCATCAGCCAAGAAAGCTTCTGTGCAGCCATGTATTTTCTTTTTACCATTCTTTTCCAATGTACAAAGGCCCATAGAATGGAAGATGGCTTGTAGTCAGGATGCTGTTCCAATGGAACAGGCTTCTGGAATGCATCTGTCCCTTGTTGTTTGACTTTCTGAATAGCAAACTTGAGCAGGTAGGATAACTGTTTGATGGGGAGCATTGTCATGGCTTAATTCCCAGCCTCAACACATTCTGCTACCATAATCTTCTCACTTCAGGACAAAACCCATCCCCCTCTGGTTCCATTGTCAGTCTCAAAACACTTATCATGATAAACCCAGGGATAAAGCTCATAGCAAAGGACTTGGCCTTTCTGGTAACAAACCGAGCAGTAGAAATAATTCTGTCCATCCTGTGGTATGACATTCCTGCCTCTCCTCATATGGATAGTATGCACTGAGAAGGTCCAGCACCCATCTGACATCCTGATACCTCTCTGCAGCCTCGCCTCTGAACTCTGGGCTCCTTCGCTTCTGCTGAGATGACCTCCAAGCTCTTATACCTTATTGGTGTATCTAGTCCCAAGACCATTTCTCCAGGAAATTAATAGGTGCATCCTTTGTTCAGAAGGCTGAGTTAGTATAAGGAAGGATATTAAAAGGATAAGACATGACATATAAACCAGCAGGTGGGAGCCATGTCAGCACGGCAGCTAGCTATGCTGCCAGGCTGTCCCTCATCATCAAGATTACCTATTTAACTGGGGCACCTCGGTGGCTCAGTCGGTTAAACATCCAACTCTTGGTTTCGGCTCAGGTCATGATCTCAGAGTCATGAGATCGAGACCCACATCAGGCTCCACACTCAGCAAGGAGTCTGCTAAAGTTTCTCTCTCCCTCTGCCCCTCCCTGTGTGCACTCTCTCTCTCTCTCAATAAAGTAAATAAATTTTTAAAAAATAAAATAAATCTTAAAAAATAAATAAATCTTAAAAAAGAGAGTGTGAGTGGAGGGAGGCAGAGGGAAAGGGAGAGAATCCCAGGCAGACTCCCCACTGAGCACAGAGCCAGATGCAGGGCTCGATCCCACCATCCTGAGACCATGATAAGAGCCAAAATCAAGAGTTGGATGCTTAACCCACTGAGCCACCCAGACACCCCTGAAAATACCGTTTCAAATGCTTTCTAATAACTCACTCTCTTTGATTTCTAAACATGTGTCAGTGTATATGTGTGGCAGGGGTAGGGACGGTGGTATATATGTGTACCTTGGATATATAGGCCCATTTGCTCTTGAAGTCATGACTGACAAAGAATAAATTAACGTCACAGGTTTGACATATCCAAGGGGAGGTACAACCCAGCAATGTAGACCTTCTGTTGGGTAATATCAAATAATGGGAGACACAAGGCCAGTGTATCACATCCTATCGACATCGTCAGTATGGAAAAACTGAAAGAAAAAAAAAAGGAATGGTTCTTTGGAAAAAAATAGAAGTAAACTGTGGGCCTTCATAAAACTTTTAATTACATTTTTTATTTCATCTCTAAAGTAATAAACGACAATTCATTTAGGCCTTTCTTCACAAAGTACCCATATTCTGAAAGTGTGAATTCCTTTCACAGAATCACACTGTAATTGCCTAGGACAGAGTCTTAAATGACCTTCATACTTCAGATGAACTATGTTTGCTTCCTTGAAAAAAGTGGCATTATGGGTGGTCTATACCCTCAGATAGTTAAGAAACAAAAATACGCACAGTACAAATGGCCTTAGTGTAAAGCCTGACAGAATTTGGGATCTGAGCCAGGGAATTTTCTCACATTTCTGCCGCAAAAGGGCAGCAAAATCACATGAAAATCTTTTCTGGACCCAGATCACACAGTACATTAAAAGATTTTGCTACTGTGCAATTTTCCCAAAGGCACTAGTCCTTCTCAAAATATTTATTCGAAGCGCTTTGAACTTGCTCTAACAGGTGAACACAGGACTGCAGATATTGGGGAAAGCTATTTACAACCCCTTCTCTCTTGCCTTCCTTTACTAAAGAGACTGGAAAGCTACATTAGTCACTGGTTTGCCTCTCACCCAGGGTGGCCAAATGAGAGGCAATTCTAGTGATCAGTGAGCTGTATGTAAAGTCTTGGAAAAGGGGAAAAAAGGAAAAGCTTTGGGAGGAAAAAGATCTTGGCTCTTCTTCCGGCTTTACACCAGAAATATGAGCAAAGGATAATGGAGTGGGAAGACAGAATGAGCCACGATCCCCTGAAGACATCCCATTGCACAAGCTACCTCCTGACATGTTAGCTGATAAAAATATGTCCCAATGTTGGGGCACCTTCGGCGCAGGTCATGATCCCAGGGCCCCATGTCGAGCTCCCTGCTCAGACGGGAGTCTGCTTCTCCCTCTTCCTCTGCCTGATGCTCTTCCTGCTTGTGCTCTTTTTCTCTGCCAAATAAATAAAATTAGTAAAATCTTAAAAAAAAAATGTCCCAATGTGTTTAAAGCACTGTTATTGGATTTTCTTTTGTTTTAAGATATCTCCCCACATAAGAAAGGTGTTCTTGGGATGCTGAATTAAAAAAAAAAAAAAAAAGGCAACCCAAAACTTTATTATTTATTTACTTCTATTTTTTTTTTAAGATTTTATTTATTTACTTGACAGAGGGAGAGACAGCACAGAAGCAGGGGGAGCAGCAGGCAGAGGGAGAAGCAGGCTCCCCACTGAGCAAGGAGCCCAATGTGGGACTGGATCCTATGACCCTGGGATCATGACCTAACCGACTGAGCCACCCAGGAGTCCCATGTAACAATTTAATTAGTGGTACAATTAATTTTCAAATTTTGTCAACATAGAGGATTCAAATTCAGATTGCTTAGGGCAAACATTTTTGTATATATTTACTTCATATATAAATATCTATTACATATAGTAGGAATAAAAGCAATCACAGAAAATAAAGGACTGACTTAATAAAAGTAAAAGGTAGTAACATTTCATCAAGTAAATGTTTTGTACTCTACAAAAATATTTGAGTTACTTTAATAGGTAAACTAAAATGATCTCTGATTCAACCAATCGATTTGGTGAGGAACACTAGCTAGTAGAACAGGTTGTCAGATGTCTTCCTTTATTTTTTATGGAATGTTTTACTGACTTTTGTTTTCAATTAGCTGTGTTGGCATTACAAATGAACCATATATAAATGAACCACTTGCAATACATATAATTATTCAAACTTATATGTTAAAAAATGAAAATTTCACATCAATGTCAATTAGCTATGCACACTTTTGAAATGGAAAATGGAATATATTGGTTAAGAATAAATTGGTGAATGTTTCTGTGATTATGTCGTAGGGGTAAGGCACTTTCATAATTACTGAAGGGAATATAAATCTGACAAAAACTATCAAAATTGCAAAAGCACATTTCCTTAGAATCATCTAGGAATTTATTCTGAAGACATACTTGCATGCATTCATGGGAAATCATACATACGCGAGATTACTCTTGCAGCAAAGTTTGCAATAGCAATCTGGAGACAAATGTTCATAAATAGGGGATTCGCTCTGTAAATTATTGCGTATTCATAGAAGAAAACATTATTGAAAAGAATGAAGTAAGTCATCATGTACTTATATGAAGCAATCTCCAACTTCTTTTAGGTGAAAAAGGAAAAACATGGAAAAAATGGATGGGTAATACATGGATATACCATATATGGGCATGTAAAAAAATAGGTATATATATATTTCCCCCGGTATAGGTATAACTGTGGAAGAAACTGACATTTGCTGCTTTTGGTGACTAAGAGTGATGTGTGGGTAAGGTGACTAGGAACAGGATAGGAGAAAAACTATAAACCTATTTTTTTAATTATAAGCAACGTATAAGCTATTACATATCTTCCAAAAGAGAATTAAGATATATGTTAGTGAGGTGCCTAAGTGGCTCAGTTGGTTAAGCATCCAACTCTTGATCTCAACCCAGCTCTTGATTTCAGGGTCGTGAGTTCAAGTCCCTTGTTGGGCTCCACACTGGGTGTGGAGCTTACTTAATAAACAAATAAACAAACAAACAAACAAAATGTATGTTAGTGAAAAATCCCAAAATTTCTTTTCAAAATAATTGAGTATCATAAGCTCATTCTGCTCTTTTCTGCATGCAATGAATCACATCACACTGTCAAAGGGAAAATTTTAAATGCTTAAACAAACATATGAAGTCTTACAGCTTTATTAATGCAACAGAAAAAGCCAGCTTAATTCCAGATTAGCTTCCTGGTGGATCTATCCTACTTCAGTGTTAAACGCAGTGTGAAAATGTTTTTAATTAATGACATTTCTCACTTTTTAGAATCTTACAAAATTGGCAATTCTGTGATAAAAAAGAGCTTATAAGGTAGGTCCACCTTTCAGTTATGAATACAGAATGTTGATCCAATTAATTGAGCTATCCACAAATTGATATTCCTAAGTTCATTTTGATGACCGGCAAAGTACGAGTACCCACTACAATTTATTTTTAACTTTGCTAGCAATTTAATAAGAACTCCCATGGTATGTAACCTATAATAGATAGAAATGGCATAATTAAAAGATAATAATGCACAAAATTTCCATAACAGAGGAAGTCGTGTTTCCTTCTTCAGAAGTGAGAGTTTCATCTTAGGTTATTTGAGCTGTGTTCCCCCACAGACATAAAACGTATCCTTGTCCAAATTTATCATGTAAATCCTCCCCCTTTTTTATTTTTTATTTTTAAAAGATTTTATTTATTTATTTGACAGAGAGAGACAGCCAGGGAGAGAGGGAACACAGGCAGGGGGAGTGGGAGAGGAAGAAGCAGGTTCCCAGAGGAGGAGCCTGATGTGGGGCTCGATCCCAGAACGCTGGGATCACGCCCTGAGCTGAAGGCAGACGTTTAACGACTGAGCCACCCAGGCGCCCCCCCCTTTTTAAAGATTTATTTGAGAACAAGAGCACAAGCAGGGGGGAGGGACAGAGGGAGACAGAGAAGCAGGTGGCGCTTGATCCCAGGACACTGGGATCCTGACCAGAGCTGAAGGCAGACCCTTAATCGACTGAGCCATCCAGGTGCCCCGTAAATCCCCTTCTCATGTAAAGTAAGACCAACATAAGGGAAATATGTAGGAACCAGAGACACCAGACTGTTCAACATCCTCCAGAGTGTGCTTCCTGCTTTGAGACCTTCCAGGACTTTATTCAAGTCTGGATATTAATAAGCTTCGCCCATTAAAAATGCACATTATGCTTGGCTCCAGTTCTAGAACCTAGTTATACTCAAGGATGAAATCCTCAAGTATTCTTTAGTTAGCTGCCTCCATTCCCATCCATTCTATTCACAAAACCAAGTGGGTCAACTCCAGAGGCACACGATAGATACTCAGTAAATACTGAAAAGGTGAGGGATGAGTGAATGGGTAATAATAAATGATATTTTTACAATACTTCACTGCTTCCAGGCGCCTGGGTGGCCCAGTTGGTTGAGCATTCAACTTTTTTTTTTTTTTTAAAGATTTTATGTATTTGACAGAGAGAGAGACAGCAAGAGAGGGAACACAAGCAGGGGGAGTGGGAGAGGGAGAAGCAGGCTTCCCACTGAGCAGGGAGCTCGACGCGAGGTTGGATCCCAGGACCCTAGGATCATGACCTGAGCTGAAGGCAGACGCTTAACGACTGAGCCACCCAGGCACCCCAGCATTCAACTCTTGATTGATTTCAGCTAAGGGCATGATCTCGGCTCAGGTCATCATCCTAGGGTCGTGGGATGGAGCCTCGACTCAGGCTTCGTGCTCAGCATGGAGTCTGCTTGAAATTCTCTCTCTCCCTCTTCCCCTACCCCTCCCCCTACTCACAGACGCTCTCTCTCAAATAAATAAAATCTTTAAAATATACATATATATATATAAAATACTTCAGTGCTATTAAAATGCATATGCATAATTACTCCATTTATTCTTCACAATACTCATGTAAAAAGGGAGGGATGGGGTGGCTGGCTGGCTCAGTCAGAAGAGCATGCAGCCCTTGATCTCCGGGGCATGAGTTTGAGCCCCACATTGGGTGTAGAGATTACATACATACATATAATACACAAATAAACTTAAAAAAAAGAAGGCAGAGCTTTTAGGTCATGTTTTACACATGATGAATTTGAGGCCCCAACAGGTGTAAATGACTCATTCAGTGTCACAGGAGTGACACGACAAAAAGGCTACCAAGGCCCCATAACATGCCATTGCCCTTCAGTGAGTGCAGAACAGCAGTAATGGCATCCAGCGGAAGCAGCCATGGCGGGTGGAAGTGGCTCCCTGACTCCTCCATTTCTGGACGTTAGTGCTTCGGCTCCCACTTCAGCTCTCAGTTCCCATACAAAAGGGCAAATGCTTTGCTTGGAATACTCTTTGCTGTGAAGATTCCTGACATCACATTCAGCCACCTGAGAGGCCAAAACATTCTCCCCAGCTTTGAGAGAATCTTTGCGGCCACATCTGAGTTCTGAAATGTTGCTATAAAGCCAACAAGCTGTAATCTTAAATCAAATTCCAATATGGAAATATGATATGATGAAAGAGATTACTACCCTTTCATAAACTGATAATGGTGTAACACCAATTATTCTATTGGGAGGTATTAACATTAAGGTCTGCCCTCTGAGTGAGAACAATCCCCTTTGTTCTCTAATAGGTACCACTTTCTTCCCACTGGGTATTGGCATTGCCACCCATTGTTAAATCAAATCTTGCAGAAATCACCAAGGATTATCGTGAATGTCAGCATTAATGTCAGCCTCGGTTAGCAACAATGCCAACATCCGGGAGTTTGCAGAAAGGGAGCAGCCCACTCAGGAAAATCAGGCAGAGTAGTTTGATGTGCCTGTCAGACTTCACATCATAACTGACGTAATACAATAAGAAATGAATAAAACCGGGGGGGGGGGGCATCGTTAATCAGAAGAGTTAACAGATTGCCCCCCCAAACCCTCACTGTCAGCTTTGCCAGAAAAATACACATATTATAGAGGAAACACTGATAACAATGTTGCAATACGCTTGTCTCAATATGTCTACAATATATCACGAAGCCAGAAACGTGAAAGTTAACCCAAAAGTTATTGCTGGGGAAAGACTCCACTCAGACTACTAAGTAGAATGGCAAAATGATCTATACGACAACAAAACAGAAAGGACTAACCTCACACAGGAAGACTGATGACAGGATTACTTTGAAATATGTCTCTTTTATACAAATTAATTCATAGAGCTTCATAAAGTGTTTCATTTGTCCTTTTGCAAGATTATACTTTGTTGCTTGCTTTTTTGACCTGTTATCACAGTAACATTTATTTCCATCCCAATGATGTGCTGCACTGAATCGATGAAATATCGAACTTCTCTTCAAAGGAGAGCTCATCAAAAAGAAATTTGAAATATGAAATTCTGAAATTAATACAAAATAAAGTCCTTTTTTCTATGAATGAGTGATTTATTTTATTATCTTATCTAAAATCTTGTAATGTGTTTTTAAAGTATTCAGTTCAAAAAACCAAGAACTAAAAGTGAGGACTAGAAAGAAAATAGAAAACCGGAGATCAGAAAATCTATGGTAAATTTAGAAGTATACTGCCAAGTAGAAAAGCAGGACAAAAAAAGTTTTAAAGCACCCTGGATCAAGATTTTGCAACTCTATTCATGTAAGATAATTTTATCCTAAGTGAAAATAATGTGTTTACTACTGCAACTAGCTTCCTATATCAGGGCTGGGGAAATGGCATGTAGCTATACCATAAAGTCACATATAAATGATACCCAATATAATGATTAAAAACTGACAATGAGTTCCTATCTTCCCCCTTTTCTCTTTCCTTCCTCCCTCCCTCCATCCTTTCCCTCTTTCTTCCCTTTCTCTCTCTCTTTTTTTTTTAAGGTTTTATTAATTTGTTTGAGAGGGAGAGAGAGCACGAGCAGAGGGAGGGGCAGGCAGGAGAGGGAGAAACAAACTCCCCACTGAGCACAGAGCCCGACAGGGGGCTCAGTCCCAGGACCCTGAGGGACCACAACCTGAGCTGAAGTCAGACGCTTAACTGACTGAGCCCACCAAGGGGCTTTTTAAATCTCTGCCTGAAGTATAGCTTAGACTAGTGCACATACCATTATTAGTGCAAGTGGTTTTTGACAAGCTTGAATTAACTACCAATCCAAATCCAATTTATTTTCGTGGTGTTTTGTCACTCCCTCATGCCTTGACACCCTCCAGGAATGCCTTGACAGGACCCCTCCTTGAGCAAATTCTGAGCAGAGAGCAGCACATACATACGCTGCGTGTGAATGCTCTGATGGAGCCAGGTGCCAGACGCGGTCCACGGACAAGAGAGGAGGTAACTGATCGAACCTGAGGGAACTTGGCAGACTTCTTATAGGAGGTAACGTATGTATGGAATGGTAAGTGGGAATTTGCCATACAGACAAGATGGGGAGGCAAGATATTCTGTACGAAGGGAGGTGGAGGAAACTGTGGTTAATCTAGCCAATAACAACAGATTAGTAGCTTAGGAAATACTCTGTGAAATCTTACTTTAAAATGTGAATTTCTATGCCAGGGTCTAAACCCACTTGGTCCCTGCTTGAATTAAGTGAGATGTATATGAACTCACGTGAGACCACATTCAAATAATGCCACACTTCGCTTGAAAGGACAAGAGCGTGCTGGTGACTCTCATAAGGCGATCAAGCAAGAGCCTGGGAATGTGAGCAGTTCATGACGACAGGATGTTGGGGATACTTCCCAAAAGCTGGCATCCATAAGTGTATGTGCTCTAATTTGTGACATTTCTCAGAAATCTGAAGCCTCACGTTAAAATATCAACTTGTGCAGGATACTATTTGAAGCATTCAAATATTTCCTTACACCTCCAATAATATGGATGAAAACTTTTAGCTATTTATGGTGTTTTCTTTTAGGAGCAAGGAAGGTATACTCTTCATATTCATATTGGTTGTTTTCTTCTCCCCCAGACTACTGGCATCTTCATATAAATACAATTCCCAGGTGGCATGTACTATGAGTTTATTCCTTGTGTAAATGCATTTTTATACCCTGTTGGTTGCCTAAATTATATTTTTCTATAAATACAGACTGGAATTCTACTTACAGAACAGGTATGTAAGTATGAAAATTGTCTTTAAAAAGGACTTATTTTTGTGTTTTCTTTACATTATTGGTCTGAAACTTGAAAACTATACGCTCAGAAGTGATCTGAAATTATCTTAATGCAATGAAACTCAAATGCATTAAACTTGTAGAATTTTGTAGCCTAAATTCATCTTAGAAATGATTTATTTCATCCTCCTCATATACTGAATATAGGAGACTTAGGTCAAATGAGATTATGGCTTGCTTCTGAGTCCTCAATTTTTGTAAAAATCCTGGAATTAGAGTATTAGTTTCTACATTCCCAGCACTGTGTTCCTACCCCTGCTCTCCTGTGGAGACCCCTATATGACTACCTTTTCTTTAAATAATCATACAATAAGAGGCTTTGAGGGGCTCTCAAAGATCCTGTAGTACTCCTGTTCTTTGAGCAGCTAGTACTATTGTGTTCTGCATGGACTTTAAACTAGTAATTCCTGGAGAAACTGACATGTAGTAAATGAGAGCATTACTCAAATGTCATCCCCAAATTATCATCTTTCTCTTTAAATAAATGAAAGTGAGCTTCATTCTTAAATGGGATATTATCGTATCTTGACACAAACATTCTTTTATATTACGGAAATATTCAACGGAAAATGGGATATAATTTGTCAGCAAAAATGCATTCTAAAATAAAGAAACTGGGGCACCTGGCTGGCTCAGTCTGCAGAGCATGTGACTCTTGATCTCAGGGTCGTGAGTCTGAGCCCCACGTTGGGTGTAGAGATTGTTTTTTAAAAAAATTAAAAATTAAAAAAAATAAAGAAACCTCATTATTATCTTTGAAAGAGCAGTATCATTAAAAGATGCCTAGTGCGGGGCGCCTGGGTAGCGCCGTCGTTAAAGCGTCTGCCTTCGGCTCAGGGCGTGATCCCGGCGTTCTGGGATCGAGCCCCACATCAGGCTCTTCCGCTATGAGCCTGCTTCTTCCTCTCCCACTCCCCCTGCTTGTGTTCCCTCTCTCGCTGGCTGTCTCTCTGTCACATAAATAAATAAAATCTTCAAAAAAAAAAAAAAAGATGCCTAGTGACTGTCTCAACTATCAAAGATTCATTTCATCCAAATGGGTCATTGTGTGGTAGGAGTCCCTCCCCCGCCCTCCCAAAACCCCCGCTGGGATTTTTTTGCGGCAGAAGATCGGCCTAGATATATTTCCGCAAAAAAAAGAAGCAGACTACTCAAAGATCTGGTGCTGTCCGTTTCCCCACAGTCAACTCACAAAAGTACCAGGAAAAATTTCCACCACAAAATCAGTCATTCACCAGATAATCCCAAAGTCCACTTGGATCGGATTTGGTCAACTGCCCATAGGTGGCACTGCCACATTATTCAACACGTATCTACTGAGCCCATATTCTGTGTGGAGCACCGAGCCATGCATGCACTTTTCAAATTGGCCTCACACTCAACCATCATGCTGTGTTGGCCCATGCTCTCCCTGCACCTCTGAGAGAGGGCTTTGGAAGCAGAGGGTCTGGGTTCTAGTAACTGCTCTGGCACATGCTAGCTGAGCACTAATCCTCAGTTTCTTTAGCTGTAAAATGCAAACAGTAGTACCTTGCTCATAAAATTTTAAGGAAGGTCAAATAAAATAATGCTTGAAAAATACTTAAGCAAATTGTCTAGAGTGTAATGTGGAATTGGAAATGTTCCACCACCCAACACTGTGATTCACTTTGGTTAAAATAAAACTATACACCAAATATTTCTATAGTATTTAGTAAGAAAACTTGATAATGTGCTTTTGAGAATGCAGGATACAAGGGTTCTCTGTGAATCCTTACTGAAAAGATAATCAAGAAGGTTGGAAAATATTTACAAATTATCATTAAGGTACAAGGTATAAAAAGCATTAATTTGGCACTGATTTAACTTTATATATATTATTTATCCTGTTGTTGTCAAGTTGATTTGGGGATAGGTCTGTTATAAATGGAAGAAACTCTCATAACATTCTGTTTTCATTTACAGGGTTTTATTTTTGTCGCTAGTGCAATATAATCCTTAACCTCAAGACTATAATTACAACAAGGGGCTTGCTATCTCTGCTTTCTATAGAAAATGCTGTCTGCTGGAGCATTTATTACAGGAAATTGGATTTACTCACCAAAACTGTAAAGTGCACACTACCCTTCTGACGTTTGGCTCAATATCCTTTTGCCCTTGCTAAATGTCATAACACATCTCCTATATATGGGATATAGATTTACTTGTCCACGAGTAAGCTTTTTAATTTTAAATTTCTCTGTTCATGCCTGTTCGCAAAAAATACATTTGTGACTCTAACAAATTCATTTTTAAACAAAACACAGAGATTCTTCTACAATGGTAAGTACAAAACCAGTGTTGACTGTGAGGAGTTCAACTTTTGTTATTTATGCTGTCTTCCACCAGTTGGCAACTACTCTAAGGCTGATGGAATAATGGAAGTAGAGTCCTTTTGTCTTCTCTTTCGGGAAAACAAAGTTTAACACACCAGGGCTCAGAATCTAAGTTAATTGTCCTGCTGCCACCTGGGCTTTTGTCTTATTCGTTGCCTCTACCTTCCTGCAAGGACTGTCTACAAATACTGAGGCCCCTCATAGAATTTGGGGCTCTTGCTATTTCCTTCGAAAAATCATGGTGTCTTGGCCAGAAACCCCAACTTATGGCCACCTGCTGAGAGTTCTCCCCAAGTCCTATTGCTTCCTGCTCTGTCTGCATCTCTGAGCAAGGCCTTCCACAAGATTCCCTGGGCGCTTGCCTGCCAAAGAAATGACAACCAGACACTGGCTTTTGTTATACTGAAACCACTGTAGAACGTAAAGATGGTTGGAAATTAAGATAGACACACTAGTGCTTCAGCAAGGCCTGACTTTAAACTGCACACATTTTTCTCTTCCTTATCCTCAAAGCCTTCCCCTCCCTTTCACTTGTTTTTCTGTAGAATTCTTCGTTCCAGGAGCTTGGTATGGATATTGCAATCTCTCTGACCTCAGTGTATATACTTCCTAAGGAGACTCGGGTGGCGGGCGCCAGGGCTACTCACGAGACCACCTTGAGGACATTCCTACCGAAAGGGCCCCGATCCTGTATTTTCCTATAAAACCTCTCAGCCTTTTACCCCGGGTGGGCTTGCACTCTTAGGGGCAGGAGCCGGCTGCAGCCTCCCTTGCCTGGCAAAGTAATAAACTATCTTCTTTCTTTATCCCCCCACGCGGTCTTCCTGGTATATTTCCGCTCTGGAGCACAGAGCTTGGTTTTCAACAACATTGTTGCTTGATTACATCCCATCGTGACTAAAAGCAAATGTAGAATCCTGCAGTTTGAATCAGGGACCTGGTGTTGTTTTTCTTTTTAAGCGTAAGGATCATCCTAGCTAATGGCATCAAGAAGGTATCTGCTGAGTGACTGGTAAGCCTTGGGAACAGACAGGTAAAGAGAAAGTCCACTGGCGAACTTGCTACTTCCATTTATCCTCACTATTGGGAACAACCAGGGTTCGATTGTGCCATGAAGAAACTATAAAGAGCAAACACACACACACATACACACGAAGCAAAAACACAGGCTAACGAATGTCACAGAGAGACCATGACTTCAGCGTCCAACTTCAGCAAATGAAGGCTAAATGCTTGAAAACATTAAGCTCGGATCACTAGTGTGCCAGGCAGGTTCTTTCCTATTTTTCCCTAAATATTGCTTTACGAAGGAACTTTCTAAGTAGTCATATATTTACGGACCACGGACATACCTTGCTCATTTCTGAGCAGAATCTCATCATCAGGACCCAGGAAACAATCAGCTCACCTGCGGGAGGTTCACCTGACCGCGCACCTGTGAACGGCCTCTCGGCGTCCCCGCGGCAAACCCGCACTGGCTCGGAGCGCTCGCAGCCCCGCCGCCTAAAGCCCCACGAGTGACCGAACCTCTTCGGTCCTCAGTCAACCCTTCTGTAAAATGACACTTCAAAACGACGACGCTTGAGGGACTAAAAGCGAAAACATGCGTGAAGTGCCCTGCGGGCGCCAGGCACACAGTTAACAGTGCACAAAGTCACAGTCGCAGACCACAGAGCTGTCCCCTACCTGGTCTTGGTGTGTCACACCTGTGGACTCTCTACGCCTGAGGCTCCGAGGCTCCAAATGTGCTCCTCGCCCCTCTCCTGTCAGCAGCCCTGGATCTCATCACCCATCCCGCTCCCTGGTTCCCACTGGCCACTTTCTCCACGCGCCTCAGGTGGCACGGGGGTCTTCTCGCTCATTCCAGGGGACGCTCCTTCGAGCTGTGGAGGCCCCCAGCTCTTCTCCGTCTCACTCCTGGGCCAGTCGGCTTCCCTGCCAGCCAGCCTTTGAGTAGCTCAGTGCGGGGAAGAAGAAACAAAGAAATTCCTGCACTTTCTTTCTCTTTTGCTTTTTTGTTTTGGTTTTAATTATGTTGAATTTTTTTTTTTTAAGATTTTTTATTTATTTATTCAACAGAGACAGAGACAACCAGCGAGAGAGGGAACACAAGCAGGGGGAGTGGGAGAGGAAGAAGCAGGCTCATAGCGGAGGAGCCTGACGTGGGGCTCGATCCCACAACACCGGGATCACGCCCTGAGCCGAAGGCAGACGCTTAACCGCTGTGCCACCCAGGCGCCCCTAATTATGTTGAATTTTACCTGAATCCTATGCTCTGCGAGAACAACAATGGTTAAAGGAATCTCTCCCACCCATTTGTGTTTAAGGTAGGAGGGGAGAAATAAAATAGGGTCACTATGTCAAGGGGTGTTAAGCCGGAGCCAGGAGGCCAGGAAGGAGGTGGGCGTCCTGCACCTCCTCACCAGGGTGGAACTATGAACTTTCGGACTGGGCCAGACCGCAAGTAGTCCGAGGACTCCGCAAGTAGTCCGAGGACTCCGCAAGTAGTCCGAGGACTCCGCAAGTAGTCCGAGGACTCCGCAAGTAGTCCGAGGACTCCGCAAGTAGTCCGAGGACTCCGCAAGTAGTCCGAGGACTCCGCAAGTAGTCCGAGGACTCCGCAAGTAGTCCGAGGACTCCGCAAGTAGTCCGAGGACTCCGCAAGTAGTCCGAGGACTCCGCAAGTAGTCCGAGGACTCCGCAAGTAGTCCGAGGACTCCGCAAGTAGTCCGAGGACTCCGCAAGTAGTCCGAGGACTCCGCAAGTAGTCCGAGGACTCCGCAAGTAGTCCGAGGACTCCGCAAGTAGTCCGAGGACTCCGCAAGTAGTCCGAGGACTCCGCAAGTAGTCCGAGGACTCCGCAGGAACACCTGCAACTTGCTACAGTAATGCGCCTTTGCCTAGTGATAGCCTTAGCAACCAATTATGTTTAACCAAGATCAGTTTTCTGCCACCAGTAACAATCAGAATTCTTTGTAAACAACTTATATAAGCATTCTCTTTTTGTCTTGAGAAACCTCTGATTTTTGCTCCCTAGTGGGACACTATTTGGGATGCTGCCCAAATCCGTGCAATTCTTTGATCCCAAATAAAGTCTGGTCTTCATTATTGCCTCCTGACAATTTCAGGTTGACAAAGGAAATGGCTTACTGCAAAGAAACGCCCTTCTCCATAGGACTTAGAAGACTTAGATGCTCTGCCTGAGACAAGGGCAGAAACACACCCTCCCAATTGCCATTCTTTGTCTCATAAAAGATGAGCTGATCTGCTTGTTCCTACGGATCAATGGGAGCAAAATGCTTTTTAACCAAACTTTAGTTAAGCTTCTCTACTTCCCCCTGGTCCCTGAACTTTGACCTACCTCAGCCTGAAACAACATACAATGCCTCCTGTCAATAGAATGGCAGAGTAACAATTTCTCAGATGTAATTTCCAATCTTCCCTTTCAAACCACTTCCCTGCACCTAATTATTTCTAGCCTTGTTTATTCCTACCCATGAAAGAAAACTCCTTTCTGCCTAACACTTGAGAGGCTTGCAGGTCTCATGATATTTTTTGCTGTTGCTTGTTACGACTGTTCATTGGTTTGCTTTTTCAAAGCGGAGCTGGGCAAGAAGGGTAGGCAGGGTGTGGTTGAAAAACTAACGGAAAACAGAAGTAATGAAGGAAATTTGTGCGGTCTGTGTGTTTGCTTTCATGGACGATTTTCCCCTTATACAAATGAGAGGTGGAGTGGAGCAGAGTCAAAAGGAGGCATTCCCATAAGGCTGTGAGGTAGAAGCAGCTCTGGATTTCTTAGTCCCAAATTGAGTTCTGCGCTCAGATCTGTGACTATGGGGCCATCTCACCACCCCCCCCCCCCAGGAGCTGCCTGCAAGCAGTGCCCCTCCTCATCACTTCCTCCCCTGGGAGCGCAAGTGTAAATCTTCTCCAGGCTGAATCTATGGGTAGTAATGTTTCCTGTCAAGCCCGCTGGAGCCAGAGGAGAGGAAAGGAAATTAATCTTGAATCAAGCTGTTAATCAAATTTCAGCAAAGGTCAGAGATGGGCTTAGGGACCATTTTTTTAAAAACTCCCAATGATTCTTGTAGTCTACTGTTCTATTATTTTGAAATTCAGTCTTATCAGTTCCCTTTGACTTATGGGGGGAGAATCTCATCTGAATAGACCACTTTCTGTCAACACCATAATCATATTCTAGTCCCATCATTCTTTTTTTTTTTAAAGAATTATTTATTTATTTATTTATTTATTTATTTATTTATTTATTTATTTATGTGGGGGCAAGGGCAGAGAGAGGGAGAGAGTCTTAAGAAGACTCCATGCTGAGTGTGGAGCCGGACCTGGGGCTCCATCTCAGGACCCTGAGGTCACCACCTGAGCCGAAACCAAGAGTGGGATGCTTAACCGACCGTGCCACCCAAGCACCCCTATTCTCATCATTCTTTGTACTGAATTTGCACTGCAGAGACTAATATTGCTGGCACTCTTACCATGCTCCAGGCACTACAGACATAGTGTTCTACTTGAGCCTCACAGTAAATGAGGCATCAGTGAGGCATTATTATTTCCATTTTACAGACGAGGAAACCGAGACTCAGAAAAGTTAATTTGCAGGGGATTCTAGAGCTCACAGGCAGCAGAGTAGAAACTTAAATCATTCCAAATAATTATCGCTGACTCAAAACACCCTACTATTTCTGTTGTACTGTAATGCTTCACCACATACCTAAATACATCCTCATCTTCATTTTACATAAACCATTTTAACTTTTATTCTTTCCTCTCCGTATCTACATAAATAATACTAGTTTAAAGTCATAGGTTATGTAACCATTTTATAAAGCCTATTCACGTATTTTGTCCCATCAGTATTTCTCAATAGTCCTGTGAAAAGGGCAAAATGGTTTTATTTTCTTCATTTATAGATGAAGCATTTCAAAGTGAGAATAAATGAGGACCTTTTGGTAAAGTGAGACAGCTACTAAAATGGTAGCATCCAGATCTGAACCTAAACTTTCAATTCC
Source organism: Ursus americanus (assembly GCF_024610735.1). Classification (NCBI taxonomy): domain Eukaryota; kingdom Metazoa; phylum Chordata; class Mammalia; order Carnivora; family Ursidae; genus Ursus; species Ursus americanus. The sequence goes on from NC_142164.1 coordinate 92,011,610, forward strand.
AAATCCACGATCCTCAAAAAGACATCACATTTTCGTGATCAATTCTTTGTGTCTCCTTGGATATTGTGGTGTCTAAGGAAAGCATAATAAGGTGCTAACGAATTCTTTTCATTGTGAGACAAAATACATACTAGAGAGGAAGTCTACAGGAAAATATGTATGGTATACTCAGCCAGCCATGGGACCAGAGTAAAACCAGTATAGCCAAAAATATTTGGCATAAAATCTGAAGTTATTCTTTTAAAAATATTTAATTTTTATAAAAATATTCTTAATTTTAATTTCATTATCATATAAAAATACATAAATGTAAATTTTAACAAATAACTAAAATGCAAACATCTAGTCAAAACTGGAACACTGCCAGAACGTTCTAGGTATCCTCTGCCAGAAGGAAGAAGCTTCCAGGTGGAAGGTCCAAAATGCAAGAAGGGAGGAAAACCAAAAAATAGTAAATATACATGTAGATTTACGTGACTGTGTTCAAATACTAATAATGTCTAATAGTTTTATAAACAGAATTAAATGCAAGGCAGCATTATATGTTAGGATGAGAGTAATTAAAGTGCATAAGCTATTATCTACGAAGATGGTAAAAGAATTGTCCTTATTTTTAAATTCACTGTATTGTTAAATGTAGCAAACATATAGAAAATCCATAAAACATCAAAGCATTATTTAATGGAATATGGAGAGTGAATACCTGTATAACCATCCCATTTACCTATTGATCACAACCTCTTCCCCCAACCCAACTTTCCCAATCAGAATAAAGCCTTCTCTTTCATAGTAATCACTTCCTTTTTTTGCTGCTATGATAATTATGTCCACTCTATGGTCAATATTTCTAAGTTATCTATGATCAAAAATAATGTGTACTCTGTTGTTGGGTGAAATAACTTACATGCACACACACACATATGTGCATAACCATTAAGCCATGTTTGTTAATGGTGTTCTAATGTTCTATACCTAATTGATTTTTTTGCATGGTAATTACCAGAAGGAGCATATGCTAAAATCTCCCACAATGTTTGCTGTGTTTATTTCTTGTTGTAATTTTACATTTTTTGGATCTATTGATCAATCTATTAACTGACCAATCCATCTATCTCATCTGTTTTATCTCTTTAATGAAATGGGGCTTTCATCTTTACAAACCGATTCTCTTTATAGCTAGTAAATTTTTTTTGTCTTAATTTATAGTGGAGTTGGTTCATGGCCTTTTTTTTTTTTTTTAAGTTATCTCTACCCTCAATGTGGGGCTCCAACTCATGACCCTGAGAACCCTGAGATTAAGAGTCATATGTTCTACCAATTGAACCAGCCAGGCGCCCCAGGGTTATGATGTTTTTGCTTTCTTTTTTTTCTGCCACTCTGCTCAATACCAAGATGACTTTCCTGCAACCCTGGAGATGAGATTAGTTCTGGTTTACTTTAACACTAAGGTTGTAACCCTTTTGGGTCCTGGACTTTTCTGCTTGAGAGAGGCCCTGGGTCTTGACTTCTGTACCCCTCCTTCCTTCTTTTCCTGGATGGGGAGCACAATATGCTGTCCCCAAGTGTGCCACTTTGGCATGTGGGTTGTTTTGAGCTGAAGGCAAATAAGACCCAGTAGACTCAGGAAAAGCTTTTACCTCCCCCTTAACTACTTAATTTAGATTGGGGTCCTGTAACAGGAAGAGATAACTTTTTTTTTTTTAAGATTTTATTTATTTATTTGACACAGAGGGAGAGAGCGCGCGCACAAGCAGCAGGAGTGGCAGGCAGAAGGAGAGGGAGAAGCAGGCTCCCCACTGAGCAGGGACCCTGTTGCGGGGCTTGATACCAGGACCCTGAGATCATGACCTGAGCCAAAGACAGCTTAACCGACTGAGCCATCCAGGTGCCCCAGACATAACTTTTTGTATCAAAAAGCCTTTTTTTTTTTTGAGAGAGAGAGTGTACATAATCAGGGGAGGGGCAGAGGGAGAGAGAGAGAATCCTGAGCAGGCTCCACACTCAGTGCAGAGCCCCACACAGGGCTCAGTCTCATGACCCTGAGATCATGACCTGATCTGAAATCAAGAGTCGGATGCTTGAGGCACCTGGGTGGCGAAGTTGTTAAGTGTGCCTTCGGCTCAGGGCGTGATCCCGGAGTCCTGGGATAGAGCCCCATATCGGGCTCCTCGGCTGGGAGCCTGCTTCTTCCTCTCCCACTCCCCCTGCTTGTGTTCCCTCTCTCGCTGGCTGTCTTTCTCTCTGTCAAGTAAATAAATAGAATCTTAAAAAAAAAAAAAAAAAAGAGTCAGATGCTTAACTGACTGAGCCACCCAGGTGCCCTGTCAAAAAGACTTATCTGCATGGCTTGGCAAACATCTGATCACCAAATATTTGCTCTTCCCATCTTCCTGTCAATTGTCTTCCTCCTCTTTGAAGCCAGACCCCTACCCCCTTCTCCTTACCTCAGGGTGGTATAGAAGCCTCAATTGCTTGATTGCCCAGGAGTTTCATGTCTGTGGGGCTCTTATACAGATGTAATTAAATTTATTTTTTTCCTTTAGTCTATGCTATATCAATTTCATTATTAGAGTAAAGAAGTTAGAAGGGACAATTCTTCTACCCAAACACCCTCCTCCCTACTCTAACCAGAAAATCTAGACCTCCAAGATGGAAGAAGCTCAAGCTTTGAGTATGAGGGAGTGGAAGGTGCGATCGATTGTTCTGTGTTCTGCTAAACTCCATTTTATTTATTTATTTTTAAAGTTTATTTATTTAAATAATCTCTATATCCAACATGGGGCTCAAACTCACAACCCCAAAATCAAGAGTCACATGCTCTTCGAACTGAACTAGCCAGGCATCCCTGCTAAGCTCCATTTTAGTTCTCATTTTATTTTTTATGTATTTTATTATTACTTTTTTAGTTCTTATTTTAGAGTACAAGTTTGGCCTGGATTTTTTCCCAGGGTCTTATCTGCTCTTTGATGTTTTTAAAGTGATGTTTTAAAATTTTTATCCAAAGTTTTGAGTTGTTTTTAGTGGGAAGATTCATCTAAATAATTACAGAATTTTTTGCATGAAACAAAAGAAAAATTACTTCTTTTCTGTGGAATTTAAAAACTCAGACAAAATATTCTTGATATCTAAGGCTTCTGACCATATGAGGTGAGGAAATGATTAGAAACACTATTTTCTGCCAACCCAGAAAACCTCTCCACAAAAGAAGAGAAAGACAATAGTTTTATTATGAATATGCAATAAGCCAAACTGCAATGTGTATCACAGGCACCAGCTAAAGTGACTACAAAGACAAAAGTCTTAGCGTTTTATGTCACCAAGCAGATATAATGCATTACATACACATTCGTAAGATAAATAACAAATCTTAATGTAAAAGGACACAATAGTGCCATCTGTTACACATACTTTATCCTAAATTTACTGGGTAATTGAGATGGCCATCTCTGTTAGCTAATTACTTTTATCCAAAGGAATAATACAACTTATATCTATATAACAGGTAAGTAGTTACAACTTGGTATCAGATGCTTAAGTCTAACTCTCAGGGAGACTAGAAGATTGGGGGGGAGCAGCCATCTCTTTTTGATGATTATATTTCAAAGAGCTATCTCCAGGCCTGGGTTGTAAAACTGGCAAGTTTACTTAGCCTTTAAAAATCCTTATATATGGGATGCCTGGGTGGCTCAGTTGGCAAAGTGTCTGCCTTCAGCTCAGTTCATGATCTCATTGTCCTGGGATTGAGTCCTCCAGCTGGCTCCTTCTCAGCAGGGAGCCTGCTTCTCCCTCTGCCTGCTATTCCCCCTGCTTGTGTGTGCTGCCTCTCTCTCTCTCTCTGGCAAATAAATAAATAAAATCTTTTAAAAAAAATTCTCACATACATCTCAAAGAGCAGAAAACAATTACAATTTTTCAAAAGAAAACACTCTAAGAAAAGCAAGGGGAACGTTTCTTTCCTTTTTTATGTCATGGAGAATTAATTATTTCCTTATTTTTCCTTCTTTTTGATTTTCATTTACCCTAAGATTTGAAGGAAGAACATTTTTCCCTGTGTTCCAAAATCTCTTCTTTGAACACTGAGAGGTAAACCTTGAAGGTTTGAAGGAACCCATAATGATGAAAGGGCTGGTCTTTCCTACCTCTAGGAATCAGCCTCTTGGAAGAGAAGAGAGAACTGGGAGACAGAAAGAGTCACTGAGGGGCGCCTGGGTGGCTCAGTCGTGGGGCGTCTGCCTTTGGCTCAGGGCGTGATCCTGGCGTTCTGGGATCGAGCCCTACGTCAGGCTCCCCCACTGGGAGCCTGCTTCTTCCTCTCCCGCTCCCCCTGCTTGTGTTCCCTCTCTCGCTGGCTGTCTCTCTCTCTGCTGAATGAATAAATGAAAATCTTAAAAAAAAAAAAAAAAAAGAGTCACTGATGTAGGCACCCCAGGACTCTGTATTTTAGATGAGGAAGATCTGGCATCAGATTTTGCAGACCTGGCATCAGAGGCCAGACATCATTGTGCCATCATGGGATTGATGACCAAATCAGAGGTATCTCCGCAGAGGCCATTGTGTGCAGAAAGTGCTGTGGACAAAATCTAAAACCTAATACAGCAATATAAGCAATATAAAGTATTCCAGTATAGGGGATAATTTTCCCTCTACCCTTCTAGGTTCTTGACTGAGACACTTATAATACAAGACAGATTAACGGGAGAAAAACAAACAGAAGTTGAATTAGATGTATACCTCCTGTATACATGGGAGAGATCCAAGAAAACTGAGTACCTCACCAAATGGCCCAAGCCATCATCTTAAATACTATCTCCAGTTAAAGACAAAACATGTTGCTTGGGAGGGTGTGGAGCTAATTGTGGGAGGTTATCAGGAAAGCACATTAATCAAGGGCAAGGTTGTTATGCAGATTTAAGTCCAGGTCTTCTCCACTGATAAGACTTTCTAGAGATTGAGTCATTCCCTTTCCAGTACGAAGAGGGAGACACTGTTACAAATGGAAATTTTCCTTATATATGTACATTTATTTTACAAAAGGGTAACTTCTCAGGTTTTAGAACTTTTCCTTTGTCTGTCTCTTAAAAATAATCAGCCTAAAATAATCCTTATGCCAAAGACACAGATTTTGAGATGGCAAATCCTGCTCCCCTCTTCACCATTCACAGTAAAAGTAACTCAGAAAAAGATGTTCAAAGTGAAAATCCAAAATTGACTTACCAAATAATACTGAGAGAAATCAAGAAGTGGCTGAGTTTACCATAGGTGCTTATTTCCTTTCCTCAGCAAACTGGGAAATGGAGAGTAAAGTTTGCTCAAACGTAACACGTTACACGTTCGTACATGAGATTATGTAGCTTCAGTTACTGCAGTGCGCTAAGTGGGGTCTCGTCAGTTTCCAAAGAATTTTTGTGCAGTGTATATCTGCCTCAAGGACTAACACTAACCCTCGATGGGGAGGGGGTTCATTCGCTTGAAGCCACGCCTCTGGCCTTGTGAGAGAAAGGAGACGGACCCCTGGAAGTCATTGCTGACTTGCAAACAATGGATTGTAATGAGACTGAGAGGCTGAGTGTAAGAATATTGCATAATCCATCACATCCCCTGGGCTGACACAGGAATGTCAGCGTACAGAAAAACAGTTACGGAGAGCTATGGAAAAATATGAATGCTTCTGTGCGAACTCCGAGCCATTCCTGCAAGTAATAAACTTCTTCTGAGAAAAGAAAAGGCAGTTCCAGCTCAGGGTGTAAGTGTGTCTAACAATATGTGCTTTCTACAAAGTGGGGGTCCACACCTGAGCTAAAAAGCCAAATCAGTTGCGGGGTGGGGAATTAAAGGTTCTGGTCACCAGTTAAATGTGTGGGTGTGCGTCTGCTGGGGGGTTCCCCACACCAACACGCAATTCTCAGACACCAGCAGAGTGCCCTGCAATTTAACTCAACTCTGATGCCATCGACCTGGAGAGCGCGTCCCGCAGGCGAAGGGGTCAGTCCTACAAGACTCCCCCCAGTTCACCTGAGACGCCTGCTGCGAGTCCAGGGTGTCACCTGGAATTCTGACTGACCCGTTATAGACTGGAGGTTCCCACAACCTCCTTGGGTTCATTTCATTTGCCAGCGGGGCTCACAGAACTCAGAGAAACAGTTTTCCTACTAGATGGATGACCAGTTTATTATACAAGGACAGAACTGAGGAGCAGGCGGTCTGAAGAGATGCACAGGGCGAGGTTTGTGGGAAGGGTGCAGGGCTTCCAGCCCTCTGCGGGCCTGCCACTCTCCCCGCATCGCCACGTGTTTACGAATCCGAGGCCCTCTGACTCCTGTGCTTTGGGGTTTTTATGGAGGCTTCCTTGTACAGGCGATTTATTTGATCACTGGCCACTGGTGACTGATTTCAACCTCCAACCACTCTACCCTCCCTGGAGGTCAGTGAGGGGAGAAAGGTGGGTGGGCCTGAAAGTTCCAACCCTCTAATACAGGGCTGGTTCCCCTGGCAACCAGCGCCCATCCTCAGGTGCTTTCCAAAAGTTGTCTTATTAACATAACAAAAGACACCGTTGTGGCTCTCGCCACTTAGAAAATTCCAAGGGTTTTAAGAGCTCTACGCTAAAAATGGGAGGAAGACCAAATATATATATATATTTATCATAAATTACAGTTATCACAGGAATTAGAGCATTTCCATGACAGCTGAGGCCCTCATTATAGCACAAGAATTCCATTCTGTTTTCTTTAAAAAATTAAAGCAAAACCAAAAAATTACGTCATAAACTATAACCATTAAGAAAACATGGCCAGTAATATAAAAGATGAGGCAGGATTAGCCGGTTGCCGAGGCCCAAGAGATTTAAGGAGTAGGGTCACCCTATTACTTAGAGAGCCTGAGGGTTGTCCTTGCCCAAGTTTCTTCGGAGCTAGTTAAGGCCAAAAGACAAACCATGACTTTCCTCTAACAAGAAGGCATGGCCAGAGGTTTGTGTTGTGGAATCAGACCATTTTACGTGCACCTTCCAAACAAAGACAAACGCTATGCTGTTTTCACGATGTTACTTAAGACCGAGCACTACTATCACCAGGATTAAAATTTCTTTGTGGAGGTAAGAGGAAGACCAAGCAGATGTAGAGAGGATGCAGACTTCTGGGAGAAATAAATATCTACTCCCAAAGGAAGAAGTGGAGAACATATCCTTCAACAGAAGGAGTCGAAAATGGCACCCAGATACGGGTTACGTATAGGACAGCAGTGAGCAAGGGTGTTACACAGTCTATATTTAAAATTCTACGTACACACACCACACACAGATGTACACCCATATATAATATGCCTATTATTTCAATAGTTATTTCAAACACTACCTTGGGTCTGGATATCAACACTGAAGAACAAGGCACAGTTTCAGCATGGTCGGCCGGCACTCAAGTAGGAAGTCCAGAGGTAGCTGCTGAAAGTGCTTCTGTTCCTTGTTTTTCAATCAGTAAACTAGGCTTTGCAAATTAACATATTAAATGCCAGAAACGGATTATTATTGGTGAAATAAGCATGTTGACTACAGCAACGATTTTTGTAAATGGATCCTCCTAGAGATAAAAAGTAGTTAAGGTTTACGGACTGGGTCAATCTAACGTATGAAGTACTGCCCACCTCTGCACAAAGAGGTTTTAAGAATCTAATGAGGTTGGGAGACTTTACCCTTTGGAATGGACGCCAAGGCTTGATTCCTAAACGGTCGTGGGGCCTGAAACTGCTTTAGGAATACAGTTCTTAGACCTGGTTGCACATTAGATGGACTTGGGATGCTTTAGGAAGCTGCAAACGCTCAAGCCACACCTCAGGACAATAAAATGAGAATCCTTGGGGGGCCAGGCAAGGCATTAGTGGTTTTAAAGGCTTTTTAGGTCATTCCAATGTGCAGCCAAGGTTGAGAACCACTAGTTTGAGAGGATATATAGCGGCAGTTACCATAACATTCGCAGATTGCAGACTCTGTAATAGCCTTGGATCTACGTGGAGTGACCCTCTCGTGCAAGGAGGTAGCCGAAGCACCTGAAGAGACAGAAATCTGGACTTCATAGAGCCTCCCCCCCCAATAGGTTATATGAACAGTTTCGGGTCGGCTTGATCATCAGTGTCTGATTAACCTATGGCTGTATATGTGCCGCATTTGTTCTAAGATTTAATTGATCCTGACCGAAAAGTTTATAGAGAAGCAACTACCCTTACCCACTGCCAACTTATGGGCAGCACTGTTTATCAAAAATAAACTAAGAATTATGCAAGACTACATTGGCGTAAGTCAGATAACAGTGGGTACTGTGTAGGTAATTTGCTCTCCACCATGAGAAGTTTATTTCAGGAGGCTAAATTCTGGAGAGAGACTAAATTACCATATTCAAGAAAGGGTAGAAATATTAGGTAGTGTGTAAATAGTTTGTCTCTAATCAGGAAAGCAAAATTGTCCTAGGTGGAGAAATATTTATTAGATACAGGCACCAACCACAGGAGGGCAAACAAGTCCCTATCTTTTGCCTCTACAGCTACATTTTTGATCTTGAATTTTCATTTCAGCTCAGTCGTGGAAAATTTAATCTTCCAAATTGAAGGGACATTCAGTAAGTTCTGGTTTGAAATTCAATCTTTTAAAGTAGCACTCTCTTAATTCAGGAATTTCCTGTCATTTCTCTCCTTCTACAGGGGTCCAGGGCAGGCCGCCCCAAAATGTAACATAACAGCACACTGATTATTTTGAATTGAAGATAACCTGGGAAACAGTCCGTGCAAGGACACTCAGACCCTCCTCTGTCTCCTTGAAAGCAGGAAACGAATCTCCCATATGAAAGGCACCCTCCCTTTCCTAAGAAGTAAAAAAGATATCCTTATCACCAGAGAGCGGGACTTCAAAGTTGAAGAAAGCTACAGAAGTCAACCTTGTTACTTTTTCACTAATCTACTATTTCAGCCCCAATTCTGCTTAGAATTCCTTCACTAATTAAAGCTCCCAAATATGGTTTTATCTTGTCAAGTCCTCTCAAATTTATTATCTCTTTGTCTAGAATGTATAAAACCTGCCTAGGTCATTTCTTTGGGTCTCAATTTCATTTTGGAGCCTCCATGTACATGTAATAAGGTTTTGGCTTTTTCTGTTATTAATTTGTCTCGTATTAATTTAATTCCTAACTAGCTAGAAGAACCCTGGGAAGGGAGTGAGGGAATATCTCCCTCCTCAACACTTCTATTTGCCCTGTTCCAGGAGGATTTACAAATCACTGGCATTTGGGATGGATGGACAGATGGATGGATGAGACAGACTGATAATGTATAACTCAACATTAGAACCAAGAACCCGTGCAGGCTTTGACTGACATGCATCTTTTTTTTTTTAATTAAAAAAAAAAATGTTTTTAAGGAATCTCTATGCCCAAAGTGGGGCTCTAACTCATGACCCTGAGATCAGGAGTTGCATCCCCCACCCACTGAGCCAGTCAGACGCCCCTGACATGTACAATCTTAATTGGTTTTATTGATTGACATCTATATTCTACTTCCGTGGCTCAAATGCCCATGTCCTTTCTACTCTGTGATGCCCAATTTATTGCAAACTAATGTGTGCCTTCACTTTCCTATCATTTTGAGGGCTTTTTCTTTTGGTTTTGTTTTAAAGATTTATGAGAGAGAGGGAGAGAGAAAGAGAGCACAAGGCGGGGAGGGGCAGAGGGAGAGGGAGAAGCAGACTCCCCGCTGAGCAGGGAGCCTGACAGCGGGGCTCCATCCCAGGACCTGGAGATCACAACCCAAACAGAGGGCAGATACTGAATTGACCGAGCCACTCAGGTGCCCCTTGAGGGCTCTTTGAGCCTCCAGTCCACTCTTAGTCCTTTTTATATCCCTCTAAAGGGAATAGGCCACTTTTGGATGTTCCCCCACCAATCACGTTGAGGGATGTGCACTCACAACTTGCTACTCTAGATTTCAGAGGCCAAAATGGCTTTGGGACTTCTCCAGGGGACTTTCACTAATCCTTCTTTATGTTTGGGTCCCACTAATCCTGTGTAGACTTCTATCACACACCAAACCCTAGAACACAATCCTGGGACATTTAATCTACAATTTCACTCCTTTGATCACCTCTGCCAAATATTTTGCTGTCCCTAAAGCAAATACATGGGTTCGTTGCATGCCCAGGGGTAGGAAATTGTTCTCACATCCTCATATGGCCTTTAGAGTTAAATGCATATGGCATAAACTCTAGATTTGCTTCCTTCAAGGTTGAGTTTACTGGAAGCCAGGTTTTTACAAGTTTCGTGTGTCTAGGAGTTTAAAAAATCTACTCAGGAACTCATTTGATTTATTTACTCTCAGCCGAGCTAGCCCTCCCCAGACTCAAGGAATACCACTAACCCAATGGATGGAGTGCACGAGATCATCAAAAATAATGGGAGAAAGAAAAAGCTTGGTTATCATCAAAATATTGCCACCTGCCATACTTGTAACAAGGACTTGTGGCTAATTGGACGGCTGGGCGTGGGATAACATTTTATCAGATTATCTGTATTAGCTGCTACAGATGTGAGAAAACCGAAGTTCTCGTATGTTAAGTGACACGTCCGAGATCACAGTGCTAATTAATAGCAACTCTGGGTACAGAAAGTGTAGTGTTTTTCTGTTGCTGGAAACTCTGAACTTGATTTGGAGAAATAGAAAGTGGCTTCCAGCTAGCTCAATATTAATGATTCACAAACATGGCTGTCCGTGAGACTCAACCAACGAGCTTTTGCAAAATATGTAGGACTCTCCCACAGCAAGCATGCAGAGTCACCAGGCCTTCATTAGGATCCACACCTCTGTATTTAATTACACACAGATAATTTCTATGCTTTATAAAATAAACAAAGCTGAAGAGCATGTGTAATGCACATGCAATCGGCCTCAAGTGTTGCCTTTCCTGGGCATCCTTCCAGCAGGTTTTTCCTGATCTCTTCCAGCCCCCAAAGACTAACTGAGAGGCAGCTAATGCAGGCATCAGCCCTGATGTATGCACAGCTTGAGGCAGTGGTTTTAACATCTCTGTGGGCTTCAGGATCCTCTAGGACACCTGCTAAAAATGTAATTATCAGATGCCACTCCCAATTGGCATGAACTGCTTTACGAACACTTAATAAAAGATAATTAATAAATGGGTATATGCTTGAGTTTGGTCTGAAGCTAGAGTTTATTATAACCTGGAACTGAAGCTTTGGGGCCCTACTCATCTCAAATTCTTTGACTGCTCTTGTGTATCTACCAAAAATAACTTAATAAACATGCATGACCAAGTTGGTTTATATCACAGGGCTTATTTACCCGAGGGCTTGCCTTCTAATAGTTGAACCCTCCTTCCGTTGCAGGCTGCAAACCATCTGTATCCTGGTCCTGCCTCTGGAACATAGCTTGGCAATGAGTAGGAAGTGAGCATATTTGTCTACTGGGGGATTTGGCAGGAAAGCACGTAAAAACATTTCCCAAAGTACTTCTGAGCCTGCCCATAGAAATACCAACATTCTTCCACACCTATAAGATGAGCTGTGGTGTTTACTAAGTGTTGAGTTTGAAAATACCACATTTGTTGATAAATACCTGTTAGGAGAACAGAGAATGCCTGCCAAGCACAATAATTTTCAGGGAATACAGATGGCAAGAGTGTTTGGACCTTAAAAGCTCTGACAGCCTAGAGAATTTGTTTCCAGTTTAATTACTTTGTAGGTGAAAACAGGGGATACATGTATCACACTGGATCTAGCAGTAGGATGAACGTAGGTATTGGCCCAAACCATCTCTTCTTGGCTCTTCGCATGAATTCCTGAGAGTAGGAAGACAGGTGCTCACGAATCTGTGTGGTGAGCCCCAGCTCCCTCCTGGTCCTGGTCCGCCAGACAAAACATGTGGGAAACTTTAGGAGAAATGGCCCTGTCAGGATAATCATTAGGGCAGCCTCCTTACTACCAGACTGACGTATGACGGGAGGTAAACCTGAGGGTGGAGGAGGGGGGGAAACAGGGGAAATAAAGTAGACGACGAACTGGAAGATGAAGCTGCAGAATTCAGCCTGATCCTGGCAAGACACTAAGGGAATCCTGTATCGGCCAAGGAGAGCCCGCCTCCTTGTCTGCTTTGCTGTCTGCTCCAGATCCAGGAAAGCCTAAAAAGAGTGGGGTTGTCAGGAAATGTAGAAGTGATACGTGAAGAACACTGAAAGGAAACAAAACAAAACAGAAAACAGAACAAAAAACACGTCCTGATGGAAAACATATCACCCTCATTGTGACTGATTCTATTCACTGAAGTGACAGCGATGTAATTGTCTTTTTTACATATTACCCTAACAGCACTCTGCAAACTGTGAATGGAGGCATGATGTGATATTTACTGTTCTATCTCTGGCACAAAGCGTAACACTTACGAATGGGAGATGCTTAATACACATTTGTTGAAAGAATGAACACAAGGAAAATGTCTCTGTTGAAATGGAAGCGTGAAGCGCGGAATGAGGCCAGGAGATGAGATATGAATTCTCCGGGCATATGTCATAACACTCATGTTTCTAAAACTGTACCCCTTCCTTCTTTATCAGGTCCTTCTTTCACCACTACTTCTTTATTTCCTTCCCTTCTCCTCGCTTGCCATACTCCTTTCTTCTCCCTCATTTCCTCCCTCCCTTTCTTCCCTCTCTCCCTTCTTCTCAAGCTGAGAGAGGTGAGGCCAAAAGGGGCTAGAGATGACCTTTCCAAGTTCCTCCGCTAAGCTGGTGGCAGAACTGGGTCACAGACAACTTCTTTTGTCACCCAAGCCAGGTGTCTTTTCACTGTATCACAAACACTCGCCCTGTTTAGATTTTCGTGCAACAGAAGAGAGCCAAGCTGTCACCATGACACCAAATGAAGACCCTCATTAAGCGCTACGTAGTGCTCTGAAAGTACTACGTCTAAAGCAATGAGCGGCTGGATCTCAGGCAGAGGAAATGCCTGACGGTGATGGCCGCTGAAAGGACGGACATGACTGACAGGAAACAAATTCTGCTAATATATGTCAAGAATTACAGTATGTACGGATTATTTCTAAAATTGACTCCTCTGAATTTCAGCTATGATCTTGGACTTTGTTACACTTCAGCTGTATCTTCCCAACACCCAATTTGGAATGAAAATATGAAAAACCTCTCAGTTCCTATTTGTTTGAGTATATAGTTCCAGAAATGTGCATATAGTTTTTCCAGCTAAATCAGTCTGTTATTTTGCTATCACGTAGACATATTCACAATTATCATTTTGTTTTTTCTATTGCCAAGTGATTATTTCAGCAAGGAGAAGACTGGAATACTCTTAACGCTTTGACAGCCTCTCAGTAACCTAGAAACAAGTTACTTAGCTACAGTCCTAGCCAGGAATATTAAAACTAATGATAAATACCCGTATAGTATTTCACAGACGTAATGAGGGCAAATTAAGTGACGTTCAATGCATAGGGGGAGTTTTTCAAGGACCAATACAAAGCATTATCCATTTAAGTGGAGAGAAATGGCAATATTTGCTGGGGGAATAGGAAGCACTATGAGGAACTGACCAACTCTATTTTCCCTCATGCATATTCTTACTTTTCTCTGGAACTAATGAGCCCTGACAGGGGCAATAGTGAATAATAGCGTCTGAAGTTCTACTCAAATTGTGCTGTACTGCTGATTTTTTTTCTCTTGCATTTGTATCTTTCGTTTAAATTTGCTTTCTCATATATGCTGCGTTTATTAGAAATTGTGCTTTAGGGAACCTGTTTTAATTTTTTATTATTTTACCTTTAGCAACAATTACTACTTGATGCAATTTAATTGAAAGGATTGGAAGGGAAGAAGCTGTAGGCAGGGATGGTGAATTTGGAGGCCACTAGTTTGTGAATCAGTTAAGTCCTTGGTGAGTGATAATCAAGAAAGTCAAATTATAAACAAGAAACATAATACTGTTCTTTTAAAATTCTGATCTGGAATTAGTCTTTATTGGCTTTCTTTTTAAAGATTGATTTATTTATTTTTAGAGGGGAGGGGTTAGAGGGATGGGAAGGGAATATCAAGCAGACTCCCCACTGAGCACAGAACTGACTTGGGGCTCAATCCCATGACCCTGATATCATGACCTGAGCTGAAACCAAGAGTGAGATGCTTAACCGACTGAGCCACCCAGGCGCCCCTTATTGGCTTTTTTAAAACATCAGTACTTTCTAAAACATCAGTGACATTTTCTAAAATATTAGTCTAAGATATTAGTATTTCCTAACTGCTGGAATTTTAGAACAAAAGTTATATCTGATGAAAATATCTGGCCAATGCACTTCAGTCTTCTCTCCCCTCTGATAGGGAGTGTTGACTACAAAAACAACAACACAAAAAGAAAGCAAAATGAGTAATATAGAAAAAGTAGGTAGCTGAAGACAATTTATTGACATAAACTACCTTAGAAATTGTTCACATTACTTGCAATAAAGAGAATAGATCAAAGTTGAATCTTGAGTATCAGGAGAGATACTGCACAGATTGGAAGGTGTGAGGAGATATTCCACGAATTGCGCATCACGGGAAAGTTGAACGAGATATTAGTGAGGGGTGGATGGAATCAGTTTGCAGGATTTTGCTGGTTTTCTGGGAGTCTAACATGACTTACCAGGGGGGAGCTAATTTGTCATAAATCTCTCCATCTGACTGGGTATAGAAAGTGACGGCTGGAGCATGCATGGAGGTTTCCTTTGACTAAAGAGGTCTAGGGCTTGCTAATACACTTTAATCCAGGCTTTCCTAATGTGCATCCAGGATGACTTAAGAGACAGAACTATAATCCCATGCAGTAACTAGTGGAAATCCATTTCTTTTTGAATGGTACACTTACCGGGTTTAAAGCAACTTGAAGCTAAACATTCTACTTCTGAAGATGTACTGTATATGTTATCATATTGTGTTATTTAATGCTTTATTAGTTGTGACTTTTTTGGTTTCCTATAATGTTAAGCAATGCAATTCATGTTTATACTAAATCACCTCTTGGTTTCTGTTTTGCTTGTTTGTTTGTTTTTGGCTTTTATCAAATCCTATGGTTTCAACTACTAAAGACTTTGAAGCAACTCATTAAACCCATAGACCATGGACTTAGATTTCTTTGTAAATCCCTCTCTTACTGTTGACTAGAAAGGCACTCTTAGGCCACCTTGTTAAACTCTTTCAGTTTTCTTATTTGCTAAATTAGGGGAGAGAAGTGGTATTTGGACTGCTTGTTGATATGGTTGTGAGAATTTCATTACATATCACAGCTCATAATAAGCATAGTGTCAAACTTGTAGTAAGCATTCAAGACATTCAAGGTTAGCTACTATAATTATTCCATATATAAAACTTATTTCTCTTCTCCCAGTGATTTTATCCTTATCATAAAACATGAATGGAGATTTAGAGGTGAAGTCAGCATGATGGTAGAATAAGAAACCTCAGACCTTATTCCCCACAGAGACACTGACTTAACAACAATATATGGTCCAGAGAGCCTTTGTGAGAATTCCAGAAACCAGTTAAGATGACTCAGCAACCCAGGAAAGGACAAAGTCAAGAACAGTCTCAGTGAAATGGATAAAAAAAAGTTGATGCATTTCACCCCTCAAGGTCCTTCCCCCAGGCCACCACACCTTGTTGTGAAAGGAAGAAAACATTCAACTCAGTGCTTGTTCCTTGGAACAGAAAGAGAAGACTGGAGCATACATCCAATGGTCCAGCTGTGTGAGGGGGGGCTGCCCCAGGGACTGGATCCTATTACCCGACTTCGAGTGTAGTGCAGAACAAGTTGACTTTCGAAGTGTGGGGACTGCTGAGAGCAAAGACGACCTCAGTGGCCTGTTGCAGCACCGAAGATGCTAGAGAACCATAACAGACACCAGGAGGAACAAAAAAGTCTAAGCTCCTGAAAAAGTAACTGGCAAATCTGTATAGTTGGGAAATTTCTGAGCAAACGCAGAGAAGACACATCCTCAGAAAATGTTTGAGTGCCCATGGAATCTCAAGTCAGTCTTGTGTACAAAGCCAGTCCATAAAGACTGGAAGAGGTAGATGTTTTTTCAAATACCCAAATCTCAGCAAAAAAATAAGGCATATGAAGACTCAGAAATACAGCTCGAGGAAACAAAATAAATCTCCAGAAATTGACCCTGAAGAAACAGACTTCTATGAATTAACTGACAAAGAATCAAAATAATGGTCTTATAGAAGCTCAATGAGTTTCTATTAAAACAAAAACAAAAACAAACCAAGCCAGAAAATAGCATGTGACGGTGAGAATATAGAGAAATCAGAACCCTTGTACATGTAAAATGGGGCAGCTGCTATGGAAAACAGTATGGAGGCCCCTCTAGTAATTAAAAACAGAATTATCATATGATCTAGGAATCCTACTTCTAGGTATATATTTAAAAGAATTGAAAACAGGATCTCCATGAGGTATTTGCATACCGATGTTCACTGTAGCATTATTCTCAACCGCCATGAGGCGGAAGCAAGTTAAATAACCATCACCACTGAATGGATAAAGAAAATGTGGTATATACACACGATGAAATATTTACCCTTAAAAAAAAAGTAGAAATCCCATTATGTGCTACAATATGGATGAAACCTGAAGACATTAAGTGAAAGAAGCTAGTCACAAAAGGACAATTAGTGCAGGATTCCACTTACAGGTGGTATCTAAATTAGTTAATCTCTGAGAAATAGAAAGTGGAATGGTAGTTGCCAGGAGCTACAGGGATAGAGAAAAGGGGAGTTGCCTTTCAAAGAGTATAGATTTTCAGTTTCACAAAATGAAAATTTTCTAGAGAGCAAAGTACTTACAGTTAATACTACTGTACTGTACACTTAAAATGGTTAAGATTCTTAAAAAATTCTAAAAGATTTCTTTATTTAGAGAAAGAGTGCATGTGCGAGAAAGGGGACAGCAGAGGGAGGAGAGAGAGAATCTCAAGCAGACTCTGTGCTGAGCGTGGATCCCAATGTGGGGTTTGATCTCACGACCCTGAGATCATGACGAGCTGAAATCAAGAGTTGGATGCTTAACTGACGGAGCCGCCCAGGTGCCCCTAGATTTTTTATTTTTTATGTGCTTCTTAACACAACAAAAAAGGATTTCACTTCATTTCAGTCTGGCTCCGATGGCTCTTGTCCTCACATCGGAGAGGGGCTGAGCAGAGCTGATGTCCTAGAGAAGTACTCTGACTGCCTGGCCCAGAGTCTACACCTGCCATTGTGTCTTGGAAGGCACACAACTGTGACTGGCAGCCTGCACTAGAATCCCTTTGTTCCACTGCAAGTGCAAATGACTGAACCGTGTGCATATGCTTTGAATAAGTATTTTGTTAGATCAAACTAAATTTGGAAGAAAGTCCTCTCCCCCTAGGTCTTGCTAGTTGAGCAAAACATAAAGGTATAGCTGAATTCTAATATTACTCCATGTGGCATTTCTCGTAATAATTTTTCACCCATGTATTATTTCCTTTCAAAGAGAAAGTTTACAACAGCCTTGTTTGGAGTAAATACCTAGTTTTCTATCTGGAAATGATGATATTTTTCCTTGAAACACTGTTCATCTGTAAGTCCTGGGTTTAAAATTACTGCCTATACCCTGGCATTTTCTCCTCCTCCTAATCCTCCTTCCAATACATGGCTGAATTTTGCTTGTGATATTTTATGCCTCGGCATCTATTCAGGTAAATTTTGTTAACTTATTTCTCCACAGGAAGGAGAAAAACACATCCCCTCCTGGCACATGGGAGGATTTTATCTCATTTGATGGACTGTTTTATACAGCATTCATTTTAATCTTCCTTCATATGATGGATTGCAGATATCTCTCTTCTTATATAATGTCACTTTGGTGCTAAAGCAAAATGTGAACATTTACAGGTACCATTTCAAAAGAATTATTTTCTGCGGGCGCCTGGCTGGCTTAGTCAGTAGAGCACATGACTCTTGATCTTGGGGTTGTCAGTTCGAGCCCCACATTGGGTATAGAGATTAGGTAAAAATAAAATCTAAAAAAATAAAAAAAATATTTTCCATTCACTCTAAAGCAATTAAAAAATCACTGGAGAATGTAACAGAAGGTGGGAGAAATCTTGGTGGTGGGGACAGATATCCCAGACACAGTATTTTGGTTTGTTTGACCAGAGGGGTTCAATCTGAAATGGTGAGCTGCACATTGAGGGGACGGATTTGCATGACAATACTGTGCACTAAAAAGTAAACGTCTGCACGACAGGTGTTTGACCCAGGTCATCAAGGGTGGATGGTGATTTCTGCATCCTGGCAACGTCCTCCATGAGCTTGTGCTGAGAAAACAATGCCATACAGGCCGAATCTGCAAATGCCTTATGATTTTCAACTCTGCCCTCCCAAAGTATAACCTCCTGCAGCCCAGGGACCCCCTTCTTCTCCCTGATGATCCTAAGTGGCTTTACCAGTGAGGCTGTCACTTTACCCTTGATTAGCTACAGCTGGTTGTGAAAAGAGGCGTCATTTGTGAGTGCCACGAGGAAATAAAGCTCATGACTTTAGTGCGTGGTTTACTGATCACCACACACCAGGTAGGCAGCCCCCCCCCCCCCGGTTGGTAGCAAATGTCCCGGTGGCCTTACGAGGAAACAGAAACAGCTCATTTCCTTCTCAGACTTGTAGATGTGACCCTATCTTCAGCTGCCAACCACCAGGCTGTCGATGCCTGGTTAGGGTGGGAATTGCTTGCTCATAAGAAACAACCGATAAATGATAAGCCATAAGAACATCCCTGCAAAAACCTACCCATAAATATGATCAGCAGATAAGACTGCCCCTTCAAGAAAATTTAATACTCTATTCCTGAGGAATAAAATGGGAACTGGGCCCAACTATTCTGGCAATTTATGCTTTTACTCGTGTAACCGAGCCTTTCTTTTTTCTGAAGTGTGTAGAACTGTAGTGGACTGTCCCCAGCACATTAATTAGTTCTCTGCTGGCTTTTTTGTTCTTGTACTTTCCGTGCCTTCATTCCAGGGCCACTTTGAAAGCTTTCCTTACCCTTCACCCAGAGCCTCTCGCGCAGCATCACGGGGTCACGCCCTCACTTAGTACGCAGAAAAGACCAGGCGCCGAGCAGCCCTGACTTTCACGATGCCCAAAGAGGACACGCAGAAGAAAACCCACCAGTGCAGCGCTGCACCGTGGGAGGAAAACCCAGCATCTCTGAGTCAGCCTGAGGATGGTGAGGGCGCCTCTGAGGGAGGGTGAGCATGAAGCCCGCTGATTGCAGAGCCGCAGGTCGGGATCGGCCAGAAAGATGGGCCTCCAGGCAGAGGAGGAAAAGAAATCCTAACAGGTGGAATAGCACGGCCAAGTACTCGGAAGTTTGAGGGCTCTCAGCACCGAAAGAACTGAATACACACCGTGGATCTGAAGTAAGTGATGCGTGTGCGCGCGCACTCGCGTGTGGATGTTCACACACACGCAGCCGCGCGGGCGGGGATGGCACAGCGGAAGATGCGTCTGCCGCCTCCTAGGTCACCTGGCTTAACACGGTGTTCAAATGTTGCCAGGGCACAGGGGATCATTTCACTGCAACAAGGCACGTGAAAACATTTCTTTCTCTCATGAACATGAGCGTCAAACAGAAAAACACAAAACTGCACCAAGCATGTGATTGCCTTTATAGAGGCAGAAATCCAGAGACAGATGGAACAAGCTGACAACTGAGGTAGAGAGGCAGTTTCTAAGCCCCTCTTGTTCTAAATCTTTACAGTGTGTCTTCTTTTATATTATTATTATCGAAATTTCTTTGAAGTGCTGCACATTTATACTGCTGTCTATGTTAACCCCAGTACTCAGCGAAACTTCGAAATATAGACAGACTCCAACTTAAAAATACACGAAGTCCCCAAACTCCATTTCTTTTTTTTTTTTTTTTAAGGTTTTATTTATTTATTTGACAGAGAGAGAGAGAGATAGCCAGCAAGAGAGGGAACACAAGCAGGGGGAATGGGAGCGGAAGAAGCAGGCTCCCAGTGCATCAGGGAGCCCGATGCAGGACTCAATCCCAGGACCCTGGGATCAGGCCCTGAGCTAAAGGCAGACACTTAACGACTGAGCCACCCAGGCGCCCCCCAAACTTCATTTCTAAGTTAGCTGTTTTATTCACAACGTGTTCACCCACAGAAGCAGTGTTACAAAAGGCCGCAAGCAGCATCACCTTAGTTCGCTCACTGCACACAATGGTTCCCTCTCTCTACTGCAAAGTTCCATGGGTTTTGACAAATTAATAATGTGATATGCCCACCCTT
The DNA here is from genome assembly GCF_024610735.1 of Ursus americanus. Classification (NCBI taxonomy): domain Eukaryota; kingdom Metazoa; phylum Chordata; class Mammalia; order Carnivora; family Ursidae; genus Ursus; species Ursus americanus. The sequence goes on from NC_142164.1 coordinate 92,031,962, forward strand.
ACATTATCATACAAAAGAGTTTCCTTGCCCCCTCAAATCCCCTTGCTTCACATATTTAATCCTCACCACACCCTGAACTACTGGTAATCCTGGACTATTATACCATTTCTATAGTTTTACTTTTTCCAGAGTGCCATATAGATAGAAACAGTCGGTATGTAGCCTTTCAACTGACTTCTTTCACCTAGCAATGTGCATTTAAGAGTCTTTCATGTCTCTGTACGACTTGCTAGTTAATTCCCTTTATTTTTAAAAATTATTAAGAGCAGTTTTAGTTTACAGAAAAATGGAGCACAAAATACAGAAATTCCCATTTATCTCTTCAACCCTGCCCTCCAATAGTTTCCCTCTTAATGTCTTCCATTAGTATAGTACGTTTTGTACAATTGATGAGCTGGTATTGATACATTTTTTTTGGTATTGATACATTTTAAAAAAATTAAAGTCCATAGTTTACATCAATTCATTTATGTTTTGCATTCTATGTGTTTTGAAAAATGCATAATGACATGTATCCAGCGTTATAGTACCATACAGAATAATAATTTCACTGTTCTTAAAAATCTCCTGTGCTCTACCTATTAGCCCTCTCTCTCTCCCTATGAGCCCCTGGCAACCAGTGATCTTTCTACAGTCTCCATAGTTTCGCTATTTTCAGAACGTCATTAATTGGAATCACTCAGTATGTAGCCTTTTCAGATTGGTTACTTTCACTTAGCAACATGCATTCAAGTTTCCTCCATTCTTTTGGTGGCTTGGTGGCTTTTTTTTTTTTTTTTTTAATTTATTTCAAAGAGAGAAAGAGTGTGTGGGTGTGCAAGTATGAGTGGGGGGAGGGGGACAGAGAGAAGCGGACTCCCTGATGAGCAGAGAGCCTGATGTGGGGCTTCATCCCAGGAACCACCCCCCCCCCCCCGGGTTCATGACCTGAGCTGAAGGCAGACGCTTAACCGACTGAGCCACCCAGGCGCCCCTTGATGGCTCATTTCTTTTTAGCAATGAATAATATTCCATTGTGTGGAGGTACTACCGTTTATTCACCTGTTGAAGGCCATTTTGGTTGCTTCCAAGATTTGGCAATTATGAATAAAGTGGCCATAAACATCCACACACTGGTTTTTGTGTGCACAGAAGGTTTCAGCTCAATTGGGAAAACACCAAGAAGTAGGATTGCTAGATCTTATGATTAAACTATGTTTATTTTCATAAAAATCTTCCAAATTGACTGTACCACTTTGCACTGTCATCAGCAATGAAAGAAAATTCCTCTTGCTCCATCTCTGCACCAGTACTTGGTGTTGTCAAGTGTTTTGGACTTTAATCATGTATGTATGTAGTGTTTTAATTAGCAATTTCCTCAGGATACGATACTGAGCATATTTTTAGAAAGTTTTTTATTGAACTATAGTTGACACAATTTTAGGGCATATTTTTATAGGATTATTTACAACTTGTATATCTTCTTTTGATGAGGTGTCTGTTCACATCTTTTGCCTATTTCATTTACTGGGTTCTTTGTTTTCTTATTGAGTTTTAAAAGTTCTTTGTATACTTTAGATATTTTATCATATGTATGTTTTGCAAAGATTCCAAGTGTGTGGCTTTTCATCTGCTAATAGTGTCTTTCACAGAGCAGTTTTAAATTTTAATGAACTCCAACTTACTTTTTCTTTCCTGAGTCATGCTTTTGGTATTTTATCTAGAAAATCCCTGGCAACCCCAAGGTCCCCTAGATTTTCTATGTTATTTTGCATTTTAAATTTAGGTCATGATCCATTTTGAATTACTTTTTGAGGTTACAAGATTTGTATCTAGATTCAGTTTTTTGCATGTGGATGTTGAGATGTTCCAGAACCATTTGTTGAAGAGATTATCTTTCTCCATTTTATTGCTTTTACCTCTTTGTCAAAGACCAGTTGACTATATTTGTGGGTATCTATTTCTGGGCTCTCTATTCCATTCCATTGCTCTATACAGCTGTTCTTTTCCAGTACCATATAGTATCTTGATCATTATAACTTTATGTCAGATCTTGCAATGCAGTAGTGTGAATTCTACAACTTTGTCCTTCTTCAGTATTTTATTGGCTAATCTAGGTGTTTCACCTTTCCACATAAACTTCAGAATCAGTTTGCCAATACCTACAAAATTGCTTGTTGGGATTTTGGGTGGGATTGAACTGAATCTATAGATTGAGTTAAGAATAATAGATATTGTTGCAATACTGACTCTTCTAAATCATGAACATGGGTTAGCTCTCATTTGAATCTTGATTTTTTTTTTCACCAATGCTAAGTAGTTTTCTGCATAGAATTCCTGTACATATTTTGTTAGATTTCTATGTAAGTACTTATTTCGTGCCATTGTAAATGATGTTTTTTAAAAAAATTTCAGATTTCAATTTTTCATTGCTTATTGAATTTTGTATACTGACTTGGTATCCTGAAACCTTGCTTTATTTGCCCGTGAATTCCAGGATTTTTTTTTTCCAAGAGTTTCCCAGAAGGCTGAAGATTTTCTAGATAAACATCTGTGAGGGGTTCCTGGGTGGCTCAGTTGGTTGGGTGTCTGCCTTCAGCTCAGGTCATGATCTCGGGGTCCTGGGACTGAGTCCGGCATTGGGCTCCCTCCTCAGCGGGGAGTCTGCTAATCCCTCTGCCCACCCCCACTCGCTTGTGCTCTCTCTCTCTCTCCCTGTCTCTCTCTCAAATAAATAAAATCTTTAAAAAAAAAAAATCTGTGAATAAAGACAGTATTATTTTTTCCTTTATAATCTGAATAGCTTTTTCTTTTTCTTGTCTTATTGCACTAGCTTAGACTTCCAGAATGATGTTAAAAAGGAGTGGTAAGAGGGGATACCCTTGCTTTGTTCCTTATTATAGGGGGAAGCACCCCATCTCTCACCTATAAACTATAAATTTTGGAGATATTCTTTTTAAGATTTTAAAAAAATTTTTAAGTGATCTCTATTCCCAACATGGGGCTTGAACTCACAACTTGGAGCTCAAGAGTCACATGCTCTACCAACTGAGCCAGCCAGGCACCCCTAGATATTCTTTATAAAAATGAGAAAAGTTCTCCTCTATTCTTAATTTGCTGAGAGTTTTTATTGTGAATGCATGTTGTATTTTGTCATATGCCTTTTCGGCAGGAACTGATATAACTATACAAGTTTTCTTCCTTAGCTGGTTGATATGGTGATTAACACGGATTTTTTTTTTTTTAAGATTTTATTTATTTATTCGACAGAGATAGAGACAGCCAGCGAGAGAGGGAACACAAGCAGGGGGAGTGGGAGAGGAAGAAGCAGGCTCCTAGCAGAGGAGCCTGATGTGGGGCTCGATCCCAGAACGCTGGGATCCCGCCCTGAGCCGAAGGCAGACGCTTAACCACTGTGCCACCCAGGCGCCCCTAACACGGATGATTTTCAAACATGAACCAGACTTTCATGCCTGTAATAAATTGCACATGGTTGTTTTCTTTTGTTTTTGTTTTATTTCCTGTGTTTATTCTGACTCATGTTTTCCAAGCTGCCTGGATTTGTGGTTTGGTGTCTGTCAATAACTTTGGCAAGTTCTAAGCCATGAATACTTGAAATACTTTTTTCTGTTCTTCTTTCTGCTTTTGACATTCCAATTACACATAATTTACACCTTTTTATATTGTATGTCTGTTCTTGGATGCTGAGTTTATTTGTTTTCTCTTTGCATTTAAGTTTGAGGGGTATCCACTATCTACAGATAAGCCACTGAAGATTTTCTTCTTTTTGTTGTTGTTTTTTAAGATTTATTTATTTGAGAGAGAGCACAAGCATGAGTGGGAGAGGCAGAGGGAGAGGGAGAGAGAATCTCAAGCAGACTCCGCGCTGAGCATGGAGCCCAACACGGGGCTTGATCCCAGACCCTGAGATCATGACCTGAGCCAAAACCAAGAGTCAGATGCCTGACTGACTACACCACCTAGGCACCCCCCTTTTCTTTTTTTAAAATTTTATTTAAACTAATCTCTACACCCAACATGGGGCTCAAACTTATAACTCTGAGATCAAGAGTTGCACGCTCTTCTGACTGAGCTAGCCAGCAGGTGCCCCTACAGGTTTTCTTCATTTCTGATACTGTTTTTTGTTTGTTTCTAGCATTTACTTTTGATTTTTTTCTTAGCATTTTCATCACTTTGCTTACTCTACCCATCTACGTCCATTCTTTCACATTGTCATTTTTTCCCCACTACCACTGTTAACATATTATATTTTATTTTAATTTATTTTTTAAAAAAGATTTTATTTATTTATTTGACAGAGATAGAGATAGCCAGCGAGAGAAGGAACACAGGCAGGGGGAGTGGGAGAGGAAGAAGCAGGCTCATAGCAGAGGAGCCTGATGTGGGGCTCGATCCCGTAACGCCGGGATCACGCCCTGAGCCGAAGGCAGACGCTTAACCACTGTGCCACCCAGGCACCCCAACATATTAATTATATTTTAAATTTCCTAATAATTCCAACATTTGTGCCATATGTAATTCTCGTCCTGACACTTGTTTTATTTCTTCAGACTGTTTTCCCTTACCTTTTAGCATGCCTTTTCATTTTGTGTTGAAAGTTGAACATGTTGTATCAGGTAATGGGAATTAAGGTAAACAGGCATTTTCTGCACGCACGCGTGTGTGTGTGTGTGTGTGCGCGTGTGTGTTTTGTTTTTTGTTCGCATTTAGTGTATTTTTATGTTAATCCTGCTAGGGGTTTGCTTGTGCTTAATGTTTGGTGTAGTTATAGTTGCGAGACATTTTTAACTCAACATCTTTACATTTTTTTTTTCTTTTGAATTTCAGTGTCCCTAAGTATACTTCCTCAGAGGGAGTCTGCCTTGTGGCTCTTTCAACTGTCATCCACTCTTATTATACTGGCGCTCTGTTGGGTAAGCAGTAACACATGGGAATGGGAGCATATTCTACAGTTTTTTGGTTAAATCCAAGTCTTTGAGTGGCCCTGTGTATTGTGGCCTTTGCAAGAGTTTCTCCACTGATATAGCTTTCCACTCACCCCCTCAGCTCCATATTGCCTTCCCTGGCTGCATCATCCCAGTTGATTTCCTTGAAGCCCTCAATCTTGTTGACTGTGCTCCACTGCCCCCCCCCCCCCCAACTACCAACTGCCTTCTATGACACAGGAAGACTGGAGGAGGCTGGGATGGGAGTAATTCTCTCCTCTTAGCTGTGATAAGGCTTTGAAAAGATCCCTTTCCCTGTAGAATTTTGTTATGGAGAAGGCTTAGAATAGATTTCACAGTAGTTACTTTTCTCTTTTCCTTGCCAGAGCCACGAGGGGATCTTTATTGAATCTCACCATGACAGTCTGATAAGGTTCCTGGAGACAAAGTCCATGAAAGTGTAGCAGGTCTCCTAAGACTGTGGCCCTCCAGGAGTTTCTCACTCTCATGCTGATCCACACCCAGCCTCCAGCTGTTCCTCGAAGTTACTATTTACATGTGCCTACTAGTTATGGTTCTGTTAACTTCTTCTCCAGGTAAACAGATCTTGGATGTGTCTCTCTGGATACACTTGTCTATTCAGATTTTGAGGTAGCAGTTTGCTCTGTGATCTCAGTCCTCTGATGGGCCCAAGACGAGTCATTAATTTTCAGTTTGTTTAGTTTATTCTTGTAAGAATAGGAACAACAAAGGGCAAACAATTCTATGTATAGACTAGGCTACGTATATACATGAAAGTCAAATATAAAATGTATATTTTATTCTAGTCTATTCACAAAATTAATATTCAAAGTTAAAATGTTTTTAGGAAGAAGTTTTTATATCTGAGAACATATAAGGCAAAAGTAAAATAAAAGTATGCTTGCACTTAATTTATGCCACTATAATTATGTCTGTGTGAATTTGGTTCTAGCAAACATTTATTTTTTTTTTTAAGATTTTTATTTATTTATTTGACAGAGAGACAGCCAGTGAGAGAGGGAACACAAGCAGGGGGAGTGGGAGAGGAAGAAGCAGGCTCCCAGCAGAGCAGGGAGCCCAGTGCGGGGCTTGATCCCAGGACCCTGGGATCATGTCCTGAGCCGAAGCCAGACGCTTAACGACTGAGCCACCCAGGCGCCCCCAAACATTTATGTGCTTTAGACTGTGTGAAACGTGCCACTGTGCTCCACTAATACAGATGCATAAGAGTAAAACCACCAAACTCAGGGAGCTGACATTCAGGTATAGATAGATCAGTGAATAAAGAATATAGGTTAGGGGCGCCTGGGTGGCACAGCGGTTAAGCATTTGCCTTCGGCTCAGGGCGTGATCCCGGCATTATGGGATCGAGCCCCACATTAGGCTCCTCCGCTATGAGCCTGCTTCTTCCTCTCCCACTCCCCCTGCTTGTGTTCCCTCTCTCGCTGGCTGTCTCTATCTCTGTCGAATAAATAAATAAAATCTTTAAAAAAAAAAGAATATAGGTTATAAAGAATATAAGCATTACGTTGTAGGAAAAGGTGAAGCTCAATATAAAAATGCAATTTCTGGGTTAGTTTTCCATGCATTCACTTAGGTTTCTGTTCTAAGCACTTCGAAAAGTTCTCAGTAATGGTGTTTGTCCCCTGTAGACCATGTGACTTTGGAAGATACCAGGGACATATGTTAGGAGGAGTTCTGCACATAAATTACATTAACATCGAGGTTAATCCCCATTTCCCTCATCAACTCAGTGAAAAGCATCTCTAATATTGACATTTCTCTATCTTCTTATGGTCTAGTTTTTCATAGGAATACACATTTAATTCTCAAGAAAAGTACATAGACTGAGATATCACAGCCTTAAAATGGTAAAAAAAAAAAAAAAGCAAAACAAAACTATTATTGCATCCTTGAAAAACAAAATGCAATCCTTTGTCTCAGAAAGCAGAGATAGGCACTCTATAAAGAATAACAGAGTCACCTGACTGGCACCGGGACATGCATTGCCTAGCAACCTTCTGTGATTTGCATTAAGTCAGCAGGCTTCGTGGTACCAAGGCAAAAGGAGATCTCTGTACTATTCTTCAAAATATTTATTAATTTTTTTGCTTCTGAAGTTTGTACTCAGTTTGTCCCTTTGCTTTTATATTGTCCTCGCTGTCTGGGCAGGGATTGATATGTGAACCTCCTTTGTATTTTGACAACACAGACACACCACTTGCTTACAGAAAATGCTACAACTCTGAGCTATCTCTCAGGCCACTTACTAAAACTCGTTTTTCTTATGCCTCCATTATTTTTCCTTTTCTCATACCCTCACCTCAAAGACAGTATGTACCTCACTTATACACCACACCAGGTTACTGATTTTTCTGGGGAAGTTAACAGTAGTATTTCTTAGTTTTTATAGTCTGTAAAAGGCTAAGGAAGACTAGAGCCTAAAAGGTAATACTTAAGTACTACCATAATTTTTTATTATTTATTTAAATAATGGAAACCTCTTCTTAAATTTCATTTTATTTTAAGATTTTATTTATTTATTTGTCAGAGAAAGAGAGCACAAGCAGGGAGAGGGCAGGCAGGGAGAGAAGCAGGCTCCCTGGTGAGCAAGGAGCCTGATGCAGAACTCGATCCCAGGACCCTAGGATCATGACCTGACCCAAACGCAGACGCTTAACCAACTGAGCCACCCAGGCATCCCCTACCGTAAGTTTTGAAAATATTTTTTAAAAATTTACTTATTAAATAATCTCTACCCCCAACATGGGGCTTGAACTCGGGACCCTGAGATTAACAGTCGCATGCTCTTCTGACTGAGCCAGCCAGACGCCCCAGTACTACCATAATTTGAAATGGAAAACAATACCCCTTTCACGAACATGGCACCGAAGGTGAAGAAGGAAGCCCTGGCCTCTCCCAAAGCTGAAGCCAAAGCAAGAGCTTTGAAGGCCACGAAAGCGGTGCTGAAAGCCATCCACAGTCAGAAAAAACTGAAGATCTGCACATCACCTACAGTCCCACAGCCCCAGACGCTGCATCTCCAAAGGCAGCCCAAATATCCTTGAAAGTGCGCCCCCAGGAGGAAAAAAGCTTGACCACTATGCCATCATCAAGTGGCCCCTGACTACCAAGTCAGCCATGAAGAAAATAGAAGACAACAGCACACTTGTGTTCATTGTGGATATCAAAGCCGACAAGCACCAGATCAAACAGGCTGTGAAGAAGCTCTATGACCCTGATGTGGCCAAGGTCAACATCCTGACCAGGCCCAAGGAAGAGAAGAAGACATACATTCAACTGGCTGCTGACTATGATGCTTTGGATGTTGCCAACAAAAATGGGATCCTCGAAACTGAGACCAGCTGGCCACATCTACATCTAAATCTAAAGTTTTTCACCACAAAAAATATAAAAATAAAATGGAAAAAATAAAATAAAAATAACATCTTATTTTTATTCTTCAGGGGACTACCATTTGTTCTTTTTCACTAGACCAAAAAAAAAAAAAAAAAAGGGCAGAGAGATATGTGCCCAAGTGGAAGACTTACCAGACTCCCCTCAAAGAATAAGCAGTGGTGTTTCAGACTCAGCGTTGATGCCGAAGCCTGGTCCTGAGTTCATGCCGAACAACCAGTGTTCCTTTCCTGCCCTTTCCTACTGCTCTCTCATTAAAAAAACTGCAAAATGTAAAAGGACCAAAGGTTCTTACAGTTCTCAGCACACTGTATTCCTCTCCCCATACATTCGTTATCTTTAATGGCCTTTAAAATGTCTGTGTATCTCTAGCTTCCCTTTTCCAAATGCTACAGCACGAAACTGGCATGGCTTCCAGGGCGAGCCCTTAGCCTTGCCCTGCACACACTGGCCAGCTAGCCAGTGTAGTTACAGCAGGGCCTGAGGCTGGCCTCCGTGATCGTCAAAGTTCAAGGCTGTCACACTTGAGCCCCGTCTCTCCATTGGTAAGCACACTGGAGATAGTAAAAGATGAGAAAAGCAATCTTTACTTGTCAAGTTGCAGAAAGGCATAGTTCTCTTCCTTTATTGAAGGGACTTGCTTTGTAATTATGAAAACGAAACCCTGTAGTTCTACGTCTTCATGGCCTTATCAAGCATCTCGTGTGTAAGATGAGCTAACCATACGATCTGTTCTTCCCCTGAGAAGGGAGGGCAGGTCTCTGGAAGTGACAGCAGACTGGCGGAAGCCTTCCTTTGTGCAGGCTGGAGGCAGGAATGCTCTGCAGAAGACTCACTGCTCTTCTGTGGGGAGCAGAGCTGACAATAGCTATGTCTACACATCACCCCCCTAGATCCAACGGGGCTTATTTGAGGTAGATTTGAAGGATGCTTAGGAAACATTATTCTAAAGCCTTAGCATACACTGTCTCCATCTCAGCGATTTTATCATTAAAAAGTTTTTGGAAGAGGGAGCACACGAAAAAAGCAGTGGCTAAATATATCAAATGTTCCCTGGGTCGTTCTAATATTTTCTAGTGAGAATAAATTAATGAATTTATGGATAATGGGTAACATACTGCTAAAAAAACCCTCAAGTCTTTGGAAAGCCACAAAAAAGACAGGAACAAATGATCCACTTATTTCTTCCATTTAGCATTCACTGATCATCTGAAGCACAGTGACCAACGTGTTTTCAGGAATACAAATGTTGAAAACAACTTCTATATCCTATGTTTAAGAAAGATACAGTCAACTGGGAACTGGCATTTATGTTTGTCATAGCAAATTCTAGATGTTAGCTTAATGTGCTAGTTAATTCTGAGATTATTTGATGTCAAGTACTTTTACTCATATAAAATTACATATTTAGCTCTTCCCCACCTCATACACCATTATCCAGTTTATGTTATTTAAATCTGAAGAAAAAAATAAAAATAAGACATTATGTTCAGTAAGCACCCTATAAGGAACACAAACATCAGGAGAACTCGAGGCTTTCTCTCTTCCCACAAGTGAGCTACAAACGGAACAATGAGGTACTTCCACACCTATCGAATTCAAACACTATCTGAAATATCCAACAAATGGAGTGCCGCGGCACGTCCGCAGCGCCACAGGCGCAGCACCCTTGATTCGTGGATTGGGGAGAAGGACAAGGCACAGACAGGTTAGCTTGCGAAAGAGAGCGTGGGTGCAGGCGATGACAGCCACGAGTGATGGTCGCGAACAGCTGCAACCTCCCGTATTTATTGGCAACAATCAAAGGCAATTACAATCACAATCAATCAAGGGAGTGATCCATATTACATTCTAGTGAATAGTAGTGCATCGCGGGGAGGGTCACGGGATAGTGGTGCATCACCGTCACGGGGAAGGCCGTGGGATGGTGGTAAATCACGAGGAAGGTCAGGGGATCAGGTGATGTAACGTTTAGCAAGTGGGGCCTATTCTTAAACATGTTTCTAGGGGCCCCACGGGCTACCGTTAAGAGCAATCAGGTTTCAGCGGTGTTCTGCCCCAAAACAGCTGGGCGTTCCCAACTGGCGGGCAGGCCGGGCGTTCCTGACCGCTTGCAAACGGGCCTTCCCGACCGCTTGACCCTTGGCTCAACAATGAAGCCCACAAGGTCACCAGAAACATGCTTTCCTATTATATCCCTAACATAAGTCTTCGGCCAGTGGCTGCTGCAATGGAGGCTATGGTATTTTCTTGAAGTATTCACATGATTTCTTCCACTTTCCATTTGGTTTTGCATAAACAGACGCAAACCCCAATCTGAGAGAGACCTCTTTGTCCCAAAGCATATCCTCCATGCTCAAGGCTTCCACTATGACTGCTGGAACTCCCAGGGGCTAGAATTGTTGACTGGGGCCATATTGTTGAAGGCAGGTTGACAAAGGGAAACAGAAATGGTGGGAGAGTCAGTGAAGAGAATGTTGCTCTGCTGTAGGTGGGTTGAACTTAGACTTGATTGAGGGCTTGAGAAAGGAGGGATGATCCTCTGAGAATGTTAAATAAAACTTACCAGCCCGAATTCTGGTCAGATGAGAGGGGTAAAGGATGGAATTTTTTAAAATGGCACCGTACTTATGCTTCCCGCCAAGATCATTTAATAAGGACACTTGCACACAAAACTAAAACGACACCAACAAACCAAAAAACAAACAAAAAAATGAAACCCTCCAACAAAACAAAACCAAACCCAAAACCCCCAAACTGGCCAAAATACATGAAAAATTAGTTTTCAAGGCATCATACAATGAGATTGGGAAAATAAACTGGTCAACCTAACTATTGATGAGATGGATGGGGTAAATATGATTAAAAAGCGGCAACAGATTTCAAGTGCTGGGAGATGGGACAGGTCATACTCTATAAAAGGAAGCACTTAGACTGTGATGACTATAGGTCATGCATTATAAAAGGAAGCCAGGACTGTAAAGACACATGAAGGGTGATGCTTTAGTTTGGGTTTTGTTTTTTCATTTTTGCTTGCTTTGTATCTGTTTTCGCCTAGACACATGCTCCAAATTTAGAGGTGAGATGGAGAGGCCCTAAACACAGTGCAATTTATAGCCCAAAGATCAGGAAATCAGGACCAGGAAAGGGGGATTTTTAAAAAATCCTACACTGACCTGCGGCAGCTGTACTTTAAAGGGGGATAGGAGCTCCGCAAGGGAGTTCAAGTCAAAAGAGTTGAAAGCTAAAACTAATGCATTTTCCCTAGAAAACTGCTGCGCTGTATTTCATTTTATCTCATACCAGATCTTTATAACCCAAACTGCTGTGGAGGAGTGCAAATTGTCCACTGAGTTGAGGTAGTAAATAACTCAGCCTGAAGCCCAATATGTCTTCAATTTTTCATAGTAGAGTTGAAAAGCAGATGTCTAAGAAGTAGTTCTCATTTGTCTGTGTTTGGAGGATTTTCTTCTTAGCATTATCAGCGACCTCGGTAGGAAGTAGGTAATTTCACAGGCTAGTAACGTTATTTAAATATTCACACACACACACACACACACACACACACACACACACACACACACACACACACTCCTTCAGTTTTAGCATAAACACATAGGCACTCCCTCCCACTAAATGCTCTCCCATCTTTATGACATTTGTTTGCTCATTTATAGCTGGGATTTTTGCCAAGTTTCTAGTGAAATAAGGCGTGTTTATGACTAAGACTTACTTTCACAGCTTCAAAAAACCTTTCAACTAGATACTTGAGGAACTTAACAAATTCTTCCATCCCTGAAGTCACTATAATTCATGGAGATATCAATGTCAGGCAATTTGAATTTCTTGTGGTTGCCAAGAGTTACAGTCAGTATTTTATAGTTAGGGGATCTATTATGAACACCTTTAGCTCTCTCTGGAGTTTGCCTGAAAACTCACTTGATTTCTTTGACCTCCTTTCATACCTTTTACCTTACGGTATCGTCCCGTGGGGTTTTATATTATTTCTCCCAAGGGAGAATAGAAAAGACTTCCATAGAAAAGAGCCTGATATTTAAACTGCTGAATGCTTATCAGATACATGGTTTGTGAATATTTTCTCCCATTCTGTAGGTTGCCTTTTCATTTTGTTGATTGTTTCCTTTACTGTGCAGAAGCTTCTTAGTGTGATGTAGTCCCACTGTTCGTTTTTGCTTTTGTTACCTGGGTTTTGGTGTCATATTCAAAACTTCATTGCTAGGATCAACGTCAAGGAGATTTTCCCCTATGTTTTTTCCTAGGAGTTTTATAGTTTCAAGTCTTAAATATAAGTCTTTAATATATTCTGAGTTGATTTTTGTATGCAGTGTAAGGATCTGATTTCATTCTTTTGCATGTGGTTATCCCATTTTTCCAACACCATTTATCAAAGAGACTATCCTTTCCCCACTGTGTATTCTTGGCACACTTGGCAAAGCAAATACTGCGTAATCTCCCTTATATATGTAATCTTAAAGTCAAACTCAGAATCAGAGTAGAAGAGTGGGTTGCTAGGCGCTGGGGGAGCGGTGAGGAAAATGGAGAGATGTTGGTCAAAGAATACAAACTTTCAATTGTAAGATGAATAAGTACTGGGGATCTAATGTACAGCACGGTGCCTATAGCTAATAATACCATAATGTATATTTAAAATTCACTAAGAGAGTAGATCTTAAGTGTTTACACCACACATAAAAAATGGTAAGCATGTGAGGTGATGGATACGTTAATTAGCTTGATTGTGGTGATTATTTCACAATGTATAGGGATATTAAACCATCACATGGTAGACCTTAAATATATATAATTTTTATTTGTCAATTATATCTCACTAAAACTAGAATAAAATAAGTGTTCAGTGCTTCATAATGTTCCCATTTGCTAATGAGATCCAGGATTGCAATGTCACTAGCTATGCAATATATCTGAATTTTAAAATTTGCTTCAACATGCACTTTCAAAATAATTTTGCTTTGATTTTGAACATGTTACCAGCAGAATATTAATTCCCAGATGATTTAGCTCCAACTTCAATTCCAGAAGAACTTCTGAAAACACCCAACATGCTCTTATAACAGGTTTTTTTTTTTTTTTTTTTTGAGAGAGAGAGAGTGAGCATGAGCAGGGGGAGAGGATCTTTCATGCAGACTCCCCACTGAGTGAGGAGCCTGAGGCAGGGCTCACGATCCCATAACCCTGAGATCATGACCTGAGCCAAAATCAAGAGCTGGATGCTTAACTGACTGCGCCACCCAGGTGCCCACTTATAACAGATTCTAATAAGAAACACAAACATAAAGCTCTTATAATCCCAAGCTTCAAGCACTACTTTGGAACTACAGGAAAAAATGGTAGTAAAAAAACACTATTGTATTTCCATATGGCTTCTCTACCAGGCCTACAAACTCTTATTTTATAGCCCAAAGATCAGCCAGGACACTCTATTTCCTGATAACTTATCATGTATTTTAAAATATTTTTATTGTAAAATTGATGATTAGTATAGAAAATTCAGAAAATCTGGAAAATGATAAAGAAGTAAAATACCCTAGAGTTCTATACTTTACAGAGAACTTTATTTTTGTATGTTTACTACAAATATTATATATCTTTTTGTTTTTGCTATGTTATCATGACCATCTTTTCATATCCTTAAGCATTTCGTAAAATCAATTTTAATGTTTATATAATGTTTTATTGTAGTCTAGCAATACATAATTTATTTAACCATCTTGCTACAGTTACGAATCTGTTTTTAACATTTTTACTATTGTAATGTGGTGCATGTACTGTAACATAATTCTCTGATTCACAGAAGATATATGCTTTATTAATATATTTATCTTTTTAGTCAACTACTATCCTTGTCTTGGCTCACCAACACTCTCCATCACACTCTCTTAGAAACAGTGATTAGTCAAGGGGTGTTATCATTACCTAAGGTTAATCTAAGACATTTTCTGGTTTGATAGATGCTAGGAGAATAGAAGAAATGTTCTTTTACCTCTGGAGTTGCTAAAGCAAAGAGGATGGGACTCTGCAGCTGTTGGGGGCCATGTTTTCTTATTGAGAGGAAACCCATCTAAAGAATGAAGTCAAGTGAAATGATAGATGGAGTCCAGGACAGTCCTGGTATATTCTGGTTATTAATGCCTGACCTTGGGCCCTGGGTGTTACAACTCTTCCTTCAATTTTGTGAACTTCCTTAGTATTCCTTCTAACTTTAGGAGCAGCCACATTTCTACCTTTTTTTTTTTTTTTAAGATTTTTTATTTATTTATTAGACAGAGATAGAGACAGCCAGCGAGAGAGGGAACACAAGCAGGGGGAGTGGGAGAGGAAGAAGCAGGCTCATAGCGGAGGAGCCTGACTTGGGGCTCGATCCCATAACGCCGGGATCATGCCCTGAGCTGAAGGCAGACGCTTAACCGCTGTGCCACCCAGGCGCCCCACATTTCTACCTTTTGCTTGAATTATTTAGAGTTGGGTAATCATCACTTAAAACCGAAAAAAAAAAACTTATCTGGGTATCTCATTTTTTTTAAGATTTTATTTTTAAGTATTCTCTACACTCAATGTGGGGCTCGAACTCACAACCCCGAGATCGAGAGTCACATGCTCTACTGACTGAGCAAGTCAGACACCCCTTGTGAATTCCTCTTGAAGACTGCTTTTTAGGAGAATTTGTGGCTAAAAGAATGATAATATTTCAAAGTTCTTGATAGGTACTGTAAAACTGAATTCCAGAAAATTAACATTGACATGTTAATGTTACTAATGTGCTCCATTAGTAATGAATGTATACCACAGTTTTCTGAAAAATCCCCATAGGATAATGCATCTGTGGGTTTGAGGCTGTTTATAACTCTGAATCTTCATTTTATTTATTTCACCAATAATTATAGATCAGCTGTTATAATATGTCAGGAATTGTCCAAAATTAGAGTATGAAGATGAAGAATACAAAAGCCTAACTTAAAGGAGCTCACGTCCAGTGGGGGAAGGAGAAGTCTTCCCATCCGAATATATCATGAAGTGATCAGTGATATAATAAAAACATGCTTGAGAAGTGAGCAAACAGGAGGCTATCAGCACCCAGCCTGGCTTCTAGGAGAGACAAAAGGTATAGAATCTTAAGAGTATTTCCAAAATAATAAGTGTAGAGCAGGCATATCCACAGTAAAGATCTGAAGAAGCCTCAGAATCCCTAAGAGAGTTAAAGAAAGGTACTTCTCTTGCAAAACAGTCAGTAAAATCACCACACGAAATCAGTTGCATTTCCATACACTAACAACAAAATATCTGAGAAAGAAATAAAGAAAACAGCCCCGGGGCACCTGGGTGACTCAGCTGTTAAGTGTCTGTCTTCGGCTGGGGTCATGATCCCGGGGTCCTGGGATCGAGCCCCGCATCGGGCTCCCTGCTTGGCGGGAAGCCTCCTTCTCCCTCTCACACTCCCCTTGCTTGTGTTCCCTCTCTCAGTGTCTCTCTCTGTCAAATAAATAAATAAAATCTTAAAAAAAAAAAAAGAAAGAAAACAATCCTAATTATAATAGCATCAAAAACAATAAAATAAATAGGAATAAATTTAACCAAGGATGTGAAAAATCCATACACTAAAAATAAGACACTGAGGACAGAGATTTAAAAAGACACAAATAAATGGAAAGATAGCCCATGTTCATGGTTCAGAAGATTAGTATTGGTAAAATGTTCATATTACCCAAAGTCATCTACAAATTCAATGTAATCCCTAACAAAATTCCAAAGGCATTTTTCACAGAAATAGAGAAACAATCCTAATATTCCTGAGAAACTACGAAAGACCCTGAATAGCCAGAGCAATCTTGAGAAAGAACAAAGCTGGAGACACTGAACTTCCTGATTTCAAAATATATTACAAAGCTACAGTAATCAAAACAGTGTGGTACTGGCATAAAAAATAGACATGGGCTGGGGTGCCTGGGTGGCTCAGTTGGTTAAGCATCTGATTTCAGCTCAGGTCATGGTCTTGGGGTCCTGGGATCCAGCCCCGAATGGGGCTCCACACTCAGGGGGGAGTCTGCTTCTGCCTCTTCCTCTGCCCCTCCCCCTACTCATGCTGCCTCTCTGTCTCTCTCTTTCAAGTGAAATAAATAAAATCTTAAAAAAAAAATAGACATGGACTAATGTAACAGAATTGAGAACCTGGATATATGGTCAACTAATATTTGACAAAGTAGCCAAGAATACTCAATGGGAAAAGGGTAGTCTTTTCAACTAATGGTACTGGGAAACTGGATATTCACATGTAGTAGAATGAAATTGGACCCATATCTAAAGCAGTCACAAAAATGAACTTGAAATGGAATAAAGACTTAAATCCAAGACGTGAAACCATAAAACTTCAAGAAGTGAACATAGGCAAAAAGATCCTTGACTAGTGTCTTGGCAATGACTTTTTGGATCTGACATGAAAAACACAAGCAACAAAAGCAAAAACAAAAGTGGGACCATGTAAACCAAAAAGCTTCTGCACAGCAAATGAAACAATAACTGAAATGAAAATGGAACCCATGGAATGGAAGAAAATACTTACAAACTGTGTATCAGACAAAGGGTTAATATACAAGAAACCCCTACAACTTAAAAGCAAAAAAAAACAATCTGACTAAAAATACGCAGAGAACCTGAATAGATATTTTTCCAAAGAAGGTATTCAAATAGCCAAGGGTACATTAAAGGAGCTTAAGATTTTTATAGACATTCATCTGAAGAATCATGAGATGCAACACAAGATTAGAAATGGTGGTGTGGCATGTTCCAGGTGTTAGGGGCAACGACTCTCCTCTTTCCCTCTTAATGGTCCATGGTTCCAAACAGATAACAGAGAGCATTCAGAAGCTCAAGTGGTACCCCCAAGAGAACATGCACATTAGTTGAGAGAGAAATTGCTGGCACATCTGTAGATGCCAAAGCTAGTTCAAGGGGATGATGCAACGGAGGGCGCACTCTGGACTTGCCTTCGATTCACTTGAGTTTGTGAATTTCTCCTGACGGCAAGGTGAGAGGAAACAAACTTAAAGACAAGACTGCACAAGCTCTAGCACTTTAGATGCCAGCAGGGGACCAAGAGAGAACAAGATGGAGAAATAAATGCTGCCTCCCCCCCAATAACAGAGTAGCATTTGTGTAAGCCAGTAGGGTCAGACATCAATTCCAAAGAGTCAGAGTCCAAATCCTGGATTTGAGTTAAAGCTCAAATGACTGGGAAATCACCAAAGTAACTAGGCTTATCTGGAGGTAATGATAAGATCCTATTAATAATACTGTTATCATTATTACATCAGACAACACAAGGGGCTGGGGGAAAGTACGCTGTGATAGAAATTAAGTTGTGGAAAGACACAAATGTTACATTCTGTCACCTAATGCCTAAGTTTGTGGTCTATCAAATTTACATCGCTAAGTTTTCTTTAACCAAGTCTACTCTAAATAGAATATTGGATGGGTAACTTCCTAGATTTTCATGTACTATTCTAAATACCTACACAGTACTATATAAAAATTAAAGATTTCAGGGGCGTCTGGGTGGCTCAGTCAGTTAAGCATCTGCCTTCGGCTCAGGTCATGATCCCAGGGTCCTCGGATTGAGCTCCGCATCAAGGTCCTTGCTCAGTAGGGAGCCTGCTTCTCCCTCTCCCTCTGCCTGCCGCTCCCCCTGCTTGTTCTCTCTTTCTCTCTGTCAAATAAATAATACCCTTTAAAAAATTAAAAATTTCATATATTTTACTAGCTGGAAAATGTTATGGGTAAAATCTAAGTTATGATTTTTGGGAGTCAAATGATCAATATTCCTTGCTAATCTTCAATATCAAAAAATAAATGGATCACCTGAAATAATACAGGAATAGGACTTGTTCCTTTTGTCGATATAAACCCCTTTCAATACAAACCAACCTTCCAATGGTTACTTATGACCACCTGTATACTCCTTAAGGCAAATCAAGTTACTCCCGGAGACGTGACCACAGCCCCCCTTGGGTCCCACCTTCTGGTCCTTGGCCTTTTCCAAAGCCAGCCGACTCAGGACAGGGTCAGTGCCCTTCCAGGTAATGCACAGCCAATATCCCCCTTTCCCTGCTCAGTAGTGATTTTTTCCCCTTTAGCAAAAAGTAGGTTTTCTTCTGGAAAATATCCTGGAGACCTTGGTTTTTAAACTTTAACGGCTCTTACAAGAACTTGTGATTTAGAACAACAACAAAACAGCTTCCCAAACCAGCTACACGTTATACACAATGCTTCTATTTAGGAGTATCGATCTCCTTAATTTTCACTGTTTTCATCCCTTCTCTAATCATACCATCTTTTCCTTTGAGAAGCCCAACATGCCCTTCATGAGGACGAGGCACACAAGGGTTGCAAGAATGTCTCTAGCACTCCATTTACGCTTCTTCGCATTGGTACGTCACACAAGATCCTGCTTAATGAACAAGTCTCCTCTCACCTGACTGCCCAGCTGGCTGCATGGCCTCAGAGCAACCCAGGGACTAAAAACACTCTTGATGACCTGCTCCCTTACTGATGACTCCTTCCTTTTAGACCTGAGACCCAATCTTACTTCTTAGCTCTCCCTAGAATGCAGCAACTATGTTGAGGAATGCCTTCTCTTTCCCTCATTCTTGCTATCTTCTTATAGGACTTGACGGTAACCTACACAGTGTATTGTCCCACAAGGAGGCAAGACCCTGTTTTTATGATCCTTTGTAGGTTCTGACGTTTAAAGATTAGAACTTGTCCTAGTAGTTCAGACAACTATAGAGGAGGAGATAGTCTGTGTTCAGTCAAATGGTCGGCTCATTGAAAAGGTTTTACACCAATTTGCAAGGGACAAAAGATGCCTTTATTTTGATTTGCTTTTTTGTTCTTGTTAAAACTGAAAATAACTCACAAGATATTCATGGTCACTGCGCTCTTTTAAGAAAGGGGTAGTCTGTTAACAATATTTCCATGGATATATGAATAGGCAAAGGCAATTTATAAAGAAATATGTAGTCTGTTATCATTCATACTATTCTATCACATAATTCTCAATTTAAGTACATTTCCAGATAAAATTTACACTCCTCTAAGAAAGAAGAATCCTTTATCATGTCTTTTAATTTTATCTGGGATACCTACCAAGGGTCTTTTCACATAGTGGGGCTTTCATAAGTATGTATTGTATGTATATACATTTATATATTCTAAATACATCATATATGTAAATATATACATATATCTCATACATATATCTAATATTTTTATACTTGGTGTGATTCTTATTTAAATAGACAATTTTTTTTTTCACTAGGGAGAGAAAGCCAAATAAAAAGATTTAAAATCTTAGAGACTCATGTTAGACTTTGAAACGTTAATGATACTATGAACTCCTAAGCTATGTGCTAACCAGACACGACCAAACGGGTGAGAGCAGAACAGCGGGCTGGAGTTGGCAGAAGAGTCCCCAGTGTGGGGCAGTCAGGTGACATCAGGACACTAGAGCAGATGTCCTGATGTCCTGTGAAAATTCTCCCCGGGGCAGGATGCAAATCCCTCCCTTTCCATATTCTGAAGCCGCAAATGGGGGGCATTCACCGTCACTCCAGAATTCCTGAGTTTTCCCGCATAACGTGGCAGACACAGACCCTGAAGCCGTTTTCTGGGCGCTCTCGGGTCTGGACAAGCATGATTTGCCCGGATGTGGAAAGGTGAAGGGGCGAAGCCCGGAAGGCTCCCTCACAAATTCCGCAGGCAGGTCTCTAACTAGGTTGCTCGTTGGACCTGCCAACTGAAATACGCGCGTGAGGAATGAGAGCAGCTGTCCAGCGAGAGGCTAGAATGCCAGCTTCACTGCCGCCCTTATCCAGTGGGACTGTGTTTGCACGCAGTGCAAGGAATTCCGGAGGGAAAGATGGCACTGTGGCAACTTGTTTGTTTCCAAGACTAGGCCCCGAGAGCTGACCGAAAGGCTCGAGCTGGGCCGAGACCCCCGAGTCTCTGCGCCATGGCCTGTGGACAGCGGCCTCGGCACGCTGTGTCTTCGCACATTCTCCACTGTGGTTGTCAACCTGTCATCCTCAGTTGTAATTACCTCTCTTCCAGCTTATTCTCCAATCAGCATCACATGCTGTGCAAATCTACTTGCTAGCACACAGCCTCCACTGACCTCTTGGTGACTCCAGTATCCAGGATGCTAAACACCCTCAGAGCACCGGACTTCATTCTCAAAGCTTTTGAAGCGGGTTCTCCTCATTGCCCTTCCCTTCCTTCCTTCTCATTTCCATGGGTTCATCTATGCAAATACGGTCCGCCTAAGACCCAACACTGCATTGCACGGTACACATTCTAGCCCCTTCAGTATCTTTGCCTGAACTTCCCCCTTTGGTAAGAGGTAGGAGGATTAGTATAGGGAAGCCAGGCAGGACAATAAACCAAATTCTTCAACATTCCACAATTTTCTAAATGGATTACTAAATGCATATTGCTAATCACATCACTTCATGTATGCAAAACAAACCGAGAGAGAGAATCAAGATGTTGTTATTGATTAGGGGATTAAGTTGGAAAGAATCTCACTGTAGGAAAATGGTAAAGGAAGAAAAAAATCAAGAAGCCTAATACTGTTACCATTCAACAGAGACAAATAAAGAAAACAGAGCTTAAGCATTTCTCCAAAGGACTGTAGAAGCAATTTGATGGATTTTTACAATCCAATTAACTGCAGACTTGTTTGTTTTGTGTGCGTGTTTTTTTTTAACAATCAAAAGTTCAAACTCTACCATCAGTACATTTCTTAAAACAAAAGAACTCAGGGAATGGCAAAATCTCCCCAGCACAGACAGAAAAGAAAAAGGGCTCAATAATTTTATAGCAATGGGTTCCTTACCATGAAATTCTCCATTTCGGTCCCAGTTGTGCTACCTTCTGTGGACTATCTTCGATTCCCTCGTAATATCATAAGATTTACACCTGAGCCATCCAGACAGGTGCACTTTCCCAATATGACTCTGAAACCTTATTGGTCACGCTAAATTAATCTTAGCCTACAAAGTAGAATACATGTGCTTGTGCCTCAGAAATGTATTTGTTCATTTTTAGGTGTCTCGAGGAATAAATTCTATCACTGCATAATGCAACATAACAATTCCAGGCCTCATTGTGCTCTTTACACTGATTGAACTTGTCCGCCAAGAGAGAGGTTTTGAAAGTTAACAGCTTCAAATCTCCAAACCCAGTGAATTGATATTATCTAGCAAACAAACATCGTGTGGCCTGGAGAAGTGACAAGAAAAAATCTGTGTGCCTTTTGCTGAAAATTAATAGCATTTACATGTCTGCAAGTCTCCATCATTAAGAAATAAAATGATTCTTCTTTTAACTTAAACTAACAGTTTTAAGTGGGAAAGTAGACAATAAAATTTTTTTACCATTTTTGGAATTATATTGGCACACGTCATGATTTACTTGAGTCATGTCCTATAATGCATAATGCAGCTGGCCTGTCTGAAACTTCCACAATCCTTCAGTCAATATGGAAATATAACTAATCGTGAATATTTAGAAAAATGTGAGTAATATTTCTTTAGATAAGTTATGATGAGCTCAGTTTTGTGGGAAAAGCAGCAGAAAAACCTAAAAGCTAACATGATGTCATTTTTTTCTGCTAATGCAGATAAATCTGCCCCTAATAAAAGCCAGAGGTTTATTGCAAAAATGCAGTTGCAGAGAATAGTTGATTGTGATGTAAATGATACAGTTTTATCCCATCGGGGAAGCAAAGGTAATTGAAATCTTTAGATCATTTCCACATATTAAGTATTCATTTATACTTTTTTCCAAATGAACTATTTTGCCTTATCTATAGTGTTGTAAGTTTGGAATCTAAATATAGTGATAAAAGAGCAACTTGAATTTAAATTTTTAGAATTGACAAATCATTCATTCAATCATTCATTCCAAAACTAATCACGGAGCATCTTCTATATGCCACGTGGGCTTATAACTGTAAGACATTCACAAGTGCAGCCCTAATGGGGGTTATAGCTTAGCAGCTTTGAGTTTGCACTATTTCTCTATTTTTCCAAGTCCGACAATCATCCCCATCTCCTTTGACTAACAGCTGCCTCCCTACTCAAGGTGTGACCCGTGGCAGTGGCACAGAATTGTCCCTTTGAGAGGAGATCTCATGGGGGAGGGGGGCGGGGGGGGAAGACCTGCCAGCATCTCTACCCCGGGAAAGAGTAATGGAGCAGATCACCCCGGGGCAACCTGGAATCAAAATACCATAGTGTGCGCTTCATTTTCTCCTTAAGCTGATTTACATATCAGGAGGAGAGGCTAACCTTCTAAGAACAACCAAAATTCCTGTTACTTTCCTTCATTCCCTCTGCTTCCCTGCCAGCTGGGTAATGGCTTCTTCCCAGAGGACTCTGCGGCATGCCTGAGTAAGAACAAGCTTCAGAGGTGAGAGGGCAGCACTGTTTCCTGTTTGTGCTACTTTGGACATATTATGCAGCACTGCGTTGGTCTTTTCCAGTTTTAATGAGGTGTAACTGATATAAAATAAACTACATGTGTTTAAAACAGTTTGAGAAGTTTTGGCACATGTGTCTTTCTGTAAAAGCACCTCACAGTCCAGCCAATGAACAAATCAATAATCTCATGCCCCTCTGGTACTTAGCATTCTAAGCCCCAGATTTTTCAACTGTAAAACCAGCATGAACATATCCGCCTCATAATGTTTTAGTAACAATTCACAAAATTCAAAAGAGCACACTATGTAGAAGGAGACGGGGTTGTGTTAGAGCCTTGCCCCACTTTGCATTTAGTGACTATGCAGGCATCATCGAGTTCGGACTGACTGTACCATTTTATGCTTCTCGTCCTCTTTCCTCTGATAAGTCAGATCTTTTCTCATGCTCACAACCAGAATAAAAGATTCCTGTGTAAGCTCCACATGGGTTTGCTGAGCTATCTGTGGAGGACAGAACTGGGCATTTTCAACTATCCAGGGAGTGGATGGTGACTACAGACATAATCCCTAGTTCTGGCTGACCACTAAGCAAAAGTCTGTATGAGAACGTGGAAGGGAAGGGTATAGCAAGGGCAGTGATGTTACTGCTCAAAGAGAGTGTGATCTTTCATCAATAGCTGACGCCAGGGGATGGAGAGTCACCAAATTCTGTCAACAAGCATGAACAAGGTGATACAGAGGGACCCTTAGCTCCCAGGAGAAAGCTGTGCTTACCTGAGTCTGCATGGGATCAGTCAGTGCTTAGTTCTGTAAATGTTTAAGTGAAAACGGGTGAGACGTGACACTTCTTTGAGAATAGATTGTTTTCACGTACCTGTGTAGGAACAAAAAAAAAAAAAAGGGAAGAAATGGAAGGGGAGCAGAACTTGCCACCCTATACTATCCCTCTTTGGCATAAGCATTACTTTTCGCTGATTATTATTTTTTTTAAGATTTTATTTATTTATTTGGGAGAAAGAGAAAGAGAGAACGAGCAGGACAGGAGAGGGAAAAGCAGACTTCCTGCTGAGCAAGGAGCCCAATGGGGGCTCAATCCCAGGACCCCAGGATCATGACCTGAGCTGAAAGCAGATGCTTCACCAACTGAGCCACCCAGGTGCCCCTAGGCTGATTATTTTTAAGAAACAGCAGACATAACAAAAGCTCTGAAAACCTAGTAAAAGTTATCCTTTTGCAAGAGACGTTTATAAGAGAAACCTGCAATTGTAAGGGCATCTCCCTCTCTGTAACAGGAAGAGAAGGACCACTCCAACTCCAGAAATTCCTATCAGTGGAGAAGGCAGGGACCTCAGTTGGCATAACAACCCTACCCTTGATTACTGTACTTTTCCTGATAGCCTCCCATAACGGACTCCCTACACCCATCTTTTGTCTTTAGCTGGAGGTGGTATTTAAGGTGGTGGCTTGGCCCATTTCAGGGAGTTACTCAGTATTTCTGGGTCTCTCCCATGCATACAGGAGGTATTAAACTTCTGTTTTTTCCCGTTAATCTGTCATTTTATTACTCTGTGTGTGTGTGGCGGGGGGGGGGGGGGTCTCGGCCAAGAACCTAGAAGGATAGAGGGAAAATTGTTTTTACTCTCCCACAAAACTGTCTTAAGGAACCCACTTGCTTGTGAGAAAAGGAATGGATGGAATTATTTCACATTTTAAAAGAAGTCAGTAGGAAGTCCAGGTCTGACTGTAACCATTTTCTAATTTAAAAACTGACATTTAGTTGGTTAGGTTGTTTTGAATCGAATCTTGCTAGTTTTCTAACTGTTAAAATTCACATGTTTAAAATAATGTTCAAGCAGTAGATGATTCAAAGCAAGGTAAGTTTGTTCAAGTGGAATTTGGGAAATTTATTTTAAAAGCACACTGTCATTAAATTATCCATACCCCAACACACACAGGTCTATAAAATATGTTAATTCATTGTTTTCCAGCTTGGGATCTCAGATTTCTAGCACAGCCCATTTTTTTATTGTGCTTTCTAAAATAATAAATATCTTGAGGAACATTAGAAGTGGTAGAATTGGAACTATTTTTTAAAGTTTTGAAAACAGATGAAATGGATTAGATTCAACCAAAAGAAATAGCCATTTGCTAGGTCAAAATCATTTAAGTGTAATGATTTTTATAGTTCATCCTAAATACTTTAGTTTGTCTACGAGAATTTCAGGACAGAGTCTACTTCTAGAAGGACACACTTTGTACATTTTGGTTTTTTGTAAAGGATCTCTGTTGACAAAAGAAAAACAACAGAAACGGACTCATAAATACAGAAAATAAACAGTTGGCTGCCAGAGGGGAGACGGGTGGGGGGATGGGCAAAACATATCAATGGGATTAAGAGGTACACACTTACTGTTATAAAATACATAAATCACTGAGATGGAAGTAGCATAGGTAACATAGTCAATAATACTACAATAACTTTGGTGACAAATGGTGACTACGTTTAGTGTGGTGAGTGCTGAGTAACCCATGAAATTGTTCAATAACTATGTTGTACACGTGGACCTAATGTAACATTGTATGTTAACTATACTTCAATAAAAAATACTAATGCAAAGATCATTATCAAAATACTATGAAACAGAATTTACAACCATATTAAAAGGAAAGTATATCATGACCGATGATTATTTCTAGAACGCAAGGATGGCTCCACGTATAAAAATTCAACGTAACGCAAGTTAAAGGAGAAAAAAACCCACGTGATCATCTCAACACAGGCAGGAAAAACATTTGCCAAAACTCAACACCATTTTATGATAAAAACATTAAAAAAATAGAGATAGAAAAAAATTTCTTCAAAATGCTAAAGGCCATGTATGCAAAAAACCCAGAGCTAAAATACTCTACGGTTAAAGACAGAAAGATTCCCCCCTAAGGTTAAGAACAAAACAAAGATGTCAGCTTTTCCCACTTGTGTTCAACATATAATTGGAAGTTCTAGCCGCAGAAAAAAGGCAAGAAATAAAAGGCATCTAAATTCTAAAGGATGAAGTAAAATTACCTCTCTTTATAGATGACATGATTTTGTATACAAAAAATCTTAAATATGCCACAAAAAAACATTAGAGCTGGTAAACAAATTCAGAACACAAAAGCGACAATGTTGTTTCTATATATTAACAACAAACAACTTGAAAAGGAAATTAAGGAAAAAAATTCCATTTAAAATACCACCAAGAAGAATGAAATACTTAGGAATAAACTTAGTCATAGAGGCTAAAGATTTATATACTGAAAAGTACCAAAACTTCTGAAAGAAATTGAAGACAACATAAATGAATGGGAAGATATTCTATGCCCATGGATTCGAAGATGTATACTGTTGAGATGACAACAGTGCCCAAAGAGATCTACAGCTTCAGGGGTGTCCTTACTGACATACCCATTATTTTTTTTGCAAAAACAGAAAAAACCCATTCTAAAAGGTATATGCAATCTCAAAGGAACATGAATAGCCAAAACAATGTTGAAAAGAAAAAATGTGAAGAACTTAGCCTTCCTAATTTCAAAGCTTAATAAAAAGCTATAGTAATCAAAATAGTACGATACCATTAGCGAGCCCTCTTGCTTGACTATAGACCCCAACAGTTATTTCTTACCACAGTTTCTTGAGGTGTTGACAATGACTGGAACATTCCAACCACCAGACTGGTAAAGCCCTGATAGCAATGGAATGCCTAGGTCACACCCCACATGTCACCTTCCCTGCCCATGATCACCACTGAACACATACTGATCCCCATCCATGATCATGTACTCTCCACCTGCTCTCTTGCACGTTCCCCCCCAACCCCTGTCTATTAAACTCAAGGTGTCCATATTGTGGGTGGAGAGGTCGGTTGTTAATGCTTGAGCCTGCCACCTTCCTTAACCGTCACACCCAAAATAAATTTCTCCCTTTCTTTTTTCCAAACTCTTATCTCTTCAGTTAGTGGCTTCTCTTGTGATGAGTTTGAGTTTGTTAGGCAACAGTGTTGGCAAGCCCAGCCAGGAGCTGTGCTTTCGATTTGTCCAGCCTTTGCAGAATTTCCCAGGATGGAGTTTCCCAGGGCTTACCCGTTCATTTCCTGAGTTCACAGCTGTAATAGATCATTCAGTAACAGTACTGGCATAAGGACAGACATATGTATCAATGGAATAGAAAACCTAGAAACAAAACTTCTCATATATGGTCAAATGATTTTTGACAAGGCTGCTAAGACCATTAAATGGGGAAAAGACAGTCTTTTAAAGAAAGTGGTGCTGGGAAAATTGGATATTGACAGGCAAAAAAAATGGGATTCTTATCTTACATCATATAAAAAAATGGACTCAAAATGGGTCAAAGACCTAAATATAACAGCTAAAACTATAAAACTCTTAGAAGAAAGTGGGAGAAAATTTCATGATGCGGGATTTGGTATAGATTTGCTTGGGTATGACATTCAAAACACAGGTTAAAAAAAAAAAAGAATAAATTGGACTCAGTCAAAATGAACAACTATAATTGTATAGCCAAGGACAGTCTCAAGAGAGTGAAAAGTCATAAAATGGGAGAAAATATTTGCAAACCATATGTCTGATAAGGAATTAATATCTAGAATACATAAAGAATCCCTACAACTCAAAAACAAATAAACGCCCCAACTAAAAGCCTGATGAAGGATTTATTTTTTTATTTTTTACAGTTTTTATTTACTTGACAGAGACAGAGAGAGAGAGAGAGAGAGAGCGCACACACAAGCAGGGGGAGCAGCAGGCAGAGAGGGAGAGAGAAGCAGTGTCCCCATTGAGCAAGGAGCCCAATGAAGGGTTTGACCCCAGGACCCTGGGATCATGACTTGAGCTGAAGGCAGATGCTTAACCAGGGGAGCCACCCAGGTGTCCCACTGATGAAGGATTTAAACAGACATTTTTCCAAAGAAGATAGACAAAGGGCCAATGTGCACATGAAAAGATGCTCAATCAGCATTGGTAGTCATCAGGGAAATGCAAATCAAACCCACAATGAGATACCACCTCACATCCATTACACAAAAACCAAAAAAACCCCAAAAAACCAAAAAAAAAAAAAAAAAAGGGAAAATTTCAAATGTTGGTGAGATTGTAGAGAAATTACAAGTCTTGTACATTGCTGGTGGGAATGTAAAATGATGCAACCACTATAGAAAACACTTTGGCAACTCCTCAAGGTAAAATAAAAACTTTTATTTAAAAAATTTTCATGGTCTTTTGAAAAACAGTTAAAAATAATAATAGCAACAGTGTATTTGACTATGCATGCATATATACACACATACTATTATGTAAGCTTATATCTAGGTGAAAGGAAATGACTCCAATTATACAAGGAACTGGAGGGAGGAATTAAGAATATTTCATTTTCCTTCCCATCTTGCAAGATGGCAGGTGAGGAAGTTGAGAAGTCAGATGCCAAGGGGAGGAAACCTGAAGCCAAGAAGGCTGACACTGGTGGCAAGGTTAAGAAGGGTAACCTCAAGGCTAAAACGCCAAGAAACAGTAGCCCCACTGCAGCCAAAACCCTGCCCTAGTCAGAGAAATTAGATATTCCCAAAAGGCTAAGTATTCTAGAAAGATTATGTACAAGAGGAAGTATTCAACCCCTAAATCCAGGATTAATCCAGTTCTTGCTACTGTCACAGAACCAGTTGGTGCTGACAAGAACAGTGGAACCTGAGTGGTTAAACTTCACAAAATGCCTAGGTTTTATCCTACTCGAGATGTGCCTTGAAAGCTGTTGAGCCAGGGTAGAAAGACCTTCCCATTAGCATGTGAGAAAACTGGAAAATGCATCACTCCTGGGACCAGTGTGACCATCCTCACTGGGCACCACAGAGGCAAGCGGGTGGTTTTCCTGAAGCAGCTGAGCAGTGGTTTCCTACTTGTCACCGGACCTCTGGCCCTCAATCACGCTCCTCTGCACAGAACACAACAGAGAATCCCAAGCAGACTCCCCACTGAGCACGGAGCCCAACGTGAGGCTTGATGCAGGACTCGACCTCACAACCCATGAGATCATGACCTAAGCCAAAACCAAGAGTCAACGCTTAACTAACTAGCTACCCAGGTGCTCCAAGAATATTTGTTTTTTGTAAGGTACTGGTACTCCACGTGAAGCAGTATAGTGTTACTTGAAAATATACCTGTATTAATTGTAAATATATACTACAAACTCTAGGGCAACTGCTCGAGACAGTAAAAAAGTATAACCTATGTGTTAAGGAAGAAGATGGAATCACATAAAATGCTCAATTAAAATCACAAAAGGTAGAAAAAAAATGGAAGACAAAGAGAAGCAGCCAACAAATAGAAACAGTGACATGACAGATATTGATCCAACTATACACTGATGAAGACAGACACTCTCAGAGTGGATCAAAAAATAAGACCGAGCTATATGTTGTCTATAAGAAAACCACTTTTTTTTTTTTAAAGATTTTGCTTTATTTATTTGTTAGCGTGAGAGACACAGCACAAGCAGGGGGAGCAGCAGGCAGAGGGAGAAGCAGGTTCCCTGCTGAGCAAGGAGCCCAATGTGGGACTTGATCCCAGGACGCTGGGTTCATGACCTGAGGCGAAGGCGGATGCTTTAACCTACTGAGCCACCCAGGCATTCCAAGAAAACCACTTTAAGTGTTAAGACGCATATAGGTTAAAAGTAAAGGGATGGAAAAAACGATACAATTAAAAAATGGACAGAGGACCTGGATAGACATTTTTCCAAAGAAGACATACAGATGGTCAGCAGGTATATGAAAAAATGCTCAGCATCACTAACCAAATAGTGAAATGTGAATCAAAACCACAATGAGGGGGGCGCGTGGGTGGCTCAGTGGGTTAAGCATCTGCCTTCGGCTTAGGTCATGATCCCAGAGTCCTGTGATCAAGTCCTGCATCGGGCTCCTTGTTTAGCTGGGAGCCTGTTTCTCCCCCTCCCTCTGCCTGCCCCTCTGCCTGCTTATGCTCACTCTCTCTCTCTCTCTGTCAAATAAATAAATAAATAAATAAAATCTTAAAAAAAAAAAAAAACACACACACAATGAGATATCACCTCAAACCTGTTAGAATGGCTATCAACAAAAAGAAAAGAAATAACAAGTGTTGCCAGGAACATGGAGAAAACAGAACCATTGAGCACTGTTGGTGGGAATGTAATTGGTACCGCCACTATGGAAAAGAGTATGGAGGTTCCTCAAAAAATTAAGAATAGAACTACTATTTATTCTAGCAATTCCACTTCTGGTTATTTATCTGAAGAAATGAAAACAATTTGAAAAGATCAATGCACCCACATGTTCATTTAAACATTACTTACAATAGCCAAGATATAGAAACCACCTTAGTGTCCATGAGTGGACACAGAGCATATGTGGTATGTATGTACGTGTGTGCGCGCGCATCTGTGTGTGTAATGGAGTATTATTCAGCCATTAAAACACAATGAAATCTTGCCATTTGCAAAGACATGGATGAGCTAGAGAGTATAATGCTAAGTAAAATAAATCAGTCAGAGAAAGACAAATACCATATGATTTCACAGTCTGCCAAAACTCACATTGTTGTTGGAAAAAAATCAGGATGCCGAATAACTTTTTTACTCTCGGGAAAACATTCCACAGAAGCTGAAAGCAACACAAATTTACTACAGCCTCACCACATAAAAGAGGTAGATAGTTCTTGAACACCGATGATAAGAGAGTTTTATTTATCCAGAGTGGATTTTCTCCTATTAACAACAGAACTTACGCCGTGAATACTCCATTTATGTGGTGTTCCCTATTATTAGAAAAGCTCCTGGTTCATCAACACTTCTATGAGGACAGAAGCTGGGATCAAATCTTTACTGTATGGTAGATTTCAGAACCCCAAATGCCAGTGGAATTAGTTTAGCCTGCAGTGTTACATGCCACCGTTTCAGTGCAGGGGAGACATTTTCAAGATGGATACTTGATTGGTAACAGTATGATTCCTCAAGTTAATGTCTCAGGCAAGGGATTAATAACCCTACCGGCAATAACTGCCTTTTTTTGTACACTAGGCAAACATAATAGTTTAAACAAACGCCATTTGAATGTTTTGGATCTCTTGTTTATTTTGGAATGGCATAATCCTCTTTGACTTTAGAAAACGATCATTTCATTTGCTTCTTTTGTCACTGATCATAGCCATCATGCCCTCCAGCTCAGAAAGACATATGGCATCAGGGGCTATGAAACCCACTGGGAAATAGAGTAATGCCAAGTAAGGAGGTTTAAAAAACAATTGTAAAAAGTTTACCCTCCTCTGCTCCCCTCTTTGCACAATCTGAGTATCTTTTATCAGCCTGCCTTAATTGTTCAACCAATGTCCTTTGGGTTAAAGTACTATTTCGTAGATGGCCCTGTGGGAATAAATACATGGTACAAAGAAGGGATAATACAGAGACTGGAAAACAGCAGGGCCCCAATAAATGTTTGCTGAATGAATTGTTTTTGAAATGGCAACACTCTTAGGCATGTTACAGTTTAGATTCAGTGTTGAGTTCAAGATCATTAAGAAAGATGCTGGGGCGCCTGAGGGGCTCAGTCGGTTAAAGCATCTGCCTTCGGCTCAGGTCATGATCTCGGGGTCCTGAGATCAAGCCCCCTTTCAGGCTCCCTTTTCAGCAGGGAGCCTACTTCTCCCTCTCCCTCTGCCTCTGCTCCTCCCCCTGCTCACGCTCTCTATCTCTATCTCAAATATATACATAAAATCTTAAAAGAAAAGAAAAATCCTAGGAGGATGTGACCCAAGGGAGAGGGCTACCAGTAAACTGGGGCAGGATACAGAGCAGGAAGTATGTCAGCACTGAAGACTATGAGCATCTCTTAGAATTAAGCTTCAAAAAATGGAGGGAGCTTGATTGACATTCTGCTTAAAGACAACCAGTGCCAAGAATAGTGTATGGCAACCTACAAGGTGTTTAGTATTTTTGGTATAAGAAAATGAGGTCAAAATTCACTCATATAAAAAATTCGCTTGAAATTATATGTTCTCTTGCTTTGAGTTATTCGCAAGCATTTTCTTTCCAGATCTAAAATTACTGACCAGCAAGTGCTTCGCACATACCCTATCTGTCCTGTGAACAACTTATTTACAATCCCTAGAACGAAGGCAGCCAATCCATCCTCAGCATATTGATTCTCTAATAGTTCTAGAGAAACCAGCATGATATCCAACAAAGAGTTCAGTATTCAGTACCTTTAACATCTAACAGAAAAAAAAGGGATAGAGAAAATATCCCAGTTGAAAAATGGGTTTAAAAATGGTAGGCAATTCCTGACAGAATAAATGCAAATGCCCAATCAGCATATGAAGATATGTTCAGTCTTAATTATGAAGCATAGAGTAATATCACAATTTGATTACATTTGCCTATAAAAACAGCAAATACTTCATTGCTCCCTTTTGGTGGGTGATGAACGAGACAGATGTTATAATGTCTTATTTGTTCATCATTGGTACAAATTCTCTGAAAGGCAATTTACTGTGTTATCAAAAGACTTAAAAATATATGTGCCCTTTGATTAAAAAATTTAGAAGCTGACAATTTAGTCTCAGTAGATAATTATGAATGTGCACAAACTGTAGCTACAAGGTTGTTCATCATAACAACATTTATAAAAGTAAAATAAACTTCGACAAAAGGCGACTGGCGAAATTAGAATGAATAGGAATAGTTTTTTTTTTTTTTAAGATTTATTTATTAATGTTAGAAAGAGAGAGCTAGGGAGCATGTGAGTGGGGGAGGAGCAGAGGGGGAGAGAAAATCTCAAGCAGACTCCCCGCTGAGTGTGGAGCCTGATGTGGGGCTTGGTCTCACCACCCTGAGATCAGGACCTGAGCCAAAACCAAGAGTTGGACGCTTAACTGGCTGAGCCACCCAGGTGCTCCAAGGAACAGATTTTCTTAATACAAAACCAAATTTATGGGAAATTATCAGATAGTATAAAATAAGATGCCAGATAGGGTGTGTGAGTATATGCTAGAATACAGGAAATGACTAGAGACTAAAGATTGGAGAATGGTCTAAGGGCTTCCCTTTCCATGAAGAAAAATAAAGAAGAATGGAAGCAGGCAAAAACAGTCTGTAAGTGAAGGAAAACAAGGGTGAATAGTGAGAGAAGGCAATTAAGATTCTCCTTCTATTCTCTCTTGAGGCTTCAGGTGCTCATTCCTTGCACAGTTGGTCAACCACACTGTGGAGAACTTTTTTTTTTTTTTTGAGATTTTTTTATTTGTCAGAGAGAGAGCATGCACGAGCAGGGGTAGCAGTAGGCAGAGGGAGAAGCAGGCTCCCCGCTGAGCAAGGAGTCCAATGCCGCACTCAATCCCAGGACCCTGGGATCATGACCCGAGCCAAAGGCAGATGCCCAACCAACTGAGCCACCCAGGCATCCCGCTGTGGAGAACTTTTGTGCATCATCTCATTTAATCCTAACAACAGCTATGAACTTACATCCGTTATCTATATTTTACAGATGAAGAAACAAGGACATTGAAGTTCATACAGCTAGTAAGGGACAGAGCTGAAATGCTAGCTTT
Source organism: Ursus americanus (assembly GCF_024610735.1). Classification (NCBI taxonomy): domain Eukaryota; kingdom Metazoa; phylum Chordata; class Mammalia; order Carnivora; family Ursidae; genus Ursus; species Ursus americanus. The sequence goes on from NC_142164.1 coordinate 92,065,463, forward strand.
CGGAGCTTTTGAAAAGGCTGAACAGAGTAGAGGACATGAGGAATTGTATATGTAAATAAGTTCCAGGGAATGGTGATTCTGAGTTTACTGTAGGTAGGCAAGACAGGCCCATGAGCTTCAGGTGGTGGTTTGGCTCTGAGACACAGAGATGCCCTGTGCCCTCAGCACTAACGATGAAGACAGGCAGGGGTTTTATAAGAGAATGGCACTGGGGTGAGCCAAGGTGCTGGGGAGAGTTTCAGCTTTTGTATACCAGTGCTGCCCTTCTATGGATCACATATTACCTTGTGAAAATTTAAAAATTCAAATGTATCTCTAAGAGAGCTCACTAGGAACAGTGGTATTTGTTGGGTGGCGGGGCAGAGAACATAATGGAAAAGAAGACAATGTTTGGGGGGGACACAAATATTCCTAGGAATCCACGGCACACTGAACTGTTTGCATAATTGGTTCATTTAACCCTCAGAAATAAAAACAAAAAAAAATAGAAAAAGTAAAAAAAAAATCTTACGAAACCAGGATTAGTATCATTAAGAGTTGAAGAGATTTATTTTGTCTCATAAACACGAAGACATTTTCCCAATGCCAAAGCGCTAATAGATGGTGGAGTCGGAATTGCTTTCTAAAAAGTGAACATCAGAATGAATGACAGAACCCGAATGTCCGTCAGCTGAGGAACGGCTAACAAGAGTGGTCTATCCACGTAATGGATATTATTTGACAGTTGAAAGGAATGAAATACTGACACAAGCTACAACATACGTGAACCTTTGAAACATGATGCTAAGGAAGCTAGTCACAAAATACCGTGTGGTGTAGGAGTGCATCTATGTGAAATGTCCAGAAGAGACAAATCTGTACACACAGGCTTTGAGAAGGGGGGGCTGGGGAGTGGCTGCTAGTGAGTACGGAGCTTCTCACTGGGGCGGTGAAAATGTTCTCGAATTAGATACTGGTGATGCCTGCAGAACCTTGTAGAAATACATTGAATATACTAAAAGCTGCTCATTTGTATGCTTTAAAATGATGAATTTTATGGCCTATGAATTATATCTCAATAATAAAAGGAAGAATGAATGATGATGAGGTGGTGTTGGGTTGAGGGATTACGAATTTTCTTTTTTTCCCCTAACTTTTCTGTCATGTGGTTAATTAACTTTCAAAATAAAAAAGAGAAAAGAAAAAAAATCAAACCCAGGTCAACAGAAAACCAGCAGCATCAGCGACAGACACATGAGTTACCAGACTTGTTCCCAGCTAAAACTAAGGAGAAGGGATTATCACTCCACAAGAAATGAGTTTACAAGCACCTGCTCTCTGTTACCATGGCAACCTAAAGGTCTTCACCTCCCTGAGATGCAGCACCAAGTAAAATCTACTAAATCCATGCTGGAAAATGCCTTCAATCCTCCCCTGTAAAAGAATCAAGGTCAACAGCCTGTTCTCTCTGAAAGACACATGCCTCATCCCTCTAAGTTGAGGATGATGAGAAGCATGAGGTGAGACATGCTTTTGATTGAGTGAGCTGGACGATGATGGGATTGTGGACCCTTGAACATTATCTTGGCCCAGCACTGACCAGCTGTGTGACCTTGAACAAGTTACCTGACTTCTCTGAACCTTGGTTTCCTTCCATTACCTGAGCTGCAGTTGTCATGAGGACTCAGGGCCACATTAGCATACAAAGTGCTTAGCTCAGTGCCAGGCCCCTAATGACTGCTTAATAAAGATGGCTGTTCCCATTATGGACTTTTATCATTTCTTCCATTCCTTTGACAAATGTATTGATTGCCAACTCCGCCAGGCACTGTTTTAAACACTGGGAATAGAGCAGAAAACAAAATAGTAAAAAATTATGGCACTTACATGCTGGTGGGGATGTACACAGGTAGGATTTTAAATTAATATATGTAGTGTATTAAGTAGTGTTAAGTGCTAAAGAGAAAAATAAATAAAAGAGGGGGTATTAAGTGTCAGTATGGAGAGTTCAGGTGGCCAGGGAAGGCTTCACTGAGATGGAACTTTCGGTCAAGACACGAAGGAAGTGATCAAGGAGCCACGCAGGTATCCCGCAGAACATTTCAGGTAAAGTAAACAGCAAAAGCAAAGGTCTTCAGTCGGGGGCTTGCCCCCCACATTTGAAAAACAGCAAGGAAACTACTTTGTTGAAATCAGACTGAAGGGGACAGGGAAGAAGTGGAGAGCTCTGCTCAGGGACAGGAATTCAGACTAGAGAGGAGCTTGGACCTGGCTGGTGAAGGTGGACACGCTGAGCAGCGCTCAGATGCTGGGTATGTTCTGAAGGGTACGCTGGTGGAACAGCTTAATTGTGAGATATTTAAAGGCCAAGGCTCTATGCTAGTTTGAATCCACTACTATGGAAATAATGACCCACTCGTGGTAGGCACTTCAGAAATACTTACCATCCTCAAAAGTGGAAGGGGCCTTAAAGCTCGCTAATTAAGCCATGTTGTTACTTCTTGATTTTTCTTATAACCACTATCTGCATTTAATCAAACTGCACTTCAACTAATGCCAAAGATCTCACTACCTTCTCTGGGCAATTCATTCTACCCTTAATCAGTTCAGACCTCAAGTGTAAACTATGTCTCTGTACCATTAAAAAACAAAAATATGAAGGGCACCTGGCTGGCTCAGTCAGTGGAACATGTGACTCTTGATCTAAGATCATGAGTTCAAGCCCTGCAATGGGCGTAGAATTTACTTAAAAACAAAAACAAAAATATGAGCATATGTGGATCCATTTCACTTTTCCAACCTCTAAGAATTTTCTTGTATTTCCATTCTGCCATTGAACATAGTCTCTTTCATACCCATTATTGTGATGGGTACATGGAAGTAAGAAACCTTTTATGGGGGCGCCTGGGTGGCTCAGACGTTGAGCGTCTGCCTTTGGCCCAGGGCGTGATCCCAGAGTCCTGGGATCGAGCCCCACATCAGGCTCCCTACTCCACTGGGAAGCCTGCTTCTTCCTGTCCCACTCCCCCAGCATGTGTTCCCTCTCTCACTGGCTGTCTTTCTATCTCTGTCAAATAAATAAATAAAATCTTAAAAAAAAAAAAAAAAGAAACCTACGATTTCACCCAAAGTACCGAGATGAAGGAGGGTAGTGTTGAAGACAGTGGCCTGTGGAAATGCCCCAAATCATTCATAAGCAGCATTTAAGCCACGATAAACTAACCAGATACAAAATCACCTAAATATATGATTATTTAGCTTTAGTTTTACTATTCTTTCTTCCCTAAGAGGATAATAGTATATTCTAAGACTTTCTTGAAATCCAGATATATTATATATTCGGCATTTCATTAATCTAGTTGCTCTTCCCAAAAAATAAATTTGACTTTTATTTGACTTAGTGAATCTAAGAGCCCTAAGTGATTAGGCCTCACTTTAAAAAGTATAATATTTTAAAAAATGACAGTATTTTAAAATCCTATTATTTATCCATAATAATGGCTGACTCTTTAATGATACGACTCTAACAAGACTGAAGGTCATATCACTTTTTCTCTTTCCCTAAACTGAAAACTAGAAATGTATGTGTACATATCTAACGTTCTGGCAAATTTCCACATCTTTCTGATTCTCCAGAGAACATTAAAACTTCTTTGATAACCTCATTATATATTATTCCTCTATAGAGCAAACTCTTTTAAAAATAAATTTGGTTTTTCAAACAGTTCTCATACTTTCAAGTCTTTAGGTGCATTTTTAATCTGACAACTTGGCAGGAGAACACTGGGAGAGGAACAGAAAGGCTGTCCACCCAGATTTCACTTCGCATCAAAGAACCTATATTTGGAAAGATCCATCAAGCACTCTAAAAACATATTCCTCTTTAACTGGGAACTGTTCTCCTTGAAACACTTCACCAACTTGCAGCCTGGAATTTCTTTTTTAATTCACATGTTTGTTCTTTAATTTTCTTTTTAATAATCACTCTACTCGATGGGAACAAAACCCATAAGGAACATGAGATGAAGTGTTTCCTTTCTGTAATCTATTATAACATCAGCCCATCTTTTTCCTTATCCTACTTACTGCAAATATAATTCGCGAGTTGTTCTTGTCCTTCACATTTCTTTCTCAAGCCTTCATATATTATAGATTTTAATTGACCTGATGCTATTCTTATGGTTGCACTCTTTTCTATTGGCTCTATTTTCTACATATAATCCTGAGACTATGAGTCTTCTTTATGTATAACAAAACTTTTTATTTTTTTAAGATTTTATTTATTCTAGAGAGAGAGAGAGAGTGAGCGAATGAGGGGAAGGGCTAAGAGGGACAGGCAGAGGGTAAGGATGAGGGGGAAGGAGAGGGACAGGCAGACTCCCTGCTGAGCATGGAGCCTGACATAGGGCTTGATTCCAGGACCCTGAGATCCTGACCTGAGCTGAAACCAAGAGTCAGATGCTTAACCAACTGAGCCACCCAGGTGCCCTTGTAACAATAATTTAAAAAAAAGTAATCCATACAACTTCTTAACTGATGAGAAATGTAATGGATATTTGGGAAATTTTCTCTTTCCTTTCAAAATTCGTTTCTAGTGTGTACTGGCAACTAAAATTGCTTTAAGCCAGATGAAGCTTTCCTTCCATAATTTTAAGATAGGCATGGCCATGCATATAATCTTCACAGAGCCAACATTCTGAAATTAAAGCCCCACCCAATACTAATGACTGGTAAAGTCCTTTATGAAATCCCGTTCTGCTATGAAGAAAAAGAAGGGAGAGTACAACACTGCTTAAAATGGCAGAGCATCCAGGAAACAACGTCCTTTATACCCACAAACATCTTTCTTCTGACACAATATTCCTTTTTGGAAGCCAGTCATATCACCAAGCCCAGGGCCTCATGGTTCCCTCTATGTAGCCTCCCCTGTCAACCCTGGCCCCAGCCATGTATTATCCTGGAACTCACAACATCACTTTTCCCCTCCCCTTCTTCAGTTTTTGGTTTTTGTATTTTATTTGAGTCTAGCTTTTGGCTTAAGATCCTTGAATTTCTATCCACTTCAGATCTTCCTTCTTTGGAAAGCAGAGGGCTTGCAAAGGAAAACCAAGAATGATCGTACTTTGATTTTGCCTGGTTTAGGGGATTCTCACTCTACCTCCATACATCATAAGTGGCTCAAAGTATAGGTGCTGGGCTCTCTTTTCCATCATGACAACCTGTCAGTTAAGCAAAAGACCCATTTTCTTGTTCTAAGAAATAGATTTCTGAGAGGTTTCAATGAGAGTATCTGTAGCAGGGAATTTGGATGTGGACCACAAGAAGACTAAAAGCATAAACACGCGTCACTTCTACTGGAGGTCTTTAGGTGAAGTGACGGCTGCTATGAAAAGGAGTCCTCCTCAGATGCTTGTTCAGCCCCAGGACCCAAGCAATGTAAGGTGCCTTGAAATTAGGGGTTTGGTAGGGGGTGCTGAGGACCCAGTTTCAACAGGGTTCCTGTGCAATTTAACAATGCCTCAGTATGGCGGCCACTCCTAACTAGACAGATTGTTCAAGGGCCTACCTGTTCCTCCAAAGCTCCACTGATCTCTTTATCATGACTTTTCTTCTATTACTTATTTTATTCCCCAGTCCTGAGGAAGTCCTACAAGCCTGAACGCGGAGCCTCACCACTTCCCAGTCCCCAGCTCTTACACATCTTTCCACTCCCCATGGGTCATTAGGAAAATATGTTCTCAGTGTTTTTTTAAGTGTTTCAACAAATTTAGTGAAGCTGTTTTAATTTAAGGAAACACAAATTGTCTCTTCAAAAAGAGTCATAGTTTGTCTTACTTCATGCAAAGTGGTACTCTGGTCCTGCTAGAAACAGACTTTTTTTTTTTTTTTTAACATTTTTATTCATTTATTTGAGAGACAGAGAGAGAGCACGAGGGGGGAGGGGGCAGAGGGAGAAGCAGACTCCCTGCTGAGCAGGGAGCCCAATGCAGGGCTCTATTGATCCCAGGACTCTGGTATCATGACCTGAGCCAAAGGCAACTGCTTAACCGACTGAGCCACCCAGGTGCCCCAGAAACAGACTGACCTGTCTTCTTTTTAGATAAATAATTCTCAATCTGTCTGCTCATAGGAATCACTGGGGGGGGGGGTCTTTAAAAACAATGATGCCTGGGTCTCATCCCCAGACTGATTTAATTGATTTTGAATGAGGCCAGGACTTTGAAGTTTTTAAAAGCTCTAATATGCAGTCAAGATACACACCACTGGCCCAGTCCATTTTCACCTAACACCCTTGAATCACAGAAGTAAAGAACTATTTACCTCATAACATATGTAGTCTATATTTTAAGACAAATTCAATCCTACAATGCAGCTGCTATTGCTTTGATAATTCCAAACAGCAATTTTTCAATGCCTCTTTGATTTCTCACAACAGATAGTCAGAGAAATGCTTGAGGGCATCAGATTTGTCTTATGAGAAAAAAAAAAGGCACATACATGCTTTAGCATCCTTTCCCCCTCCACAGAACAGAAGGAAGCCAAAAGACAGATATGTCTGTTACTTAGATTGTGGTGATGATTTCACGGTATATGCACAACTCCAAACTTATCAAGTTGTATACATTAAATGTGTAGTTTTGTATACCAATTATACTCAATAAAGTTGTTTAAAAAAATATTTCAGCTAATCCACCCAGATAGTTTTCCAGAAAGATTTACTTTATGCCTGTGTAGCTGAAAAAATATTGCTGTAGGATAGACCTTTTATAAAGAATCATAATGCAACTGCTATTTATGAAACACCCATTTAAAAATTTAATTTTCAAATGTTCAAGGAAACTAAGTGGGAAATTATTTTTAGCACTCCATTGTAAATCTTTCTAGAACAGTCTTGGTTCTAAACTTCACATTTGTTCTTCTGACAGGCTCCTATGGATATTCGTTAAGAGAATTTCTTACTTTTTCCCTTGTAATCATAGATCTTAAAATGATGTCTTAGGGGGCGCTTGGGTGGCTCAGTCGTTAAGCATCTGCCTGCCTTTGGTTCAGGGCGTGATCCCGGCATTATGGGATCGAGCCCCGCATCAGGCTCCTCCACTGGGAGCCTGCTTCTTCCTCTCCTACTCCCCTCTCTTGCTTGTGTTCCCTCTCTTGCTGGCTGGCTGTCTCTCTGTCAAATAAATAAATAAAATCTTTAAAAAAAAATGATGTCTTAGATTCAGATAAAATATCACCCTTCCAATGTTTGGCTCCCAGTGTGGCAACGTAAGTATCTCCTAGAAACATTTTAGAACATCAGATTCTCAGCATCGCCTTAGAACTACTGAATTAGAAACTCTGGATGTGGGATCCAGCAACCTATATTTTAATAGACCCATGATTTAGATACATACTAAAGTTTGAGAATCAATGATAAAGAAGATAATAGGCATTTATATTTGCACTCTGGCCCCAGAGGACGTTTCAACTTGATTTGGCCCTGAAGAAAACTTTGGAAATTAGTTTATTTATTGTCCCTAAACCAGGATCCAGACTTGTAGAGAAAACCCCTAAAGAGTCAAGATCACAAGACCATTTGCATGATGTTTTTAATACTCTTTGATTTCCTTGATATTTTTTGCTTCTTGGTCACTTTACAAGTAAATAGCCAAGCCATGCCCCTGTTTTATCTCAACATGTAACAGTGTTGATTGTAATATAAATATCTGCATGGAATTCTTTTCCTAAAAATCTTCAAGGGCAAGAAGGAAGACAGATTCCTGACAGGCTGCTCTCTTCTGAGAATTCAAATTTGTTCTTTGACAACAAGACTCTTTGTTTCATATTTCAAATTCATTACCCTTCTGTGCCCCTAAGAAAAACCTCAAGGGAAGCTTAATGCTTAAATCTGGCAATTCCTCTCCTTCATGATGTTCATGCTTCTGTTTTCTTCTTCTGTTTCACGCATCTCACGTTGCCTCATGTCTCTCCGTGATTCTCCTTACAATTGACCTCCTGTTCCTGTTCATGACAAGAAGTCTCCCTCATCTTCCTAGGATTTCCTCTTATACACAACCCACCGCATGCATGCACCGAATCATTAAACATCCTTCTCTGAGTCCAAGTTCCTTAGAAAGCAATTTCTAACAAAGCTTAAATTCTAATGTTTCATTGCAGGTGGGGTAGGAGGAGTGTGAAATCCCAGGGAAGTAAGCGATGTGACAGGGCAGGAACTGAGGCAAAAAGGAAAACATACACACAAAAAGAAAGGAACATAAAGGTAACAGGCTGTATTATCAAGCTGGCCACAGTATAATAAGAAAATGTTGCTGTTTGCTTGGTCTCATGGGCCAGCCCCTGAGAGGCTATATAAAGCCATTTTACCTCAGAAGAATATGTGCAAAGAGGAAAATCAGTAGGAATTAACAAAATCTTGTTTACTGTATCACATGGATTCAAGCTTGCCACACAGAACGTTAGTTTCCCAAACCTCCAGGTTGTGGTACTGAGCTCTTCCAGGCAACCCCTAGGAAAGTCAACCCTCCCCCCCCCCCATTTCATGATGCAGGACATCATACAAAGGGGTGATAGGAGCAATAGCTTCTCTAGGTTGTAGCCCTGGGGTGTCTGAGCGGTGGTGGCTCCTGCTCTGGGACTGTGGGGAAGCCTAGTGTCATCCTGAGAGGCTGAGACAGCTGGCCGTGTTAAGACATGTGTCCATGAAAGTGATGGATGAGGCTGTCCACTAAGCAGGTGCCAAAGTCTTTAAGCGGTGGTTGTAGGGTCATATAGGTCCAAGAGAACCTGGGGAAGTGCAGAAAATAGGGTAATTGATTGTACCCCTTCAATCTAGTTGCACCATGAAGGTGAAAATTTAATCCTTGTCAGCTGCAATTTCCTAAAAATAGACTTTTACGATTACTGTTGTACCTGGTCTTGGGAGGCTGTAATAGACATACATCATCTTTTCTTTCACTGGAACTCAAGATTTCCATTATCATCTGCCAGTACTTAGCCTCGTCTGGGTTGCTTTCCTGGTAGGGTGAACCAAAACTTCATTTCCAAAGGGGTCTATGCCCTTAGTAGCCTTTCACTTGTTGAGCTGGTGGATTCCTAATACTGCCCATTTATAGCAATTCTTGGGATGGAAGCAACAAGAAATGCTCCAGTGAAAACCCTGTGTGCAAACTACGCTCTCCTGTGCCCCTAAGTAGCATCCTTATTCTTCATAGTCATCAAAGTATACTCCATCACCCAGCTCAGTACCTCTTTGCTTGCTTTCCCACAAATATAAGGAGTCCCAAATTGACATGTGGTAGTTGTACCTTTCAGTTCAGGGGAATTCTTCAAGTGTCCCTGTTAGTTTATTCCCCCTCTGGAAACTAGGACTTCTAATCTGACGGAGTTCAAGATTCCACAAGTAGATCAGTGAAAGTGATGGTGAAATGGGCCAATGCTACTTTCTGTGTATTCTAGCTACTGAGGACAAAGCACTATGTGTCGTTGCTTCAGCATATATGTAAGACTTGGGGACATTGCTGCTATCCATATATGTCGTGACTCATATCTGTTTTGAGTGGGGTCCATTTTGAGAGAGGGCTCTTCCCCAAGTTCAGTGTGAGGAACAAGTTACATTAACACTTGGGTCATATGACTTAGGTCTGATGATACTGTGTCAGGCCTCTGGCAAGCCCCGATAGGAAAGTTGCATAGCAGAGCCCTAGAGTTCTGAAAATAGACTATATTCTATCTAGCAAAGAACTATTCCTCTAAAATAACCCCCCTCACATGAGCTCCTGGTGTGCTACTAGACCCCTGTAAAGACTGAGCACCTAGATACAAAGTGGCCAAGAGACTTGAGCTGCTCATCATTAATGGGGAGTTATCAAATCCATTGAGGTGTAAATTGAAATTGATTTTTAAAAAGGTGGGGGAGGCTTATAAACTGGGTGCAGAATCAATCAGATAAGAGATTGTTATGGACTGAAAATTTATGTCACCCTAAAATTCATATGTTGAAGCCCTAACCCAAAATGTAATGGTACTTGGAGATGGGGCCTTCGGGAGGTAATTAAAGTTCGATGATGGGTCCCTCATGACCTGATTAGTGCCTTTACAAGAACTGATACCAGAAAGCTTGTGCGCGCGCTCTCTCTCTCTCTCTCTCTGTGCACAAAGAATAGGTCATATGAGCATGCAGTGAGATGGCGGCTGCCTGCAAGCCAAGAGAAGAGGTCTCAAATCGACTCTACCTTGCCAGCGCCCTGACCTTTGACTTCCCCAGACTCCAGAACTAGGAGAAATAAATTTCTGTTGTTTAAGTAGTCTGTGGTATTTTGTTATCACAGCCTGAGTCGCCTAACACAGAAACCAAAACAAAACACAAAAACTTACAGGTACAAAACATTAAATACTAGAGCAAGGAGGGACCTTTGTGAATTTATCAGTTCATTTTATATGTAACTTGCAGAGTTCCACAGAGACTACAGAAACTGAGAGAAAGACAGAATTCCTGATGTCCCAAGGCCAACTAATGACTGAACAGGATTAACTCAAGGTCATCATCTAGTATTCTTTCCATTAAAGCACTTGGCTGCATTTAAAGACAGACAAGGTGAATGAGAATCTGGAAAGCTCCATTTCACAGAACCAGCTATTGAAATAGCGCACTATTCAAATTCAACTTAACATACAAGCCAGTACCTCAAGACTGTTATCAAGGAAAGTTCTAATGATGTCAAAGTATACAACTTAGGTAAAAATGAATGTTCTTTAATTTATACAATATCTTTGTAGAAAACTTCATAGCTCCTTTTTGCATCTAATATGAATAGAAAGCAAAAAAAAAAGAGAGAAAGGAAGCTGATTTAGGTATTTTATTTTAAAAAACTACATAAAACATTACCAGTGCTTTGTAAGTATTACACATTTAAGTTTATAATAAACTTATAAAGCTCCATTGTCATCCTCTTTTTACAGATAAGAAAAGTTGTGACCTTGAACAACTCACTTAATTTTCTGTGTCTCTCTTTTCTGATCTGAAGTCGATAACTACATTACAGTCATGGAATCAAATGTCCTCATTCTTAGTAAATTCAGGCAGGAAATGAACAATGGGAGATTTAATTTTCATAAGTCATACTGAATGTCATAATTCAAATGTTTCAAAATGATCATAAATCAGCAAAAATCATCACCAGAGTTTAGCCTTTCATAAGACTCACAAATAATAAAGGAAGGCTAGTGCTCCTGTCATGACATAATTAACTATTCTCCCTTCATAAAACAATGCTGAAACAGAACTCACATTTTTAGCAACTAAAATGTTAAACCAGTTACAAAAATGTCTGGAGATTCAAAAAAGGACCTTCGAACTGCAGAGAAAATGTTTGCATAAATTGCAAATGGCCCATATTTGCAGCAATAAGGACAGAGTGTTTTTTATTTGAGTTGAATGTGTTAATATCACCACTGAGATTCATTTGGGGGGAAAAAGCTAGAACCTATTTTCCCCAAAGTTCTAACTCCAATGGAAAATCAACTTACAGAGACAATAACAATAATGTGGAGAAAGTTTCTCATCTGAGAGACGCAGTAGGGGAGAAGACCATCCTTCTGGCTGTTGACAGACTGCATGAAGCAGTGGACCATGATATAGAACAATACCCTTCTATGTGCAGTAAACATACCATTCAGGAAATGTCATGCACTGGAAATCCCCAGCAAGCTCATGAGATGTCACTAGGACACTCAATGAGCATGAATTTCCTAAATGGGTGTGCAACTGTCATAGGGTGTAAAAATGCCCATACATTCTGCACAACATTGTAGCTGGCCTCCATCTTCATTCTATGTGGTATTTGCCACAGGGGAACAACTGGCATGCTGAATGGCCTTGCAGAAGAAGAGAGGCTTTCAAAGATTTCTATCATGACAATCTAGATTGTTCTGGGTAGGAAATGGAAGTTAATGTTTTTTCATCTGATTTGGGCCCCTTATCAGTTGCTGTTAGTGCCCTATCTCTCTACTTTTGGCATTTACCTCAACATATTAAAGGCTGCCTCGGGCAGACACTTGCTACTCTCTGCCTCAGGGCTTTGCTTGGAGCTAGATCGGTCTCTGGAGTGGACAGACCAAAGTGCCCAGGAGAGTTAGGACCCCAAGAAGCAGTTCTCAACCCATGATGGGTAGGCCAGAGGTCTCCAGTGGGTCTAAGCTCTACTTGTTTGCAGTAGTAGCTACCTTTACTAACACACCATTTATGCCTCCCTCCCTTTCTTGTCTCGCTTTGCTACCCCCTAAAGAGCTTCCAAAGAATAACATGCAAATAAAATATTTGTCCCAGGCTCTGCCTTTTAGGGAACCCCACACGAGCACACAGACTTCTGATGAAAATTGTTTGCAGTTCTTTAGATGGGCAGAAGCATCCTTCTAGGCCATCAAGCTCAGAGTAAATCATATATATCTTCTTATGGATGAAATTGCTGTTTAGTAAACATGAATTATGTCCCTGAAGAATCTCACAAAATGGGTATGCAGCTTAAAAGATTTCTGAAAGGCTGAAGTTCTGCCTGCTTTGGCTTGCTAGCAGTATGGAGTTCAACTCTTATTGGATGCAATATGTATTTATATAGGTGAACCCCAGTATTTTAAGTACCACTTATAGGAACAATTTTTTTTTTCATTTTCTTGGACTTTGCCTTTGTACTCCTTGAATGATTTCTTCACTGGATTCATTAATACATACTCAAATAAGATAAGATCTTTACCAATCAACGTTTCTTAAGCCTTGGGAAAATACTTGAATGGCTTCCCTTGAGAAGTTGGGAGAAGCATATTCCTGGAAGAGGTGTAAGCCAAGAGCAAAGGAATGAATACAGATTTGTGGGAGAGAATTAGGAAAGGCAACATTCCCAATGCTTAGATTCCTCAGGTTTTGCTGGCGTACTTCTTTCTCTCTACCCAACCTCATGGACATTGATGAATTTCAAACCTCCTAGATTTGCATGGGTGCTTTAAGGAAAAAATCCCATGCGTGCTTTTTTCAAAATCATGCCTTTATCATTCTGATAGATATGTCTCTAGCACTTCTTGGTGGCCAGGCAGTCCCAGAAAAAATTCTGAAACAGATGGGGCACCTGGGTGGCTCATTCGTTAAGCATCTGCCTTTGGCTCAGTTCATGATCCCAGGGTCACGGGATCGAGCCCTGCATCAGGCTCCCAGCTCAGCGGGAAGCCTGCTTCTCCCTCTCCCATTCCCCCTGTGTGTTACCTCTCTTGCTGTATCTCTCTCTGTTAAATAAATAAATAAATAAATAAAAATCTGAAACAGAAAAAGTATGTGCTGGAGTCCGTGACCTCTTTTTCTTTGACAATTCATGATCCCCTCAATTAAGTACCGTCTTTCTTTCCTACTTTATGCTTATTTGGACCCAGTGTCAGGAGGTATCTTGACTTCAATTACTTATGAATTAGTTGCACTAGCTCTCCCAAGAGAATTCTCTTAATTACAAGAATTCTCCTTAATTATGTAATGCAAAGTTCTTAATTCTTCGAATTCGCCTTAATTATGTAATGGAAAGTTTTGTATCTCATTAATGATATTTTGAACACAGTAAGTAGGTGAGTAATGACTGTAGAAGTGGGGAATCTTCTACTTAGGATTAACTCACAATTGCCTGTTTATCAGCCATCTCTTGAATTTCCCACAGCCCTTTCTCCATAGAATTTATTTTTCAAGGACCTTAAGTGAAAACATTCCAGCTGTAATTTTGGTTCAAAGAATCACTATTTATCTGACCAAATGCCAAGCTACATTGGTTCAGTGTGTATTCATTGAACCGATGGAAATAAAAAATGTGGTGAGGATAATAATTTCTTTAAAATTCGCAACCTGGTTCTTCATGGTCTTTTAAAACTAATTTTATTTGAGGGTTCAAATGTTGCTTTCCTGAGCAATAAAAAGCTTAGTGTGAAGTCAGCCTGGCCCTTTAAAGGAAAGGACTAAATGGGGTCAGTGGGTCTTCAGGGAAAGCATGTAAGAAAGCCTAAGAACACATGCCCATTCCACACCTTTTTACTGAAAACAGAGAGGTGCATCGACCCTATTTCTACCCAATGAGGCCTGATGCTCACTTAATCTCTACTCAATTTAAGATAAAAATGTAGAGGCAGAGGGAAAAGCTACAGTAGGAAAGATCTGTTCTCTTCCTTGCAATTATGTAGCATGTATGGTTATTCCTTGATATTCTTTCTACCATATTAGAGTATGAGAGCACATTATCCTTTTAAAATAATGCTAGTTACAGTTGTATTAGTGTACAAAGATCCTTTCTTAATAGTTGATGTAAAGATAAACATTTAAAAATGAATAATGGTAAAAAAATGAATAATGGTGTCAGAAGTTTGTTCAGGATTCATTCCTATTGAAAAAAAACCCACAAATCAAATTTTGGGGGGTTTTTTGGGAAGGATTTTTATATTTCCATATAAAATGCCACTGGAATTTTGATTGGGATTGCATTGAACCTGTAGATCGCTTTAGGTAGTATGGTCATTTTAACAATATTAATTCTTCCAATCCAAGAACACAAGATATCTTTCCCATTTATTTGTGTGTCCTTCAATTTCTTTTATCAGTGTCTTAGCTTTCAATGTACAGGTCTTTCATCAACTTGGTTAAATTTATTCCTAAGCATTTTACTATATTTGATGCTATTGTCATTGAGATTGCTTTCTTAATTTCTCTTGCAGATAGTTTGTTGTTAGTGTAAAGAATTTCGGTGGATTTTTCCGTGTTGATTTTGTATCCTGTAAGTTTACTACATTTCTTTATCAGTTCTAGCAATGTTTTGGTGGAGCTTTGAGGGTTTTTTATATATAAGATCCTATAATCTTAGAGACAATTTTACTTCTTCATTTCCAATTTGTATGCCTTTTCTTTCTTTTTCTTGCCTGACTTCTTTGGTTAGGACTTCTAGTTACTATGTTGAATGGAAGTAGAGAGAATGGTCATCCTTTTCTTGTTTAGCTTAGAGAAAAAGCTCTTATTTTTTCATCTTGAGGTATAAGGTTATCTGTGGTGCTGTCATACACGGCCTTTATTTTGTTCAGGTACATTCCTGCTATACCTGATTCGTTGAGAGTTTTTATCATGAAAACATTTTGTATTTTGTCAGATCCTTTACCTGCATCCATTGCGATGATGATTTTTATCCTGTATCTTGTAAATGTAGTATTTCACATTTAACTTGCATTTGTTGAACCATTCTTGTATCTTGGGGATAAATCCCACTTGATCGTGGTGTAGAACCCTTTCTACATGCTGTTGAATTAGGTTTGCTAGTATATGTTGTCAAAGATTTTTGCATTTATGTTCATCAGGGATATTTGCCTTTAATTTTCTTTTCTCATATTATCCTTGCCTGGCTTTGGTATCAGGATAACACTGGCCTTGTAAAATGAGGTTGGAAGTGTTCCCTCCTCTTCAAATTTTTGGAAGACTTTGAGGACTGTTGTTAATTCTTCTTTAAATGTTTGGTAGAATTCGCCAGTGAAGTTATCTGGTCCCGGACTTTTCTTTCATGGAAAATTTTTGATTACTAATAACTTTATTAGTTATAAAACTATTGAAACTTTCTATTTTCATGATTCAGTCTTATTAGGTTGTATGTTTCTAGGAATTTATACATTTCCTCTAGCTTATATAATTTGGTGTAGAGTTGTTCATAGTAGTCCCTGTGATTCTTTGTATTTCTACAGTATCAGTTGTAATATCTGTTTTCATTTCTAACTTTGAGTCTTGTCTTTTTTTAGTTTATCTCGCTAAAGTTTCATGGATTTTGTTCATCTTTTAAAAAAAAAACAGCTCTTAGTTGTATTGATCCTTTCTATTGTTTTTTACGGTCTCTTATTTATTTCTGTTTTGATCTGTATTTCCTTCTTTCTGCTAATTTGGGACCTTTTTTTAGTTCTTTCAGATATAGATTTAGGTTGAGATCTTTATCATTAGCCATTTATTACTGTAAACTTCCCGCTAGAACTGCTTTTGTAACATCCCTTAGAGTTTATGTTACATGTTCATTTTTGTCTCAAAATATTTTTGATTTTTTTTTTTTTTAAGTAGGCTCCAAACCCAGCATAGAGCCCAATGCTAGGCTTGAACTTATGACCCCGAGATCAAGACCTGAGCTGAGATCAAGAGTTGGTCGCTTAACCAACTGGGCCACCCAAGTGTCCCTTGATTTCTCTTCTGATTTCTCCTTTGACCCACTGATCGTTCAGGAGTGTTTTTCCACATATTTGTGAATTTACCAGTTTTCCTCTTGTTATTGAATTTAGTTCCATACTACTGTGGTCAGAAAAAGTAGTTGGTGAGATTTCAATCTTCTTATATTTGTTAAGACTTGTTTTGTGATTTAACATATGATATACTCTGGAGAATGTTCTAGGTGTCTTTGAGAAGAAAGGGTAGTCAGCTGCTGCTGAATTGTGCTTTAATATTTTCTCCTTAATATTTGGCCCCTGGGGACTGTTTATACTGCCCTGTACAACATACCCTTCATTTAAAAGAGAACATGCTTCGTGTTAATGACCATTTTTCCTTAATTTGATCAAAATAGTGCCCAGAGGCCTGTGAGATAAAGCAGGCAGTCCCCACGAATTTGTCTGTTGGCTGCCCCCGGAAGAAAAAGGGATCCTACTATTTATGATCCTTTATGTAACTTTTGGGCTAATAATAGAACATTTGCTCTGCAAACAGTCCACTGCTCACTAAAAATATTACCCAGCTATGGAAAAATCTGACATTCCCAGAGAACAACATTTCAACCTGTCTTTTTAAAAGTTTGGGAATTAAGTTGTTTTTAAAAGAAAGCAATTCTCTATAGAAAGAAGGTTAAGTAAGACATTAAATTGATTTATTCTCACTTCTCATGTAGCCCAATACGCATCTTCATCCCTTCTAAACTGCAGAAGTAACTTCAGCAAGTGCCCTAGACCAGGGCTTTCCAAACTGCAATGTGCATAGAAACCTCCTGACTATCTTGGTAACGTGCAGATTCTGATTTAGTGATTCTGTTGTGGGACCCAAGATTCTGCATTCCTAACAAGTTCCCAGGTGATGTGCCACACTGAGTAGCGAGGGGTTAGGTACACTGAAGGGACAAATTTATTCTGCTCAAAGCCCTGGTAAGAACAAGTTACCTTAACCTTTATCACTTTTCGTTTTGTGTTTTCACTTCGCATGAGCGTAAGTGACCAACTTTGGAATAAAATTGTGGAGTTCAACTATAGTTTTAGGTTCTCTGAGAAAAAAACAGGTGTAATCAGTTTTTTTGTGAGTTTTGCACAAGAGTTGGGCTATCTTTTCCTACAGCCTGAAGTGCCAAATTTAGCTTTTTGCATTTTGCTTACTCTGAATTGATCCACACTAATGCACTCTCTGCCTCCTCCATTTCTTGCTCCCAGACCTGCAAAGAACTCAGATGCTTGCATCCAGCACGGCAGCCACACATTCTTTTGAAAATCCTATAGAGGGGCACCTGGGTGGCTCAGCCATTAAGCATCTGCCTTCGGCCCAGGTCATGATCCCAGGGTCCTGGGATCGAGCCCCACATCGGGCTCCCTGCTTGGCGGGAAGCCTGCTTCTCCCTCTCACATTCCCCTTGCTTGTGTTCCCTCTCTCCCTGTGTCTGTCAAATAAATAAATAACATCTTAAAAAAAACAAAGAGAAAATCCTATGGAGCACACACAAAAGGTGAAGCAAACTGTGAAATGTATTTGAGGTCTGCTGTCTGTCTTCTTCTCATCCCTTTTTTTTTTTTTTTTTTAAGATTTTATTTATTTCAGAGAGAGAGAGAATGCACACATTATGGAGGGGAGCAGAGGGAATCTTGAGCAGACTCCATGCTGAGCCTGGAGCCCATTATGGGGCTCGATCTCATGACCCTGAGATCATGACCTGAGCTGAATTCATTAGTTGGTCGCTTAAACAACTGAGCCACCCAGGTGCCTTTTCATTCCTGTTTAATTTCTTTGAACACCTGCCCAGGGGAACCCAGGCTTTTCTGATTGCTGTAGCCCAAAAGATATTCCACGGAGAAGTTGGCGACTGACTTTACAAATGGTTCTTCACTCAGAACGGTCTTTCTGTGGCTCAATGCAGTTTGCAATACTCTGCAATGGTGAGTATGACAGTATTTTGATTAGTTGTAGCAAAGAAGACCAAAAAATGATGGAGCAGTTTGTACAGCAGGAAAACTGCTAAGAATTTTTTTCTCCCTACTATAAGAAGAAAAGCCATTTTAATAAAACTGAGTTGACTGGCCTTATAAAGCTTTCTCATTAGAGGCTAAAGTAGTAGCTAACCAA
Organism: Ursus americanus; assembly: GCF_024610735.1. Lineage (NCBI taxonomy): Eukaryota > Metazoa > Chordata > Mammalia > Carnivora > Ursidae > Ursus > Ursus americanus. The sequence goes on from NC_142164.1 coordinate 92,083,794, forward strand.
TTCTGTTCCTCCGATATAGTGTCTCCTACAAGGGACCAGCAGCACATGTGATTTGAGGAAGAGAGGAGGAGGAAGAAGAGGGGGATATTGTTTACAAAGGTTCCTACTGGAAAGGCCCTAATTAATTACGCAACAGTATCTGGCAGGCCTCATCTGTATACTTCGCAGGGAACGGCGCGAGGAACGGTGCAGGATATACACTGCCCACAGCACTAGTTGGTATTAGGAAACGGCATTCTTAATAAAATTAAAGAAAAATGCCAGCGCCTTTTCATTTCCTGGGCATTATTAGCAAGAGCCTGACAATTACTGATAGCTAGTCAGAACCTTGTTTGTTTTCTTTGCTCTCTGGGCATTTCCTAATTATGAATAATAATTCCATTAATCATGCACTTGAAACAAGTAAATTATCCAGCAGAACATCATAATCAGTGGCATCAAAGAGCCTTCAGGAAGCCCCCATGTGGCTCTGTTTTAGCTTCCCCATTTGCAGCTCTCCCCAGGTACCTTCAGGAAGTCAGGAGTCAATGGCTGTCTCCTACCTGGGAAAGGCATCCATCAGGCACAACTTTGCAAATGAAGCCATATCCTGTGACACAACTGATTTGGATTTATTTATTTATGCTTAATGGCAGCCTTCTGACTTGCCAGACCTACCCTGTGGGTGGCCACCAGGGGATGCTACAGACTGACAGTGACCATTTGCTCCCTTTTCCAAAGCTTACAAAGGACAGGTCATTCCTTGGCAGCTACTAAGTGTTCCTGACACTCCAGTTTCATCCCAGCTACCAGTTGGACCCCACTATTGTATTTAGATGTCCTGATCCTGGAAGTAAGCCTCCCACAATCATAAAATTATCCTCAGTCCACGGACAAAATGAAAGTTGTTAGTAAATTTGCTCAGAGAAGCCTCCCAACCTTCAAAATTTGGTGAACAATTACTTTCTGTAACCTTCCTCCTTTCCTCCCTTCTTCACCCCTGCCCTTTCCTCTTTCCTTCCTAAATTTGTGTGGACATGTGAATGCTTGGCTCTCTGTCTGTAACATATCTTGCTCCCAGCCATTACTGTGGTGTGCTGGAAAGATTACCTTTCTGGAGATGTCCCTGGCAGGTCCCAGAAAATGGTAGTTCAATTTGTAAAAATACTGCATTTTTTTCTTCTCAGTATTTCTTTTATTATCTCTTACTATTGGGGATTGTATTCTTTTCATAAAGAAGAAAATAGACAAAATGAATTGATTGCAAAACCAGAATCAGAACCACCAGTAACAGCAAGTGACACAAAGGCTATTTGCACTGACAATGGAGTGAAGGGAAGGAGGTATAACATTCTACAATCAGTCACTCTATTAAACACAACATTTTCTGTGATCCTCCTGGGAAGTAAGTGCCTCGCCAGGTTCTGTATTGTTGTGTGTGGGGGTGATAAAGGAATGAGGAGATACACATATGAATAAAAGATATTCCTTTTTGTCATGGAATCCACACTTTATTTGATCGAATGGAAGCTGAACTGTGACACAGAATTGAGTCAAGTTACACAATGACTCCCGTTCCATGTTTACTGAATTGACTCTTCTTAATAGCTGACCGTGCTGGGTAGCCAAACGTTTCTTGGCTGCATGGAAGTGGTTGCTGAGTATCTAATGAAGCATCACAAAGCATTTATTATACTTGTAAAATAAACAGAAAATCTGGGGATGCAGAAATTTAACGTGGGGAGGAGTTAAGCTGACAGAAGAGTAGGGGCCCCAAGCTTGTCTAGTACACAGCTAGTTACCAAATCATTCTAAACATCCAAGAGTCAATCAGATGTCCGAGAGAACAAAAACTGTCAGTCGACAAGTAGAAAAACGGCCACCTTTTGGAAAGTAGGAGGTGCAGAGAGTTGTATTCGGGGAGATATAGCTGTGGATATGGTGGGGGGAAGAGGCCTACTTACAAATGCAACGGCAAAGTGTTAGAAGCAGTGGAGTGCAAAATCGCAACTTTTAGAAGTCCGCTACCGTGGAGGATGTGCCTGGTGTAAAGGTGCTCAGGTGGTGAAGTGGAGCGGAATCCCAGGAGTCACGGTGTGGTCTGAGGATCCCCTGGGTCACAAGAAGAACTGGTGGTGGCAACATGCTGCACTGTTCCCAGGCACAGGAGCAGGGAAGCGGGCTGAGAGGGGCAGGTCGGGATGCTGGCTTTCTGCTCTCTTTTGCCATGAACTGTGAACTGCTGTGTGGTCGTGCAACCACTTTCCAGGCAGTGGCTGGCAAATGGCAAAAAGCAGAGCAAGACCCTACCCTGGAGTAAAAGCGCAGATCCACGCTACGGGAGTCCCTGAAATTTGGAGTTTCGAAACTCAGTTGTGTGCTTGAGATAAAAAAACAAAACAAAACAAAAAACAACCCCACAAAAACTCGGACACAGGCAGAACGAATGCAGGGTTCAGATGGACATCAGGGACACAAGTCGGGTGATTGCTCCTTGGTGAGGGCTCACTGAAGACTGGGGCACACGAACTTTCAACTCTGGGGCCAGAGAGTGGGGCGCCACCATATTTATTGTGCCCAACAGCCTGAAAGCCTTCAGGGGACAAAACAGCGCCACCTAGTGGAGGCCGAAGCCACTACACCAAGCACCACCCCCACCTGCTCCCTGGAGGCCCATTTCCACTGAACCATGTCAGCCTGAGAAACGGCACAGCAGGCCCCTTATTTTCTTATTTTTTTCAAATCCTTTTTATGTTTTATTAATTTTAAAATTATATTTATATGTATTTATATACATATATTTTTATTTTTTTATTTTCAGGGTGTCTTTCTTTCTTTCTTTCTTTCTTTCTTTTTTTTTTTTTTTGATTTTTATTTTGGGATCTAGATGCCTTTAACAAGCAGACCAAAACACACCCAAGATCTAGCTTTTTTGTTTTTTGGGGGGTTTTGTCTTTGTCTTCTCTCTCTCTTTTTTTTTTTTCTGAATAAAATGGCGACACGGAGAAATTCACCCCAAAGAAACAAATAGGAAGTAGAACTCACAACTAGGGATTCAATCAATACAGATATAAGTAAGATGTCTGAACTAGAATTTAAAACAATGATTATAAGGACACTAGCTGAGCTTGAGAAAAGCATAGAAGACACTAGAGAGTCCCTTATTGCAGGGATAAAAGAACTAAAATCTAGTCAGGCTGAAATTTAAAATGCTGTAACTGAGGGGCGCCTGGGTGGCACAGCGGTTAAGCGTCTGCCTTCGGCTCAGGGCGTGATCCCAGCGTTCTGGGTTCGAGCCCCACATCAGGCTCCTCTGCTATGAGCCTGCTTCTTCCTCTCCCACTCCCCCTGTTTGTGTTCCCTCTCTCGCTGGCTGTCTCCATCTCTGTTAAATAAATAAATAAAATCTTTAAAATAAAATAAAATAAAATAAAATGCTGTAACTGAGATGCAATCCCAAATGGAGGCCATAAAAACAAGGATGGATAAAGCAGAGTAGCAGAACAGTGGTATAGAAGATAAAATTATTGAAAAGAATGAAGCTAAGGAGGGAAAAAAAGGTAATGGACCACGAAGGTAGGCTTAGGGAAATCAGTGACTTATTAAAATAAACAATATAGAAACAAAAAAACATAGAACAGATTAACGAAACTAAGAGCTGGTTCTTCAAAAGAATTAACAAAATTGATAAACCCCTAGCCAGACTTATCAAAAAGAAAAGAGAAAGGACCCAAATAGATAAAATCACAAATGAAAGATGAGAAATCATAAGCAATACCACAGAAATACAAATAAGAGAATACTATGAAAAATTATATGCCAACAAACTGGGCAACCTGAAGAAATGGACAGATTCCTAGAAACCTACAAACTACCAAAACTGAAATCAGAAGAAATGGAAACCAAAACCAGCAAAGAAATGGAATCAGTAGTCAAAAATTTTTCAACAAACATGAGTCCTGGGCCAGATGGCTTCCCAGGGGAATTCTACCAGACATTTAAAGAAGAGTTAATACCTATTCTTTTCAAACTGTTCAAAAAAATAGAGATGGAAGGCAAATTTCCAAACTCATTCTACAAAGTTAGCGTTACCTTGATTTCAAAACCAAAGACCCCACTAAAAAGGAGAATGACAAACCAATATCCCTGATGAACATGGATACAAAAATTCTCAATACTAGCAAATCAAATGCAACAGTACACTAAAAGAATTATTTACCACAATCAAATGGGATTTATTACTGGGCCGCAGGGGTGGTTCAATATTTGTAAATCAATGTGACACATCACATTAATAAAACAGGACAAGGACCATATGATCCTGTCAATAGGTACAGAAAAAGCATTTGACAGAGTACAGCATCCTTTCTTGATAAAGTAGCAAAGCAGGAATAGACAGAACACAACTCAACATCATAAAGGTCATATATGAAAGATCCACAGCTAATATCATCCTGGGAAAAAACTGAAAGCCTTTCCCCTATGGTCAGGAACGAGACAAGGATGTGCACTCTCACCATTACCATTTAGCATAGTACTGGAAGTCTTAGCCTCAGTGATCAAACAACAGAAAGAAATGAAAGGCTTCCAAATTGGCAAGGAAGCAGTCAAGCTTTCATTATTTGCAGATGACATGATACTTAATGTAGAAAACCCGGAAGACTCCACCAAAAAATTGCTAGAACTCATACATGAATTCAGCAAAGTTGCAGGATATAAAATCAATGTGCAGAAATCCATTGCATTTCTTTACACCAAAGGCAAAGCGGCAGAAAGAGAAATTAGGGAATCGATCCCATTTGTAATTACACCAAAAACAATAAGATATGTAGGAACAAATCTAACTAAAGAGATAAAGTTCTGTACTCAGAAAACTATGGATTACTTATGAAAGAAATTGAAGAGGACACAAAGAAATAGAAAGCATTCCATTCTCATGGATTGGAAGAACAAACATGGTTAAAATGTCCATACTACCCAAAACAATCTACACATTCAATGCAATCGCTATCAAAATAACACCAGCATTTTTCACAGAGCTAGCACGAACAATCTTAAAATTTGTATCAAACCACAAAAGACCCCAAATAGCCAAAGCAATTCTGAAAAAGAGAAGCAAAACTGGAGGCATGATGATTCTGGATTTCAAGCTATATTACAAAGCTGTAGTCATCAAGACAGTGTGGTACTGGCACAAAAACAGACAGATCAGTGGAACAGAATAGAGAACCCAGAAACGGACTCACAAGTATACGGTCAACCAATCTTCCACAAAGCAGAAAGAATATCCAATGGAAAAAAGACAGTCTCTTCAACAAATGGTGTTGGGAAAAATGGACAGCCATATGCAGAATGAAGCTGGACCATTTTCTTAGACCATACACAAAAACAGATTCAAAATGGATGAAAGACCTAAATGTGAGACAGGAAACCATCAAACTCCTAGAGGAAAACACAGGCAGAAACCTTTTTGACCTCGGCTTTAGCAACTTCTTACTAGACACGTTGCCAGAGGCAAGGAAAACAAAAGCAAAAATGAACTATTGGGACTTCATCAAGATAAAAACCGTCTGCACAGAGAAGGAAACAATCAACAAAACTAAAAGGCAACTGATGGAATCGAAGAAGTTAGCTGCAAATGACATATCTGATAAAGGGCTAGTATCCAAAATCTACAAAGAACTTATCAAACTCAACATCCCAAAAACAAATAATCCAGTTAAGAAATGGGAAGAAGACATGAATAGACACTTTTCCAAAGAAGGCATCCAGATGGCCAACAGACACATGAAAAGATGCTCACCATCACTCATCATCAGGGAAATGCAAATCAAAACCACGATGAGCTACCACCTCACACTGGTCAGAATGGCTAATGCTAATAACACACGAAACAACAGGTGTTGGCAAGGATGTGGAGAAAGGGGAAATCTCTTGCACTGTTGGTGGGAATGCAAACTGGTGTAGCCACTCTGGAGAACAGTATGGAGGTTCCTCAAAAAGTTAAAAATAAAATTATACTACGATCCAGCCATTGCATTACTAGGTATTTACCCAAAGGATACAAAAATACAGATTCGAACGGGTACATGCATCCCGATGTTTATAGCAGCTTTATCAACAATAGCCAAACTATGGAGAGAGCCCAAATGTCCGTTGACTGAGGAATGGATAAAGAAGATGTGGTATATATATAAACACAATGGAATATTACTCAGCCCCCGAAAAAAATGAAATCTTGCCATTTGCAATAACATGGATGGAGCAAGAGTGTATTATGCTAAGCAAAGTAAGTCAGAGACAGACAAATACCATATGATCTCACTCACGTGTGGAATTTACAAAAGAAAACAGATAAACATATGGGAAGGAGGAAAAGAAAAAAAGGAGAGAGGGAAACCAACCATAGGAGACTCTGAACGATAGAGAACAAACTGAGGGTTGATGAAGGGATAAATGGGCGATGGGTATTAAGTTGGGCACTTGTTGTGATGAGCCCTGGCTGTTGTATGTAAGCGATGAATCACTGAATTCTACTCCAGAAACCAATATTCCACTGTATGCACACTAAAATTTAAGTTAAAAAAAAAAAGGAATTTAACATGCCATCAGGTGCGGGATGGGTGTGGCATATATGTCCTGTCGTGCAAGAACTTGTTTAGCTGTAAGACGTGCAGTTGGCTGACAGCCTCCAGCTGCCTCACCTTCAGGGTCCACCTCGGGTGTTACAGGCCAAATGTTTGTGAAATCCTAACCTTCAATGTGATGGTATTAGGAGGTGGGGCCTTTGGTAGGTAATTAGGTCATGAGGGAGGAGCCCTTATGAATGGAATTAGTGCCCTGATTAGAAGAGATACGAGGGATTACTTCCTCTCTCTCTGCTGTCCACCATGAGAATATAGTAAGATCACCATTTTCAAATGAGGAACAGGGCCCTCACCACACACCAGATCGCCCAGCGTCTTGATCTTGAACTTCCCAGCCTCCAGAACCATGAGAAATAAGTGTGTGTGTTTTAAACCATTCAGCCTATTGTGTATTTGTTAGCAACCCAAACTGACCATGACATCTTTCCAGCTGATGCCAGGCTCTTCCTGGCAGCCCCCAGTCAGTGGCTGTGCCGAGACACAAGGAAAATCTAACAAGCAATCCTTGTTCCCCAGCTCCCTACTGAGCTGGCTGAGACTTTGTCAGACATGCATCATGGACAGAGGTTCTCCCTGCCCAGTTCTGTTCCCTCCTCCTTAACCTTTCTCCAGCATTATTCCACAAGAATCTTCTTGTGCTCATAACTCTGTCTCTGTGTCGGCTTCCCATCAGACCCCAATGACCCACTGTGTCTGCCTACACTTGTAACTAATTTATTTATTTTTAAAGATTTTTAAAATTTTCTTGAGAGAGAGAGAACAAGAGAGAGCACAGGCAGGGGGAAGAGGGAGAAGCAGGATCTCCACTGAGCAGGGAGCCCAATGCGGGGCTCCATCTCAGGACCCTGGGATCATGACCCGAGCTGAAGGCAGGTGCTTAACAGACTGAGTCACCCAGGCGCCCGACCTGTAACTAATTTAAAGAAAAATATAATTTTATATCAAGGCCAGAGATTGTAAAATGTCTGCAAAATTCTCTACCTGCCCCTAATAAACTTTCTTTCATTGTGAAAAGAAATTTTGTTTCTTTGGGCACATCACTAAGCCAGTATAAAGGTCTTTTGGGTGGAGTCGCAAGTGGCAATTGCGTAACAAGAAGGTTTGGTAGACACTGCTCTAAGTACAGGGACTGCAATGTCTCTAGAGAATAATAAAGTCTACTAAAAGTTTGTATGCGTTTATCAGTATGTGACAAATGATATTTAAAATATCAGTGACAAAAGAGTTTTCTCTGTCAGGGTGCAATGCTCCCATGCCTGCCACCTTGGTACACCCCTGCAAATTGGTTAAAGGTGAACTAGTCTAACTATTTTCCCTATGAAATCTCAAATTTTCCCTTTTCCCGTTTGTTATAAAATTTGGTAAATCTTTTCTTTTGGGATATTAAGTTTTTGTCCTATTTAGATTCTAATATCCCATTTATTATTTTAAAGACCTAACAGTTAACACTGAGTTTGTATGTCAAGGGAACCGGAGAGATACAGGTGGTAGTCTGTTCGTCTTCTCACTTCTACTTCTCTCAGTGTCGTACTTTATGCGTGTGTGTATGTGTCGGTGGGTCTGGGATATTTCTTCTACATTGCTCTTACATATGTAGCTCCTGTATGTTTGGGAACAGGGAAGAAAATCAGGGGCATAGAAATGCTCATATGTAACTGTTGCCTTTTGGAGCCTGATGACTCACTTTGATTTGGTCTAATCTGCCTGGGGCTACTGGTGTGTAAGTGGTGGGGTGGACATCAGCTTTACTTGGCAACACTCCAGCACCAAGGACCCCTACAGAGCAGTAATGTCTTATCTCCCTGTGGCCCCTGCTAATACTCCATACTTCCAATACCTCTCCGATTTGAATATCCCAATGTGGGGCGCCTGGGTGGCGCAGTCGTTAAGCGTCTGCCTTCGGCTCAGGGCGTGATCCTGGTGTTCTGGGATCAAGCCCCACATCAGGCTCCTCCACTGGAAGGCTGCTTCTTCCTCTCCTATTCCCCCTGCTTATGTTCCCTCTCTCGCTGGCTGTCTCTGTCAAATAAATAAATAAAATCTAAAAAAAAAAAAAAAAAAAAGAATATCCCAATGTTTAACCAGCCAATGGCTTGAGAAATGCTGGAGCTCCTCCTAGAGCTACAAGAACCACTGTGGTCCCCTTCTCCAAGGACTACAGAAAACTGGGATGGGATGAAGATACCTCTGTATTTTTTCCAAGCCCTCCTACACAATAATCTCTAAAGTCTTACTGGTCTAAACTACTCCAGTGGGATTCCCATCTTCAGAAATGTCTAGATAAGAAAGTGGCATTGATCCTTCTATTCACGATGCCACAACTTTCCACACAATGCCTGTCAAACTACTCCCAGAACTCTGATCACTCCCCCTTAGACTGTGGTACCAGAACATCCAGATGAGAAAGTAGGAAAAAAAAAAAAAAAAAAAGAACCCAGTTTCCCCTTCTTGAAGACTCAGCCACAATAGATGAGGGATTCTCTTAGAATAAACCCATCATTACGACTACTTGGATTTAGGAGGAATATCCTGGAGAGGGAAAGCAGGAGTCTTTGTTTGGGCACTCTTCATGTTTCCAAAACTGTCAAGCATGGGAACTCTCCTCCCTCCCATTTCTACGTCTTGGCCAATTCTGGGGTCAGAAGGTGCACGGCAGTAGTAGAGCTGATTCTGCTGCCTCTAAATGCCCTTGAGTAGGCGGTGCTCATAAAAAGGCCCTCTGAAGATTAAATGGATTCATAGGGTCTCTTTCTTTCTTTCTTTCTTTCTTTCTTTCTTTCTTTCTTTTTCTTTCTTTCTTTCTTTCTTTCTTTCTTTCTTTCTTTCTTTCTTTCTTTCTTTCTTTCTTTCTTGTTTTTTAACCAACAGTTTTTCTTCACAGTCAAGTTTGGACTAACAGGGAAAATCCCACTCAACATCCCAGCACTCCAGGTTCTCACCTATAAAATGAGGTATTAGATGAAATAATCCCTAAAAGTTTCTTTCAGTTCTAATAGTGCATGTGTCCAATATTTCTTACCAAAATCAGGATGAGATTTCTCCATCCCCACTGAAGCTCACTTACTCATCACACACTTATTGAATCCTAACAATTGCTCTGTATTACATCACTACATAATTTATTTACATATGTCTCATCCTATTATTCCAGAAGTTCCTCAATGGCAGCAGAACTATGTTTTATTCTTGTTGTGTCCCTATCACAAAATGGACTCTCAATAAATCCTATTTGAAGGAATGTGTTCTTTATGCAAATTACAGATAACTGTCAGTTGTGGTTTGTGGATAAAAAAGTAGCAATGAATAAACCAACATTTGTTATTTCCTTCTTATGAGCCTAGCACTATGCCATGATTCTAGAAAACTGAGGGGAAATAGAAGACATGGTTCCTGAACTCATGAAGAGCAAACTCTAACAGCAAAAGAAAAAATGAAACTGAAGCAGACAGAGTCTTAGTACACAAGCTGGAATTTTCCTGGAAAGCATATTAATAAGAAATCCAAAGGCCAATACACTCCCAGCCACATGCTCTTAAAACTACTATGATAAGACATGAAATAAGTGGTCTCCCACAGTGAAAGAAAAGCATTTATAGCTGAGGACCACCACCACAAATACTACATACCCATTAGCTCATGTACCTGGGTGAGGGAGCAGAATGTTGCAATTAAGCCCACACACACCTTATTAGTTCTACTATGCTAGAAAGATTAATAACGGTGAGCCTTAGCTTCCTCATATGTAAAATGAGAATAACAGAATTCACCTAACTGGGTTGTTGTGATCATTGCATAAGCAAATACAAGTAAAGAACATGGCTTGGTACTTAATTACCACAGTATCAATGTCTGACCTTATTACTGAATATATTACACTGTTGAGGTTGTGAAAATATTAATGCAAAATTTGTTCATCTTAACTAAAAATCAGAGTCCTTGGTAAGAGTTACACACACACACACACACACACACACACACACACACACACAGACACATTGTTTATGCATCGCCCTCCTGATTTCAGTGAGCACTTTTGTTATTTTGAATTCTTTGAGATAGTATTGAGACAGCCAGGAACAAGGAAGGAAAGCACAGGCTGTTATTAGCATACAATGGGAGCAATCAGGATTTGCACAAACCCGTTCTTCAAACACAGCAGAATTCACCACTTATGAAGCTAAAGGCCAGTGTAGCCATTGCAGATCCCTGAAGAACTCTCTAGCTCTCACCCAATAGGTTTTCACATTTGCCGATGCCAGGTGCCTGAGTCCATCCCCAACCCTCCTGGAGCTTGGGAGTCAGATTTATAGCCAGATCTGGTTTCTGTAGCTATGAAGCTGAAGACACCAGCCCAGGACCCTCTGGCTGAACCCCACCATTAGGATGGTGCTCAAGGCTAGCACTTCCAGCTGTGCACCTGCATGCCACCTGCCTGATGGCAGCCCTTAGGCTCCAGTGTGAATGCCTGGGGGGAAGTATATAGCCACAGGAGAGCACATTGACAACCAGGGCCATGGTAGCTGCTTGTGGGGTGAGATCAGGTGCTTCTTTTTATCACTGGTCGACATCAATGTGTTTATGTAGAGCTAGGCCCCCAGCTGTGCACTTGCACACTCCCAGCCAAACCTTTGTAACTGGACTCCATGGCAGTGTGCATGCCTAGCGGGATACTGTGCGTCCTTAGGAAAGCATGCCAACAGCCAGGGCCTCCACAGCTGCCAGGGAGCCCATAGTGGGCCCGGGACCTTGCTACCTGCCCTGGCCCCCATCACTGTGAATGTGTCTGCAACTGGCTTCTGCCACTACACAGGCAGCTGCAGATGCCCTCCCCCCACCAAAGCTGATTGTGTGCAAACCACTGGCTCTGGCCACCACCTCTGCCTGCCCTGGTCCCTAGATACCAGACCTAAGACACATATTAGGACCCCAACAGCCCTTGCAGCCATTATAATCCCCTGACAGTGCTCACCTAGGACCACTGAGTTGTCAAAGCTATGAACTGCAGTGACCTGAGCTGAAGAGGCCTTACTCCTCTTTGACCTGGTACCACGATGTGCCTCCATACTCGGCACCCTACACCACTAAACCCAGGGTCACACCACAAGCCACCATGTTCTCATCCACAGCTGAAAGGCTTCCCTAACTGAAGTCAGTCCATAAAGTCTGGAAGAGGTGATTACTTCTTCAAATGTGCAGACACCTGCCCAAGGCTTATGAAGAATCACAATGGGAAATATGTCTCCATCAAAGGAATATCACAAACCTCCAGCAATTAGTCCAAAGAAACAGAGATTCAGGAATTGCCCAATAAAGAAATCAAGGTGATTATTCTATGGATGCTCATAGAGATGTAAGCAACTTATCGGTGTCAGAAAATGCAAGAACAATGCGAATTTCCACAAAGAAATAGAAAACATAAAAAAGAACTAAAGAGAAACTTTGGAGCTGAAGAATATAATGAATGAACTGCAGAATTCAATATAGAGTTTCAAGAGCAGACTTAAATAAGCAGAAGAGAGACTCAGTGAGTTACAAGACAGATCAATTGAATTACCCAATCCGAGATGATAAAAGGAAAAACAATGAAAAGAAATGATGAAAACCTATGGAACTTATGCAGTTCCAAAAGAGAGGGAGAAAGACGTAGAAGCTTCTTTTAAAAAATAATGGCTCAGAAATTCCCAAATCTAGGGAGATATCTGGATCTCCAAGTTCATGAGGGTAACAAGTCACTTCAAAATTCTATTCAAAGTGATCTTCTCCAAAATACAATAATAAAACTGTCTAAAGACGAAGACAAGGAGAGAATTCTAAAAGCAGCAAGAGGAAAAAAAAAAAAAAAACTCTCATAGAAGGGAACCCCAAAAAAGCTGTCAGAAAATTTTTCAGCAGAGACCTTGCAGGCCAGAAGAGAATGGGTTGCTATATTCTAAGTGCTGAAAGAAAGATACTGCCAGCCAAGAGTACTTCACCCAAAGTTTCCTTTCAGAACTCAAGGCCAAATAAAGACTTTCCCTAATAAACAGAGGGAATTCATCACTACTAAATCTGCCTTACAAGAAATGCCAAAAATAGTTCTCCAAGCTGAAGCAAAAGGTCAACAAATAGCAAAATAAAAACATATGAAAATATACAACACACTGGTAAACGTAAATATATAGTCAGATTCAGAAAATCCTAATACTGTAATGTGGTGGTGTGTTTAATTAACTGTAGTATAAAGATTTTTGTGGGGTTTTTTTTAACCTCCAGTATAAAGTTCAAAGAACAAAAATATTAAAAATAATGACAATTTGTTAATGGATACAAAATATAAGGAGATGTAAATGGTGACATCATAAACATAAAATAGGGGAGCAAAAGCGTAGAGTTTTTGTATGTGATTGAAGTTAAATTGTAATTAGCATAAAAGAGACTGATAGACCTATATCTCTATATCTCTATACGGCCAACAGGTACATGAACAGGATTCTCAACATCACTAATCATCAGGGAAATGTAAATCAAAACCAAGATAAGATACCATCTCACACATGTTAGAATGACTATTATTAGCAAGACAAGAAATAACAAGTGTTGGTGAGGGTGTGGAGATAGGGGGACCCTTGTGCACCGTTGGTGGTAATGTAGATTCATGCAGCCACTATGGAGAACAATATGGAGGTTCCTCAAAACAAAACCCAATGAAACAAAAGAATTCCTTGAAACTAGAACTACCATATGATCTGGCAATCCCACTTCTAGGTAATTATCCAAAGGAATTGAAATCAGAATCTTGTAGCGATATCTATACCCCCATATCTGTTACAGCATTACTCACAATAACCATGATATGGAAACAACCTATCCATCAATGGCTGAATGGATAAAGAAGGTGTAGTATATATGCAATGGAATATCATTCGACCACAAAAAAAGAAGGAAATCCTGTCATTTGCACTTGGATGAAACTTGAAGGCATTACGCTACATGAAATGAGTCAGAGAAAGACAAATACTGTATGATCTCATTTGTATGTGGAATCTAAAAAATCCAAACTCATAGAAACAGTAGATTGGTGATTACCAGGGACTGGGGGTCTGGGGAGTAATGGGGAGATGTTGGTCAAAAGCTAAACATTTCTAGGTAAATGATTAACGAGTTCTGGGGGTCTAATGTACAGCATGGTGATTATAGCTAATAATAGTGTATTATATACTTGAAAGTTGCTAAGAGAGTAGATCTTAAATGTTCTCACCACAAAAAAATGAAATGGTAAGTATGTGGTGATGAGAGTATCAGCTAATGCTATGGTGGTAATCATTTTGCAATATACAAATGTCTCAAATCAACACTTTGTACACATATAATGTTATATGTCGAGTATAACTCAAAGCTGGGAAAAATAGTCAGGGATTCCCATAGGTCTCCTTCTGAAACACAGGCTCAATGGGCAGTAGCTACTACCTAGGGCATTATTCCTTCCATTGCAGAAATCTAAATTTTCCAGAGGGGTGGGTGGAGACACAATGCCTAGGTTTGGAACTGACTGTCACTTTAAACCATTCTATTGGCCAAACCAAGCCCCATGGGGAAGGTAAGCTTCAGTAAGCTGGGGAGGAGCTGGTATAGTCCTCTCAAGGAGATACGGGTGGTAGTTACTTACTGAAAAATAGTATAATTTATTATAGTTATAATTTTGATACCCTTTTTCTTACTTTAAAAATAATGCCACTCTGTCTGATAATGCCAATATCTACGGACTTTGTGAATCTTTTTGTCAACATTCTTTCACGGTATTTTGTGTGTGTATGTCTGTGTGTGTTCATCGCAGAATTTAAACTGAAGTAATTTTTGGAGTTTAAAGTAAAATATTCCAGGGATCATTTCCTTTATTTCTGCTAATTGATGATGTGTTCAGCCATGGAGGTTGTGAGAATTCTAGTTCCCATACTTCTGAAGGAAGAGACAATTTGTCAGAAAAAACATAGCAGACAAATTAGCAAAGGGGCCAAATATTCTCCAGAAAAAAGATCTGTATGGGATCTGACTACTTTCCATTTGGTGATCCCACATTCGCTGAAAACCTTTTGTAAATGAACCAGGTCAGAGAGCAGCAGGAAGGAATTTGGAGTGATAACTAAGGTCTAAATCAGATCTTAAACTATGAGGATTAGTTTAGACTGGGTAAGTTAACCACTTTAACTCTCAACTCCCAAATCTAAATGGCTTATTATAGCTCAAAAGTAGTTCTAGCTCATGGTGCCACATGGGTGTTTGGTGGGTGGCCTTCAATGGAAGGAGGCAGAAATCAGTTTCGTCCTCCTTGTAGCACTACTACCTCATAGGACTTCAAGGTCTCCTGCTGGTTTTTCTTTTTCTGTCTGCCAAAAGAGAGTGGAGGATAGTTTAAGAGATATTTTGTTGTGTTGGACCTACAAATGGTGGCCATCACTTCCATCCGCATGGCCCCATCTGCTGCAAGGCAGGTCGGACAGGGTGCGTATGAATAAAAGGAAATAGATCTGGTAAACCACCATCCGGTGTCCGCGAGGCGTGGGGTTATAAGCATCACCTGAACCTGAAAACTTCCCGTGACTAAACAACTCAAACACTATGGGATGGCTCTGAGATTAATGGTTGCATATTAATGGTAAACGAACAGGTTATAATGTAGTTTATAACATAGTTATATAAACTATGGTGGTATGTGACAGCCACAGCTGACTGTGACAATGGGCATAGAGAGAGCATTTTATTTCTCTTCTCTCATACCCTTCTCATCTCTCAACCCCCAGATGACAAGAGGAAGAAAAACCCCCCCGTACCTGCAAAGGTGTTGCTGTATCAGTGCGCAGGAGTGACATGGGACTGTTGAAGCCACCTGTTAGGGGACGCTGTTAGGTAGGGGTAGTGTGGAGTCGAATCTGGCTCTGTGGATTTTGCTTACAGCGAGTCACCTGGGCAAAAGCAACAGAAGTTCAGAACAGTCTCCCCAGATTTCTCTGCATGAGTGTTAGTCTTTGGCTTCACTGTGAACTACCTGTCACCTGCTTCCAGTAGTGGGTGCAGAATTGTCCACCTTCTAATTGGGGTTCAACTGTAGACATGAGGTAAGTCCCACAGAACACAATATTCCAGAAAGTGCTCTCTGACCCATCTACCAGGAGTGCGATGAGGCTGGTGATGAGCCTACGGGAGGAGAGGTGGATAGTCTTGCAATGCAGATACAGGAAGGACCTTGTAGAAATGCTGACTTTCTTAAATCGCTGTGACCGCACTTGCACCCCAAGCATGTGAAAAGGGCTCTACCAGTTACAGTTAGAATTGGAAAAATTTTATGACTGCCTGTTATGGAGAGGATGAAATTGATCAGCATAAAATATACCCACATTTTGCCACCAGAGTGAGAAAGCTGTGCACCTCCATGGTTTGCATGTCTGCTTGGCATAGCTTTCATTGCCCCATAACTTGTGGGTCCTCTGAAGCAGCACACAGATATCTGCACGGGAGGACTTTTCTTTACTCAGAGAGAAACTGACCTTGAACACTGCTGTAAGCTGGCAAGGTAATGATCCCATTTCCTGTCAAAATAAGCTATCCATTCACTCCAAAAATATCCATTGTAGAAGAGAGAAGAAAAAAAAAAAAAGGTTAAAAATGCCCTGAACCAAGAAGGTTTGAGTTCACGAATAGCATGGTGTATACCCTGAATGCTGGAGGCACTGTTTCAGGCCAATCCTTTTTCTTTTGATTATCTCACAAGGTTGTCAGGGCCATGTGATCGAAGAGTGGTGAGCCAATGGTCTCCTGGAATAAATCTGGCCAAGGTCAGTTTTCATTTCATTTCATTCATATGCCGCTTTTCATTTTCCTCAAATTTCTTACTTGTGTTTTTTCACAGTGATTACAAGGTGTTCTACTTGTGCTCAGTGCACCTGGAGAAAAGGCTGGCTTATAGCGGCTCTTTCAACTCTGATGCTTACACCGTCGGTTGCACACTCTGTATTCTAGACCAGGCTGTTAATCCTGGACTTTGAGCAGGCTATACTCCGTCCCCGTAACACCAAACCATACTGCTCACTAGTCCATAGATTCTCAATAGACTGCACTGGTTTATTATAATAAACTATTTCTTGTTTCTCAACTCTGAGACTTGGCATTAGTAGATGTTGTAAATTACATAGAATCAAGATTTGGCATTTAGAATTTGACTTTTGCATTATATTTTGGAAATATCCCTAAGGCAGAGAGAGGAACTAAGCAAGTATTAACCAAGCTGGGGGGGGGGGGTCCCAGATCTCAAATTTTCAAGATGAGATCCCAATGGGTGCTACATTTAAATAATAGGTTCCCCCCCAGTCGGACCACCAGGACCTCATGGGTAAAATAAGCTTCTTTTAGGAATGAAAACAGTTTTATCACAAATCCAAGCAAATACCAGGAATGCAAGAAAGAAAAGAAAAGGGGGGGGGGATGACACCGAGGCTACACCCTATGCAGGAAGCCACCAATATACACCATGTAAACAATTCCAGCGTATGGTAAAACAAGAAGGCACTAACCGTACTCCAGGTTCGGTCTTACATATGCCGTGGAGCTGAGGCTCAGCAACAAATGTGCACTCTTCGAATCAGGTTCTAGAGACGGCCAAGTGAACGAGCCCCACACAGGGTTCCTAAGAAGAAGTCAGGCTGGGTCCTACATATACGCTTTCAGGGAATAAGCCTCAAGCTAGGGCCAAGTGAGAGGGAGTCCTGTGCTGGTTTCCTAAGAGGAACATACAGGAAGTGGCCCACTGATGTGCATTCAAGGAATCACAGACAAGAGAAGGCATGGCAAAGGGGCAGCCACTGCAGGATCTCTAAGACTGAAGGGGGGGAAAGGCGCCTGCATGTTTGCTCTCAGGTATCGGACCGGAGAGAAGGCCAAGTGAAAGAAAGTCTATGCTGGAATCAGTTCCAAGAGAAGGTCAAGTGAAAGTGAGTCTTAAGGTTGGGTGCTAAGGTTGATTTCTTTTTTTTTTAAAGATTTTATTTGTTAATTTGACAGAGAGAGAGAGACAGCCAGCGAGAGAGGGAACACAAGCAGGGGGAGTGGGAGAGGAAGAAGCAGGCTCACAGCGGAGGAGCCCGATGTGGGGCTTGATCCCATAACGCCGGGATCACGCCCTGAGCCGAAGGCAGACGCTTAACGACTGAGCCACCCAGGTGCCCCCCTAAGGTTGATTCCTAAGAGAAAAGGGTGGGAAGAGGCCTGCGCATGTGGGATCAGGAATTAGCCCTGAGAGAAAGCCAACAAGGGGCGTCCTACACAGAATTTCTAAGCAGAAAGGGCAGGGAGGGGCCTGCAAGTATGCTCTCTGAAAACAAAAATCCAAGAAAGGCCAGTTGAATGGGATCCTCAACCTGATTCCTGCCAAGTAAGGATAGGACGTATCCTCAATGTGTGCACTCAGGAATCAGCCCCGAGAGAAGTCAAGTGAAAGGGGACCTAGACCACATTCCTCAAAGGTAAGGGTGGGAAGAGCACATGAAGCTAGGTTCTTTCAGGCACACCTGTTATAAATTGATGAAGAGTATTTGACCAGATGTCATCCAGAGACAAAGTGAGTTTGACTAAACTCTTTGTCCCTCCACTCTGGTTTTGCATCAGGGAAGTGAATGTCAGAGCAACTCTCCTGTAGTGTATTTGTTTATGAGATTTGCGTTATTGAAAACAATGAGATCCCTTTTCTTAGAGGTCTCTAGTGAGACTTAATTACACCATTCCAGGAGGCAATATATTGATAACACAGATCCCAAGGGTGGAAAATAAGTCAGCAAGAAGAGATCAAGCTCAGACTGCAAAGGAAGTCTGTTAGGACCCAATTCTCCATGGGTCTCATGGAATTCTGCACATCTTAGGAACAGACACGCTACGTGCCTTTGTTCTAGACTATCTTTTCAAGGATGTTTGTATAAGGAACAATCTTGGAAGACAGAGTTAGTGTCTCTGGAACAAAGGGCAGATTCACTTGCTGTCCTGTAATTAACACAGTATTTCCCTCCAGATCAAAGGGAAGGCATGCCTATTGCCCATCATAAAATGGTGGAGATGCTTTGATCTCAGGGATGTTCTTCTGAAATGCAACCCACTGTTTGTGCAGACGTCTACATAGACCCGTTTGTTGGCCCTATAGAACTTGGGGCAAAGGGAACTGATGCAAATATTCTGATACACATGCTGCTTGCTGTGAATAATAATATATCTCTGACACAGGAGTCTTGTGTTTTCTGACAATATCTTTGAACCAGACTGATTTACTAGTTTGCAAGTAGTGTAAATTCTGAGACCTTTCATAGCTGTTGACGTAGCCTAGGTAGAAACTCGAGCCCCCAGCTCAAAGAGAAGCATATTAGTGATCTAGGGTTTTCACCTTAGGGTATTTTGCTATGGTTTACAAAAATTGATTACTCACCAAGAACTCAAGACCTATATACTAGACATAATTCTACTAGAGATTTACTTATGACGGTGTGGAATTTTCTGTTACCTGAACTAAATCATGAAGCGGAGAATAAGGGACAAGTTTAGGTCTCACAAAAAACTTCCTGAGAAAACTTGAGATTTACGATATGTTCATATGGATAACTAGGAATAATTCAAGGAGACAAAAGGGCAATTAATTAAGAGAAGGAAATTTGGTGTATGCAAATTATATGCCTATTTAACTTAGGGAAATTCAATTTTACGTTTTTAGGAGAGTGATAATAAGAGTGACAAACACTGGGGATGGGGGCTGGAGTTTGAGAAAGTTCAAATGATATGAGCAATTCAGTCTACCCTTCCAGTAAACATGTCCTAGCGGAAAAATAAGGCGAGAAGCATGAATATCCTGGTGCTTTGGCTGCTACCAGTGCAGGCGTGCTTCTCAAAGTGTGCAGCTGTTTGTTCTGAGTGTGATTCTAGTGTTTAAATTTGTTTTTAAAATGAATTAATTATTTGAGAGAGACAGAGAGAGAGAGAGCACAAGTGGGGAGAGAGAGGGAGAAGCAGGCTTCCCTCGTCAGCAGGGAGCCCGACGTGGGGCTCCATCCCAGGACCCGGGATCATGACCTGAGCCGAAGGCAGTCGCTTAACTGAGCCACCCACACACCCCTAAATTTGTGTGCTTTTCATAAAACATGGCTTCTAAAAGCCAGCCAGTCACTTTATTTGGTGCTAAGGATAGCAACCTACTCCCATGCTTAGGAAACAGGTCTTGTGTTGGATTCTTTAGGTAAATTTCTAAGCCCCTAATGTGTCACCTTCCTCGGGAATTTTCAAGCATGATTTTGACTTAACATAATGACTTCTGTTCCTAACTCTCCAAATGCTTCTTGCTCGGCATGAGATATGGATCCATGATTATCCATCAGAAATGAGTCTGCGTGACAGATGCTACCCCAAGCATCTCAAGGAGAAAGGGATTTGATATAGGGAATTAGAGTATTAATCATTGAATGCACCTGAGAAGTAAAAGAGAAATAACACTAGACTTTCAGGAAATCGCGAAGTGTCGGAATTCGTGCAAGCCACTGAGGATGGCCTCAGCTGTCTGTGGGACAAAAGCAAGTGATCCACAAGAGCTCACTCCAAGCCTTCTGCAAACTCATCCGCAACTCCCCAAGAGTTTCTTTTCAATGCCACCGGGGGTAACAGCTTCTATTTCTCTTCCGCCTTTCCAATCTGACATAGATGCCTCTTACGGGCAAAATTTAACCCCGAACTCTGCTGGCAGTAGAGTCTTAAAAATGTAATTTTGAAGTTTCCCCACTGTGATATAGAAGCAAGTGTAAATCAGGGTCTGGATCATGTTGATTTGACACAATGTGGCACATTCTACCCCTTTGACAAGTCAACATCTATACATATCATCGTTAACTTTCAAAGGACAAAAATGGCAACAAAATCCTGCTTGCACCTAACATGTGGCTCTCTCTGATATAAATAAGACATACTCACTTTCTACCCCTTGTATGAAATCCTAAACTCCCATTATTTATTATTCTGTGGTATTCATTCTTCTGTTTCAGTCACAATTCTTTTTTTTTTTTTATGTTCTGTAATTTTAATATTAAATTTTCAGGTTAATAACCTTGGATACGCATTATAAAAAATAGCACTTCAAGAGAAGATGGGGCCATAAATTGGTTAATATAGATAAATATATGACAAAGCAAGCAGGAAAAAAGAGCTTAAAAATCTAACATCTTGATTTTTTACATTTGGTCACAATGTAAGTGTTTATAACTGCCTTCTTCCATTTCCCAAGTTTTCCTTTGCTTACAGCTGATCATGGTTGATCTTTATTCCTAAAAGAAGTGAGTCCTTAAAGATCCTGTCTGCCTTAGGTTGCTATATATTCCATCAGTGTTTAACATTAGACACAGAAGCACACAAAAGTCCCCCAGAGAATCACTTGAATTCCATACTCAACACATACTCACTTTGACCCCACCGTGATGTAACAACCCTACTTTCTCTTAATAATCAGGGTCAATTAGCACAGGAAATAGAGTAATATTTTGCCTGTTAATTAACTGGCATGCCGAATCCTAAATGGGTCATTTGGCAATTTCAGTTTTCACATTACTGGGAGAATTACGGCTCTGGTGGAACTAATCCTCTAAAGCAGCAAAACTCTCAAGGATGTAAGGGATTAATTGTAATCCATCCGCCACCTGGTAGGTAAATCATTCTCTCTCCCTCACGGTGGCGCCATTTTGAATTCTCAGCATTTGTCTCCGCTATTGGCAGCTTCATCACTCCACAGTGTGAGGAATTAGTAGGAAACCCAAGAAATGGCAATTTGCCTAAGGCAAAGTGAAAATTAGGGCAAGCCTTTTTTTCCCTCACACTAAGGTACTCTCAATCCTAAATTATCGTTCACATCATGTATTTAAGGTTTTGTCCCAATTGGATTAAAAAAAATCCGTGAATTAATGTATTTTCTTCCCCATTCATGCCTCACTGGTGCCAAGGAATCTGGAAAAACAAAATCCTCTTTCAGATTGTGTAGCCAGATATTTCTACACCATCTCAAACGGCTAGATAACATGCTTTTTTCAAACTGAAAGCTAGAAACCTGTCTCAAAGGACTTGAATGTTAATAGGTACAATATGGATAATGCCAAAATGATGTAATAAATAATAAAAATTCCAAGGCACTTAAACCACTGCGAATTATTTCTACGCAATGACTCATTTAATCTTCATAATATTCTCAGGAGGTAGGTACTAAGTCACACCCATTTTACAGATGGAGAAACTAAGGCAAGGTGGCTAAGTTACTTGTCAAAGGTTACACAGTTCCAGTCTGGCACAGTGGGGATTCAAATTCAAGCATTTTGTCTTCAAAGTGCATGCTTCTGTTGTCTTACACTGTATGTCTCACACTCAGCCCACCGTAGCACTTCTTTGGTAAACACTTTCTGAATTTTCATCATTAATCTACCTCCTAGTTTGCTGAGAAATTTCTCTAGGAGAAAAATCATTACATAGTCTAAAAACTGCCATGCTTAAAAGATGTTGAATTGAGCCATATTTTATGACATTATTCTAAATTAAACATTAACAAAAATTTTTGAATTTAGACGTGGATAGCCTGTTTGATCATCATTAGAGCTTCCCAAACAAAACAAAACAAAAAACCCCTTGGATTTCATTTTAGCAATGTTGACGTTCCTTATTAATCAGTTAATCAGATACAGTCTTAAACAGTATATATCCAAAGGCTTTGTCTACTTTCCTGTGTCAATTTATTCCCTCACTTAAAAACCTCATGCAATTTTATGGTATCTTAATGCTTTTACATTTTTTTAAACTAACCTCTGAGCCCAGATATCTAAACACGTTTGAGAAAATTAAACTGGTGAAGATGGAATAAAAAAAAAAAAAGGAAACATTACTGATCACAAAAGTAAGCCTGGTTAATGAGCGTATTGGTACCAAGTGTTGGTTCAACTTGATATACTTAACTGGAGGGAGAATGGATAGAATAGAAACCAGAGTGTTTACCAAATACATAGGATCACTATTGGCTTCCTTACTGCTGCTCTGGAGTCATTTAGTCTTACAGTTGGTTATACGGCTGGTTGAGACAGGGAGGAAAGACCTGAGAACTACACCTGCACTTTCATCAGCACATTCCGTCTCTGCCTACAGAGATGTACAACATAAAGACCATGCCAGCAATATTGAGAACATGAGTCTAACATTATTTATACCAGTCTGCATTGGTGGATGGTCAGAAGGAAACAATATTGGGAATGTAGATGGAGCCATACTTTCAGAGCAAAATCTAAATAATACTTTAATAAAGTCATGGAACGGAATTATCCTGGGGTGCTTTTGTGAATCTATAACCCCAGATCGAACCCTCCTCTTCTTCTCTGAGGCAGGCACGGAGTCGTACTTCTTTGGTGAACGTAACAGCTGCACTGGCTCTTTAAATATCAGCACAATTAGCATGAAGAACAAAATGGTCATAGCCAACAAACCACCCACAAACACTTAATATTCAAAGGAAGAATACTGGCATTTAATTATGGAGACAGTCACACTGAACAATGACATTTTAAAAACTATTGAGAAGAAAATGGGACTGATGTGTAAAAGGTAAAAAACATCATGCCTAAGTCAGAAAGAACCTTCACAAGCTCCGACGGCGTAAGCTGGACAGCCAGTTTACAAGCCTTCCTGAACACCTAATGCGAAACGCTCGCCCCGGAGATTTGATCCAGGTGGCTCCTTTGATTTACGTAAAATGCAACACAATTCTCTCTTCTCTCATTTGCCTATTTCTTCCCTTTCTGCTCTGTAAACCTGACGAAAATTTCCCGCTTTTCTTGCATCTATTTCAGATCGAATCATGTCCACCTCCCCCAAATATATTCAAAGCCTAATCCCCACTACCTGAGAATGTGACATTATTCGGAAATAGGATCTTTCCAACGGTAATCCAGTGAAGAGGACGTTATACTGGATTAGGGTGGGCCTTAAATCCTGATCTTGCTGTCCTCACAAGAAGTCAGAGGCACAAGAAAAGACGACCACGTGATGATGGAGGCAGCGGTTACAGTCACCCATTTACAAGCCAAGGAGCCCACCAACGACTGGCTGCTGGCCACCGCAAGGAGCTAGGAACAGTCAGGAAAAGATTCTTCCCTAGAGTGCTCAGAGGGAGCGTGGCCCTGCCAACATCTTGGTTTTGGACTTCAAGACTCCATAACCTTGAGGGGATAATTTTCTGTTGTTTTAAGTCACCCAGTTTGTGATATTTTCTTATGACAGCTCTAACAAACCGATACAGCAACTACTAAATTATTCTCCTTCCTCACCTTGTTCTCCAAATCTTCTAGTGGATGACAATAAAAATAAGCTTCGACACCGAGGTCATCCATTTCGATATGGCTACAACCTAAGAATTCCTCACTCCGTAGAATTCCTGCTGACGAGTCTCTAATTTTAGCTCCCCCTCCTAATACATTTTATCTACAACTGCATTCACATCACTACGCATTGATGAAGGAAGTTACAAAACTAAACTGGCTCCAAATCAAAGCAATGCCTCCAAATTCAGCCAGGCCCTCAGTACGACTCGGTGTTTGTTTTTAAAAATGTATAGACTGTTCTGTAATTACTGGCATTGTGTTCCTTTCATCAATTATACCAAATTCCTACCTTCAGTTCGTAACCATCCAATTCTACCTCTATGAAATTCTGCTAATCACTTGATGTTAAATCTCATGTTTTTAATACTGAATTTTTCTCCCAGAGTCTCCCTCATTTGTCACCACCAAATGTTTTTTATTGCCATAAAGTTTGTCTGGATATGCATGTAGTCTTTTATTTTTTCCCATAGAGGGAAAATTTTCGTCTTTCTTTTCAGTAAGAATGGGATTATTATTTTTTCTGGTTTTCTTTTAACAACTAAAGAAATGTAATTCACAGATCATAAAATTCATCTATTTAAATTTGTAAAATTCAGTGGTTTTTAGTATAGAGTTGCACACTTATGATAATCAATTTCAAAATACTTTCTTCACCCCAGAAGAACACCCTGTAGCAATCATTCACAATGAACCTCTCTGTCCATGCCATGGTAGTCTATTTCTATGGCTATGCGTATTCTGGACATTGCATATAAATAGAATTTTGAAGTATGTGGTTCCTCTGACTGACTTCTTTCACTTAATGTAATGTTTTCAAAATTCACCCATATTATAACATGATCACTACCTCTTTATTTTTACCAAATAATATATCCTTGCTTAGATACACCACATTTTGTTTATCCGTTCATCTGTTGATGGACATTGAGACTGCTTTCACTTTGAGGCTATTATGAGTAATGTTATGAACATTCAAATATATGGGCATGTATGTGGGGATAGGTTTTTATTTCTCTTGGGTGTAAGAGTGCAACTGGTGGGTCACATGGTAACTATATTTAACATTTCCAGGAAAGCTCAAACTCTTCCCTAAAGCAGCCACACCATTTTACAATTCCACTATCAGTTTATGAATGTCCCAATTTCTCATATATTTAGGTATATGATCCATTTTGAGTTAATTTTTGCGTGAGCCTGGGATCTAACTTTACTCTTTTGTGTACAGATATCCAGTTGTCCCAGCACCATTTTTTGAAAAGATAATGATCTCCCCAGTGAACTGTCCTGGCACTCTTCAAAATCAGTTAACTACAACTGTTAGGTTTTATTTCTGCGCTCTCAATCTGATTCCATTGTTTTGTGTGTCTGTCATTATGCCAGTACCACACTATCTTGATTAATGTAGCTTTGTAGTGAGTTCTAAAAGCATAAAAGTGGAGGGGCTCCTGGGTGGCTCAGTCATTAAGCGTCTGCCTTCGGCCCAGGACCTGATCCCAGGGTCCTGGGATGCAGCCCCGCATCGGGCTCCTCTGCTGGGAGCCTCCCACTTCCTCTCCCACTCCCCCTGCTTGTGTTCCCTCTCTTGCTGGCTGTCTCTCTCTCTGGCAAATAAATAAAATCTTAAAAAAAAAAAAAAAGCATAAAAGTGGAAATCCTTCAACTCCCCTCGCCCCAGTGATTTTTGCTATTCTGAGAGGCCTTACATTTCCATGTTAACTTGAAGATCGGCTTGTCAATTTCCATAAGAATGCATGTGGGATTTTGATAGGGATTATAATGAACTATTGATCACCTTGGCAAATATTGCTGTGCTGATAATATTAATCTTCTGATCCATGATAACAAGGACTATTTAGATCTACTTTAGGTTTTGCAATGTTTTGTAGTTTTCAGTATACAAGACTTGCACTTTATTTTTTTAAAGATTTTATTTATTTATTTGACAGAGATAGAGACAGCCAGTGAGAGAGGGAACACAAGCAGGGGGAGTGGGAGAGGAAGAAGCAGGCTCCCAGGGGAGGAGCCCGATGCGGGACTCGATCCCAGGACTCCAGGATCACGCCCTGAGCCGATGGTAGACAACGACTGCACCACCCAGGCACCCCAAGACTTGCACTTTAAAAAAAAAATCCCTATTATTTTTGATGTGATTTTACACGAAAATATATGATTTTGGGATTCCTCATTACTAGTATATAAAATCACAAGTGACTTTTGTCTATTGATCTTGTATGCTTTATCTTCTCTAAACTATTAGTTCTAATTGTTATTGATGGCTTCTTTAGGATTTTCTACATATAACATCTTATCTGTGAATAGTCTTTCTTTTCAACATGGATGCCTTTTAAACTTTTTTTCTTCTTTAATTGCCCTGATTGAAACTCCAACACATTGCTTAATGGAAGTGGACACCCTTGTTTTGTTCCTGAATGTGGGGGAGAGATCATTAAGTCTTTCATAGGAGTATGATGTTAGCTGTGAGTTTTATAGATTTCTTTTATGTGGTTAAGAGAATGTCCCTTCTATTCCCAGTTTGTTCATCCTTTATCATCATGAAAGTGTGTTAGATTGATTCAAATAATTTTTCTCCATCTACCGAAATGGCCATGTGTATTTTGTTACTTATTCTAATATGGTATGTTACATTGCTTGATTTTCAGATGTCAAACAAAGCTGCATTCCTGGGAGAACCCCCACCCCCAGGTCATGATATATAATCCTTTCTGTTTAAGGCTGAATGTATATGCTAGTATTTTATTGAAGATTTTAAAGGCTACATTCACAAAGGTTATTGGTCTGTAGGTTTTTCTATTTGTGATTTTTTAAAGTTTTTATTTATTTCACAGAGAGAGCAAGACAGCACAAGCAGGGGGAGTAGCAGAGGGAGAAGGAGAAGCAGCCACCCCTCTTCTTGTGATATCTTGATCTGGTTTTGTTATCAGGGTAATGCCAGTCACCTAGAATGAGTTAAGAAATGTTCTATATTTTTTGGATGTTTTTGAGAAAATTCAGATTTATTCTCTTAACAACTGGTATAATTCACTAGTAAAGACATCTGGGCCTAGGGGCGCTTGGGTGGCGCAGTCGTTAAGCGTTGGCCTTCGGCTCAGGGCTTGATCCCTGCGTTCTGGGATAGAGCCCCACATCAGGCTTCTCTGTTAAGAGCCTGCTTCTTTCTCTCCCACTCCCCCTGCTTGTGTTCCCTCTCTCGCTGGTTGTCTCTCAAATAAATAAATAAAATCTTAAAAAAAAAAAAAAAAAAGACATCTGGGCCTAGACTTTTCCTAGGGGAATTTTTTTTTTTTAAGACTTTATTTTAAAGGGAGAGAGCATGAGGGGTGGGGGCAGAGGAAGAGAAAGAATCCTAAGCAGGCTCCACACTCAGCAAAGAGCCCCATGTGGAGCTTGACCTCATGACCCTGAAATCATGACGTGAGCCAAAATCAAGAGTTGATGCTTAACCAACTGAGCCACCCAGACTCGACTCCCCTCCCCCGGGGAATTTTTTTTTTTTTTTAATTACTAATATAATCTGAGGGTGCCTGGGTGGCTCAGTCGGTTAAGCATCTGACTCTTGAGCTTAGCTCAGGTCGTGATCTCAGTGTCTTGAGTTCGAGCATTCCACTGGGCTCTACGATGCGTGCAGAGCCCACTTTAAAAAATGACTAATATAATCTCTTTATTTGCTTTATGTATGTCTACTCAGAACATCTGTTTCTTCAGTGTTGATACTTTGTCTTTTTCTAGGAATTTGTTCATTTTGTCTAAATTATCTAATTCCTTGACTTTCAATTGTTTAGAATATTCACATATAATTCTATTTTTCTAAGGTCTGCAGTAATGTCTGCTTTCATTCCTGATTTTCATAATTTTAGTCTTCTCTTTTTCCTTTGTCTAAAGTTTTATCAATTTTGCTGATATTTTTTTGAAGAATCAATGTTTGATTTTGTTGTTTATCAAGTGTTTTTAATCCTGTATCACTGTTTTTAAAAATTATTTCCTTTCTTCTGCAAAGCTTTGGTTTTAGTTTACTCTTACTTTTCTACTTCCCTAAGGTAAAAGGACAGATTTAAAATCTTCCTTCCTTTTTCATATAGGCATTCACAGGTATCAATATCCCTCCCAGTGATCCTCTAGCTGTATCACAAAAGTTTTGGTATTTAAAAAAAATATTCACGTAAATACATCGTCTAATTTTCCTTGTGATAGCTTTATTGGCCCATTAGTTCATTAGGAACATGGCACTTTATTTCTAAATATGTGAATTCCCCAAATTTCCTTTTGTTATTGTGTTCTAATTTAATCCTATTTGGTCAGAAAACATCTTTTGAATGATTTCAGTCCTTTTCGATTTGAAAGTTGTTTTACTGCCTAGTATGTGGTCTACACTGCAGTGTGGTCCCACTCCAACTTTCTTTTGGCTACTGTTGATGTATGTTTTCCATCTTTTTACTTTCAAGATAGTTGTGTCTGAATCTAAAGTGAGTAACTTATAGACAACATACAGTTAGATCCTGTTTTTTCTTTAATCAATCATAGTATTTCTCCCTTTTCATTAGTGTTTGATCCTTTTTAATTTAATGTAATTACAAGGTAGGATTTATGTCTGCCAACTTGATATTTCTTTTCTTGTGTCCAATAATTTTTATACCTCTAAGTCTTTGGTTACTGCTATCCTTTTTATTATATTGTGTAACATTTTAATTCACTTGGTGGCTCACCTTAAAATATTTAATTATTGGTTGCTCTGGTGGTTATAATTAGCATATAAACTAAGCTATCTACTTTGAATTAATACTAAATTCCAATAGCATGCAGAAAATCTGATACTGTTATTGTCATTACAGTGACCTGGACATATATTATAAGCCCAGCAACACAATTTCTATTTGTTGCCTTCTGCTGTTGTATTTTAAAGTAGATAAAAGAAAGCATAAAAATATATATTTGTACAGTCTTTGATATTTACCTAATTTTACCCTTAGTGGTGCTGTTTATTCCCTCATGTGGATTTAAGTTACCTCCAAGAGTCCTTTAATTTCAGTCTGAAAGACTCCCTTTACTATTTTAGGACTGGTCTGATGATAACAGATTACCTCTGGTTTTGTTCTTTTTTTTTTTTCTGGGGAAGGACTAATGTCTCCCATTATTTTTCAAGGCTAATTTTGCAGGCTACAAAATCTTTGGTTGATAGTATTCTTATTCAGCAAAAAATGTGTTATCCCACCACCTTGTGGCCTCTGAGGAGAGGGATGGGAGCAGGCCAAGTTAAAATACAACAAAATCTGTTCTTACCAAGGTTTCAGTTTTTTCTTGAATAAATGCTACATAGATTTTTCCAAACTTTGATTAATTTTCAGCTATGAAAAAGAGGATTTTTGACATTTTCTTGGCCAGTGTTTCAATGTTTTTATGGGGGAATGGATTTATGGAGTTCCTCACTCCGTCATTCTAGAAAACCCACCCTTTCCATAGTATTGTAAAGCACATGCTTGTTTATCAATTATATATAGAACTGAGAATTTTAGATCTTGATCCAAACAAGGGTGAGAATAAGGCACATTCAATCACTTTTTTTGTTTACTGGGGAAAGCTCAGTTTCATGATTCTAAGTACTAACGTGATTTCGGTATTATGTTGAAAATATTTAGTCATCAATGGCAAGACACTATGTTTGGTACAAACTATCACCACAAGAACAGAAGTGGGTTTTGTTTTTGTTTTTTTGATAGTTCTATCTCTCTTCATACATGAAGAAATCCCTTTATTGCAGTAATAGGCATACTGATAGACTTGAAAACTCCTCAAACGGTGTGTTCCACTTAGGTTCTCCAAACACATAATATGATAATATCTGGATGTAAATGAATTATTTTTCACTTGTCTTTATTCTGAACAAAATAAAGAGAAGTATAGATATCAAGCATTGCCATTATCTAGACCAGCCTTGTTTTGGGTCCATGTAATAGTTTCCTTCTGTGCCAGAATGTACACTGTCTTATTAGGTCCACTGCAGCAGCACTGGAGTAAAGGAGAGCTTTCTGATCTCTACATAGACTCATTCACCCTCTCCGTGTGGCTGAGAGTATCCTGCGCTATGAAGGCCCTCTGACGGACATTAAAGTGAAATAGAATAATCTGAAAACATTGTGTGTACTCAGATAGGCACATGCAGATGCCTCTCCCAGAACTCTGCTCCTAGTAGTCCAATCTTGTCCCTTCCAGAGCTTTGACCAACCAGTCAGGACATTTCCCACTGTCTAGGAGTCCATGTTCATCCATTCTTAAGGCTGCCCCTCATTTCATATGAAGTAAATGAGCAAGTGAACTGTTCACAGATCTCCCACTTGGAAGAACAGCTTTCACTACTGCATTTTAGGACTATCCTTAGGATTATCCCTGAATAGGACTCCAGTAAAGCAGCAGTCTAGTTTCATGTTGATACATCTGTGAAGCAAGGCCAAAGTCCTTTTTTTATTCACCACATGATTGTACTGAATTCCTCATGAGGTCACAGGAATAAGTTTAGAAGAGAAATCAGTGCAATAGAATTAGGGGATATGGTAGTGCTGGTCCTATGTTCATACAGTTTACTTTTTACCTTTGGGCCTACTTTGGTCTGTTTCTTTCTTTCTTTTTTTTTTTCTTTAAAGATTTTATTTATTTATGTGACAGAGAGACAGCCAGCGAGAGAGGGAACACAGCAGGGGAGAGGGAGAGGAAGAAGCAGGCTCCCAGCTGAGGAGCCCGATGTGGGACTCGATCCCGGAACGCCAGGATCACGCCCTGAGCCGAAGGCAGACGCTTAACGACTGCGCTACCCAGGCGCCCCTACTTTGGTCTGTTTCTAACCCTATATACAGTGGTTAGTTTTTGTGCCTGTCATAATTTATGACTAAAGGAATTTGGTAATACCCATAAAATTATGGGAAGATCTAGTTGCACTATCATTTAGCATAGAAAGGAGGAAATGTGAAAACCTAGAGAAAATGCTAATCAGACCCTTTTATGAAGCCAGAAAATCCTTGGTACCAAAACCTGACAATGGCATTATAAAATAACTGTAGACTAATATCCCTCATAAATACAGATAAAATACCTTCAATAATATACCAGAGAACTGAACAGCTAATATGTTTTAAAAAATCACAATCAAGAAGATTTTATATAAATAATGCAACATTTAAAACCAAAGTAATTCACTATGAAAGCAGAATAAAAAAAGTCATAAAATCACTTAAATAGACATAAAAAGTTGATAGAATTCAGTACCCATCAATGATTAAAATCATTAAAATGCCCTTGCAAACCAGGAATACCAGGAATTTCACAAAGGGATAAAAGACGTCTATAAAACAATCTATATATGGGGCGCCTGGCTGGCTCAGTTGGAAGAGCATGCAACTCCTGATCTTGGGGTCATGAGTTCGAGCCCCACATTGGGTATAGAGATTATGTAAAAATAAGATCTTAAAAAAAAAAATAAAACCATTTCTATCTACGATGTTCTTGTTGGTGAAAAAAATGTATGCTTTCTCACTAAGCACAGGAAGAAACAAATGATAACCATTCTTGCCATGTTTTTTTATTATTATACTAGAGGTGCTACCAGGTGCAATAAGGCAAGAAATAGTATAATCTATTTGCATTTGACACAACTGCCTAGAGAACTGTAAGAAAATTACAAAAATAATTAGAATTGATGGATTCAGCAGTCATAAGATATGTAGTAAATAAAAAGTCCAATGTATCACTATGAACTAGCAAACAACTGGGATATAAAGTTCTTCAAAAAATTACCAATAGTATTAACAAAATATGGGCAAGAAATAGAACATGAAGATTCACTACTGCTAAGATGTCCAGGCTCCCTAAATTCATCTATAGATTCAACACAACTGTAGTAAAAATACCAGCAGTCTAATTATAGAAATGTACAAGCTCGTTCTAAAATTTTATGGAATTGTAAGACTAGAATAGCCGGGACAATTATGCAAAACAAGGAGAAAAATAAAAATATCTACGGTTTCTGATTCAAGAGCTACTATAAATCTAGAGTGACCTGACAGTGCGGTGTTGGCATAAAACAGATCAATACAGCAGAATACACGGTCCAGAGATACACCCACACATATGTATTCAATTCATTTTCAACAGATGTGTTGATCTGTATCAATTGGAAATGGTGCTAAGGTGCTTAAAGAGTTAGATACCTAGAAGGGGAAACACAAATCTTAACTCATCATACCATACCCCCCCAAAAAAAATTCCTAGTAGTTTGGATCTAAACATAAAAACTGAAACTGTTAACATTTGCTGGGGGAAAAGAAAGGGGGGGGGAACTCTGATCCTGAGATATTTTTGTGACCTTCAGATATACAGAATGCAAAAAAACAGAAACCATAAAACAAAAAATAAGCTGCTCTTCTCAGTCAGAAGAGCATGCAACTCTTGATCTCAGGGTCCGGAGTTTAAGCTCCAAACTGGGCAAAGAGCTTATAATCAATCAATCAATCAATCAATCAATCAAATTAACTACATCAAAATTGAAAACCTTGGCTCATTAATAGAAAGTATTAAGGAAACTAATAAAACCGTAACCTGGGGAAAATTATTCCCAAAGCACTCGTTTGACAGAAGACTAGTATAAACAATATAAATATATTTAATTAAATATATATAATAAATGTGTGTTTTATAATTTGATAATAAGACAAATGACACAAGTGAAAATTCAGGAAAAAATTGAAGAAATACTTCAGAAAAGAACATGAAGGAATGGCCAATAAGCACGTGATGATCAACATTAGTCATCAGGGAAATGCAAATTAAAACCACTATGCGATACACATCTCCCAGAAGACCAATCGTCGGTGAGGATGTGGATCAATTGGAATTCTCATACTTTACCAGAAACAACCACTTTGGATAGCAATTTAGCAGTGTCTTTGAACATTAAAAATGTACTACGACCCAGCCATTCCACTCTCAGTTATTTATACAAGAAAAATGAAAGGGTATGTCCACATAAAATCTTGAACATAAATATTCTTAGCACCCCTATTCTTAATGTCCAAAATCTGGAAGCAATCTGTATGTCAATCAACTGGTAAAGGGATAAAAGGACTGTATTATATTCAAATAATGAAGAACTACTCAGCCATAAAAATCAATGAACTACTGATACAACAACATGGATGGATTTCAGAAACAGATTTAAAGAAGCCACATACACCCAACAAACAAAAACCCGGACTATCTAATTTCATGTATATGTCTTTAGAAAG
This sequence comes from Ursus americanus, assembly GCF_024610735.1. Classification (NCBI taxonomy): domain Eukaryota; kingdom Metazoa; phylum Chordata; class Mammalia; order Carnivora; family Ursidae; genus Ursus; species Ursus americanus. The sequence goes on from NC_142164.1 coordinate 92,117,103, forward strand.
GGCGAACTTAATTTATAAAGAAACCAGAGCAAGGTGGGTGGAAGGATTAAAGGTTATGAGCATCAGGTAATGTATGGAATTGTTGAATCACTATATTGTACTCCTGAAACTAATATACCACTGTATATTAACTAAAATTTAAAAAATAAAAATAAGGAATCAGAAGACATTATCTGGGTCAGGAGGTAGGAGGGGTTGACTACATGGAACATGGGTAAGCTTTCTTGGGTAATGGAAAAGTATTATATTTTGATTAAAATACTGGTTAAAATGGTATATAAATTTTTTTGAAGCTCAAACTGTATCCATATAATGGGTGCATATATGTGAATTTTAATAAAATTTATTTTGTAAAATAAAATACTTGGAGGAGAATAACCTTGTGGTAAATATTCATCTGAATGTCACTTTCAAAACCAATAAAGATGGAAAATAAAAATGTGTTCTATTCACTGTAACAAAGTACCATAAACTCAGTTGCTCCAACAAAAGAAATTTGTCTCATAGTTCTGGCTTTTCTTCTAACTTTTGATACTTCTTTGGCTTGTGCCACAAGAACTCCAATCTTCCTGTGGTATTCTTCCTATGCGCAGGCATATCTGTCTTCGCATGGCTTTCTTTTTATAAGGATGCTGCCATATTGGATTAAAAGCCCGCCTTAATCCAATAGGATTTCATCTTAACCCTTTATATCTGCAGCAACCCTACTTCCAAATAAGGTCACAGCCTGAGGTACGGACTTCAAAATACAGACTTTTTTTTTTTTTGTAGGGGGGACACAATTCAACCCACGTGTTTAAAATAATGCTTACTGAATCTATAAATCAAATTAGTATTCAGCTTTTACAAATCATATTTCCAATTAAGAATATTATAAAATACTAAGTATGTTGTGGTGTTAAATGAATAAAATCAGATTAATATATACATACACTATCTATAGAAATATAGATACATATTTAGGTATATATATCATGTATGTATATGATAATCATAAGTACAGTTCCGTGCATAAGATAGGCACTACAACATTAATATTCTGTTACTTTTGTGGTGGTACAATTATAAAATTCTTGAATGGGAAGCTAATTATTTAGCTTTCTGAGTCCTCCTCATTTACCTCAACGACATATGAAATAACAGCTAATTACTTTAGGTGATAGTTGGAAGCTTTTCTATCATGAAGATAGAGTCTGTAGCAATAGGCTTCTTGCATCATTGTTTGAAAGAAGTTTCTCCAAATGTCTCTACATGTAAGGAACATAATAGAAACATTTGATTTCAGACAGTATAGCAAATAATGGACAACGGATTCACTGAGTCTAAAATTTCAGATCCTATAAACAAGTTGTCCAATTCCCTTAAAAAGAAATCAATTTAAACTAGCTGTCTTATTCATAGTATTACTTCCACACAGACCAAAGAGTAGCCAAGTTTGACACGAAAGCAGCAACTGAGACAGAAAATATTAAAAAGTAAGGCTCTCTGAGCATAGTAACAGCAATGACGAGATCCTAAATGTACTTGAGATATTCCACATTAATACTATGAATTAAGAAACTAAGAAGAAGAAAAAAAATTAAAGAAAACTCTAAGGTATAATTATACGCAGTGGAAAGAAAATCTCTTTTTTAAACAGACAGCTCTGGGTATATTTTTAATGGAGGATGGGCATGTAAGCTGCCTCAGTTTCCCCCCCAAAACTGAAAACAGGCCATGTTAAGAGACAAAGATTCCTCAAAGTTCAAGATTTATTTAGGCACCTTCTGAGCGGGTAGAAGGCAGGCAGCATGGACGCGATACTCACCTGTGAGCGCACGGTCCCTGCATCCACAACACTAAGGTTACCCTGAACAACCCACAGTTGGTAATTGCTGATGGGTTTATTTCAACTTACTTGAAAATTGCATCTATACTTTCTCTGGAAGAATAGGATATACATAGTTCTGAGTTTGACTGGACAGAGACCAAGAGAATACCTGGGAGGCTTTAACAGTTACTGTATCAAAGACCAGACTCTACCTTGCAGAACTTATGAGGTCCGAGTTCAGCTTCAAGGTCAGTTATGGACCCATGACAAAACCCCGTTGATAAATATGTTGTCATAGGCAATGTCAGACCTCTAACCATTTTACTGAGAGAGTATTTACTGACCCTTCACCAGGCCAGATCTCAGGTATGGAAAGTTGAGTACTTTGGACTCCTCGTGTTAAAGTGCACTGACCTTCTCCGTCGGTGAATGGCACCTCTCCTGTGCATTTAATTTTTACCTTTTCCCTCTTTGTGCTCCCATTTTATTCTCTCCTGTAGTTGCTTCCTCTAAAACATTAGACATTAACCTACATGTGTGGAATCTTGTAAAAAAAAAATTAGTGTACATTTATCAGAAAATTTGTGTAGGTGTATTCATGCACACTTAGGAGTTTAATTTTGGACATGAGTAATTTGAGGTTCCTGTGAAGACATCCAGATGGAGTGAAACCTGCACACCTAGTTCTGTAGTTTCATAACTCGGAAGACAGATATTGGTTACAGATAACACGGAGGATTCACCAACTTTCAGGTGACAGCAGATAAGGGGCTAGTGGAGAGAGAGGGAGGGAGGGGCAGGGAGAGAGGGAGAGAGAGAGGGAGAGAGGGAGAGAGGGAGAGAGGGAGAGAGGATACACGTGAATGAAACAATGCAGTGCTTTTAAAATTACACTACAAATGTTCTGTGCTGAGGTACTTATGTATATAGTGAAATATAAAATTGAACAAATGATCTACAAACTTAAGACCAAAGCAGATACTTTAGTCTAAAATGATGGCTTGAATCAATCAAGTTTAAATCATCTTAGATTTCAACTGCATCATGTAAGGACCCTGCACCAGAAACTCTGATATGTTACAGCATATTCAAGTGAGGAATTGTTTCCAAAATCTATTAAAAATACTATCTTTGTAGCATTTCTTATAAGGGATAATAAATTGTCAGAAGAGTATTTTTCTGATACAGAAGCTATAAAGGGGCAACCAAGGTATTTCCCTAAAACTAGGGGTAAATATAATGAATCAAACAAGTTAGCCCTCTATTCTGATCATGTTTTCTTGGCAGTTGTAGAATGATCTTGTTCTTAGTTGGTTCTATTACTGCTTCAAGAGTTTGCAAGACATTCTCTTTAATGTTGGTTTAGAGAAAAGAGTTCATGGAAAACCACTTAATACATCCAAACAAAAGTGACCCACCATTATCGTCAGATGGCAAGAGCAGTAGTAGAGAACATGGGATCGGGCCATTGGCATGCTCTGACTTGAATTCTTCCATTAATACCAGCCTTACCTGTAAAGGAAAACTGTATATTTCTATGCTATGAATTTTTTAGAATAGAAGGAATGATGTTTCCTGGGTAGTGTGGGCTCTTTGGCTAAGAGCACAAAAGATCAGAGTGACATCAAAGCCATATGGTTAATGGGCATTAGGAGCTTGTTGGGAATTTCCAGGCAGTGAGTGGGATGTACTCCATGTTCTGCATCAATGCACTAGCTGCTGAGGTTAACAAGAACCCTGTGGAGAACTTTCCATAAATATGACACCTTACAGAGTGTGACTTCAAGCAAATGAGAGTAGTGCTGGGGTCTTATGTTGGTGATAACATTTCCTGGTTTTAATTATAACATTACACACATTAGGTGAGTGTCTTAAAGCTGTAAAGGGACTACAGAAACAAAACTACTTTAGCAAGTTCCTGGCAACACAGTTGACTAGCAAATGGATTTCAATGGGGTCCTCAAGCCAGTTTCCATTTTCAAGTGTGCAAGTTTAGACAATAGTTGTAAGATTTATCACTGCTGACAAGAACAAGACACCCTCTGTTCCTGGCCACTCGCTGTTCCTGGCTTCATTACACCATGATAGAGTGTTTATAAGAATGAGAGGTGTGCTGCTCAGAGAGGGCAGACCCCATGGAGCTCATGGTTCAATCCAGGTCCTAACACAGAAACTCGTGGCAGGAAGTACACTTAGAACTAAACAGTTTTCGTGGACAGGCCATTGCTTATATTTGTTTCAGCAAAATTCTGAATGACAGAAGTGAGCAAATCATGAATGATTCATAATGTTATCATTACATTTGCATCTATAAGAAGAATCATGTGTTTAGCTAAGTGAGCTGATCCATCAGAATAACTTTCAATTTATCAAAGATTTTTTTTGACCGAACTTAGCTTTTCTGTACATTTCATGTAATGTTGCTTTAGTACCTTTTGAAACAGTTTTTTACGAGTTAGCATAGGCTGCGGACTGAATATTTGTGTACTCCCAAAATCCACTATGTGAGTACACAGTAACAAGATGGCCACTGAGGAACCATAAAGAAGCCCTTGACACTAAATTTGCTGGTGCCTTAATCTTGGACTCCTCGTCTTTTGGACTTCCCCCCAGACTGAGAAGTAACTGGTTGTTTAAGCCACACAGTCTACGGTATTTTTGTTGTAGAAATCTGAATGGATTGAAAGGGTATTACTTTAGCCTATTATTCTGGAGTCAGAGAGATCTCGATTAAAATCTTGGTTGTGTCTTTTTCTAGCAGTGGACTTCGGGTCTCAGTCCCTTTATCTAAAAGATGGAAATAAAAATGGTACCTCCCACATACGCCTCTGAGGATAAAAGGTAGCTATAAACTAGTATTATTTTAACTCTGATACATTCACCTCCTTGCCTTTCTTCGAACTGCACTGTATTCAGAATCATTCAGATTTTACCTTTTTTGACTGTAGCCGTTGAGGTCCTAGTGAAATCCTTGAATTCTTCATAAATTGTAGATTTTTTTCTATCCTAAGTATTCATATCATGATTTTCCCAATCACCCAATCAGATATATTTGACTTTCAATGAAAGGGATTAATTTAGTTAAAGGAAATCCTTTTAAAAATATATCTATTGAGCATTGAGTATTATTAGAGTCACAGGATACAAGAAGGAATGAGTGAGATGTTAGGTCTCAGCTCAATGATCTTACAAATGCACTGAGGGAGATGGGAAAATAAGATGTAAATAAGAACATAGAGGGAGAAAGCCAACTCTTCTGGGGAAGGAAAATCAACTTTTCATTGAGGTGGTGAAGTTTGAGCTGAGTCTAGAAGTTCCAGCTCATTAGCAAGACAAAGATAAAGGGCATTTCTGGCAGAGGGAATTGTATTTGCAAAATCATACCGGCATAGGAAGGCATGGGGGTTTGAAAAATCTACAAACAGTGTGGTACTTGTAGAGCAAAAGTATGTGATGATGGAGGGGGGTCGACGCGATTAAAATAGGGCTACAACACAATGTCTATTGAGTACAAACTAAAGGCATTCACCTTTATCAATCATCAACTGTATGAATTATCCACAGCCTCGGGTGGAGTAGTTGGTGGCAAAAACCTGAACACACACATGCAGGAGAACAGCATATACTGAGCACCAATTATGTGCCAATCTCGAAGTGAAGGACTTTTAACATATGGTCACATATAGCGGACATAACAAAACATATGGAGAAGTCCATACCCACTCGCACTGCCCCAGATGAATTTCCATGCAAAGTTCTGAGGGAGACACTTTGCGAAGAAAGATCTGTGCCTGTTGGCTACTGCTGATGAGCTGTTTAAGAATATCAGCTCTGGAGTGGGAAAGCCAGGCCCAGGTGAAGATGTGAGAGCGTATGCCCCCGCAATGTCTGGCACTGGGCAAGTCCACCTCTCTGGACGTACTTCCACTGTAAAATACGAAGGGATGGGTCAGATAGTATCTGGTATTATTTCCTCAAAAAAATTTTAGCTAGATTAAAAAAAGACAGAAGACTCAAGAAGACTCAAATTTATGAAAGTCGAAAGGAAAGAAGAGACATTACCACTAATGCCACAGAAATAGAAAGGCTCCTAAGAGACTACTATGAATGATTATACACCAACAAACTGGACAACCTGGAAGAAATGAATAAATTCCAGAAATATATAACCTACTAGACTGAATTATAAAGAAATAGAAAATCTAAACTGACCTGTAATTGTTATGGAGGTTGATTGAATCAGTATTCAAAAACCTCCCATCAAAAAAAGCCCAGTACTGGGTGGCTTCACTGGCTAGTACTAACATTTGAATGGGAATTAATGACTATAGTTATAATGCTGTATTGAATACTTGAAATTTGCTAAGAAAGTAGATCTTAAGTGTTCTCACCACATCAAAAAAAAAAAAAAGTTCACTATGTGATGCAATGGATGTGTTAATGAACTTGATCGTGGTAACTGTTTCAATGTACAAAGGTAACAATGTACACATGTATCAAAATCATGTTGTACGCCTTAAATATGTTTTTTCAGTCAATTATACCTCAAAAAAATCTGGGGGAAAAAGGGTGAAAGCCAATCCTTTTCGAACTTTCCAAAAAATTGAAAAGGAGGGAACACTTCCACACTCATTTTATGAAGCCAGCAATACCCTGATAATCAAACCCAAACAAAGAAACCACAAGAAAACTAGAGGCCAATATCCCTGATGAATGTAATTTCAAAAATTCTCAACAAAATACCAGCAAAGCTAACTCGACAGCACATTAAAAGGATCACACACCTTAAAAAGGATTTATCTCTTGGATGAAAAGACAGTTCAACAGAGGAAAAAAAAAATCAATTATGTGGTATACGCATTAACAGAATAAAGGATACAATTTACATGATCTCAATAGATGTGGAAAAAAACATGATATAATTCACACTTTTTTATGATTAAAAAACTCAACAAATTAGGTATAGAAGGATGTTACTCTTAACATAATGAAGGCTATTAACAAAAGGCCCACAGCCAACATTGTATTCAGTGGTGAAAACCTGAAAGCTCTTCCTGTAAGAGCTGGAACAAGGCAGGAATGCCCACTCCTGTCCCTTTGATTCAATGTAGCACTGAAAATCCTAGCCAGAACAATTAGGCAAGAAAGAAAATAAAAGGCATCTAAATTGGAAGTGAAGAAGTCAAACTGTCCTTATTTATGGATGATATGATCACAACGAAAACTTCAGAGACTGTAAAAAAAAGAAAAAACCAAAACCAAATAGAAACCTGTTAGAACTGAAAATGAATTCACAAAAGTTTCAGAATACAAAGTCAAAATACAAAAATCAATCATGCTTCCATGCACTAATAACAATATTTGAAGAGGCAATTAGGAAAACAATCCCATTTTATAATACTATCAAAGACTAAAATAATTAGTAATAAAAATAAGGAAGTGAAGGACTTGTACACTGAACACTAAAAAACAATGCATTAATGAAAGCAATTAAAGAACACATAAATGGAGATACATCTGTGTTCCTGGATTGAAAGAATATTAAAATGTCCATGCTACCCAGTTCGATTTACAGACTCAATGTAATGTCTATTAATATCCCAATGGCATGTTTTCCAGAAATAGAACAATTCTAGAATGCATATGGAACCACAAAAGACCCCAAAGAGCTAAAATAACCTTTAAAAAGATGAATCAAGCTCAAGTCATTATAGTCCTCATTTCTTCATATATTACAAAGATACAGTAATAAATCCAGCATGGTACAGGCATAGAGACACATAGATCAATAGAGCTCAGAAATAAATCCACGTGTATATATAGTCAACCGATCTTTGACAAGTGTGGAAAAAAACAAACAAACAAACAAACAAAAAAAAACCCAAAAAACCCCACCACACTGGGGAAAGACTAATCTTCCAGAAACAATGATAGGAAAATTGGATATCCACATGTAAATGAATAAAATTGGATCCTTATACCATACACAAAAATCTACTCAAAATGGATTATTTAAACATAAGATGTGAAATTGTAAGATTCTTAGAAGAAAACACAAGTGAAAATATTAATAACATTGGTCTTCAGTGATTTCATGGATAGGACACTAAGCACAGGCAGCGAAAACCAAAAAGACAAATTGGACTACAAACTAAAAAGCTTCTATACAGCAAATGAAACAATCAACAGAATAAAAAGGCAACTTAGGGAACTGGAGAATATATTTGCAAAACTTATCTGAGAAAGGGTTAATTTCCAAAATATATCAGAGACTCCTACAACTTATTAACAAAACAAATCACCTTAATTTAAAATTGGGCTCCAGATCTGGGGCGCCTGGGTGGCTCAGTCAGTTAAGCATCCTACTCTTGGTTTTGGCTCAGGTTATGATCTTAGGGTCAAGAGATCGAGCCCAGCATTGGGCTCTGCGCTCAGCACGGAATCTGCCTAAGATTTTCTCCCTTTCTCCCTCCCTTCTCCTCTGCCCCTCCCTCCCCCTCTCATCCTGTGTGCTCTTTCTCTAAAATAAATAAAATATTTAAAAAAAAAAAAAAGGGAGGGGGGCTAAAGACCTAAACAGACTTTTTTCCCCAAAGAAAACATGCAAATGGCTAACACCTACATGAAAAGACAGTCAACCTCACTCATTAGGGAAATGCAAATCAAAACCACAATGACCTATCCCCTCACACTTGTTAGGGTAACTATTCTCAAACAAAAACACAAGATAGCAGATGTTGCTGAGGTTGTGGATAAGTTGAAACCCTTTTACACTGTTGGTGGGAATGCAAAATGGTGCGGTGACAATTGAGAACAGTCTAAAAGTGCCTCAAAAAATTAAAAATGGAATAATCATATTATCTAGCCAGCCCACTTCTGGGTATTTATCCATGAAAAATGGCAATCAGGGTCTCAGAGAAGTATTAGCACTCCCATTGCAGCGCTATTCGCAATAACCAAAATGTGGAAATAACCTAAGTATCCATCAACGGATTAATGGGTGAAGAAAATACGGAAAATGTGGTGTACACATACAACAGAATATCATGCAACTGTGTAAAAAAAAAAATTGGTGACTAACATAATATAATAAAAAATATTAAAAAAAAAAAAGGAAATTCTACAATGTAGGGTAACATGGCCGAACCCATGCTATGTGAAATAAGCTAGTTACAGGACAAATATTGCACGATTCCCCTTCTAGGAGATACCCAAAAGACCAAACTCATGGAAGAACAGTTATAAAATTTCGGTTAGGCAAGATGAATAACTTGTAGAAACCAGCTACACAATACTGTGCCTACAGAGTATGAATACTGTATTGTACAGTAAGATTTGTTAAGTGTTCTTCAGTTCTTATATTACACATTAGGCGTTCTAACCACAATAAAATTAATAAAAAGAAACCAACCTTGCTGGCACCTTGATCTTGGACTTGCAGCCTCCAGAACTATGAGGAAATAAATTTGTTGTTTAAGCCCCCCAGTCTGGGGTATCTTGTTATGGTGGCCTGAGCAGACTGCGACACCAGCGAACTCACTGCCATGTTATGTCTCAAAGTCCCAAAGTCACTAGTCATTTCATTGTCTTTCGGCAATTCAGAGTCTCCCTACGCTTGGTGTGTTAGGTTCAGGGCTTTTAGTTACAAGACTGAAGACCTAGAGGAAGAAAGGGGTCTCACCATCTTGGCTGGAACTGGACGTCTGCTGCTCTGTTCTTTGAATGCAGTTACGAGCTACCGGGCAGAAGTATGGGCAGACTGCAACACCTCAAACCTTTCCAATTTATAGGGAGCTTATCTCAGATATGTCAGGATTAGAGTGTGTGTGTGTGTGTGTGTGTGTGTGTGTGTGTGTGAGACCCTCCTCTTTATATCACTATATCCTCAGCACAAATGAGAATAAAATAAGCATCAGATTCGGTCCCCACCTGACTGTTCTTTTCTCTTTTAATTTACTCTCTAAATAAGAATACCTGCCTTGAGACTCTGACCAGCTTCCACACCTAGACTTGTTTCTGCTTTGCTCGTTTGTGCATCCATGGGGGTTTTCCTTGCCTTAAGGCACACAGAAACACCTGTCTGTGCCTTTGTTCCAAACCCCCATCGTTGCAGCCTTACATCTGCTCCTTGTGCGGCTTAATTCTAGCCTATTACTGTCAGTATTTGCAGTTATGAAATATAGTTTCTAAGTGTCTCCTTTATTCATAAGACACCTACAATCCGTAATAGGCCACTATGAGATGGCAGGTGCTGCCGGGGGATTGTTACGGAGGACGGGGCCTGTTTCTCAGGACTGGATATTTGCATTCTCCAAACCCAGAGGTCCCGGCGTCTTGACACTCTTCTGCCTCCCATTACACTGCTCTTTAATGGTGACTAAGAGGAGTAAGCAGCAAGTTAGAGCCACCCTGGTTGCTCCCAGGCCCCTGAAGTACTATCAGCATCTAGAGGGTTGCACCGTGCAATAAACAGAGGAAGATCTGGCCTTCGTCCTTGCAGCTCGATCACATCTGAGAAGAAAATAAACTCCTGGCTTCTCTACTTCCAAATGCAGCCTTTGCTTACACACTTCTAGGTCCAACACACCTTATATTCCTCCTTGCTTTGCTATTATTTTCAAATGCTCAGCCTCAGTAAGATCCGGGCAATTAATGGTGAAGCTTCATAGAAATTATTCTTAGCCCCTGACCCCCAGTTTACGGACTCTCTGCTCTCCCTAAGGATAACTCAGAATGGCAAACATTTTTAACATCTTTTTTTTTAAGATTTTATTCATTTATTTTTATTTTGAGAAAGAGAGAGAGAGAGAGCTCTTGCGTCGGCGAGGGACAGAGACTCCCAAGCAGACTCCACGCTGAGCCCGGAGCCCAGTGTGGGGCTTGATCCCACAACCCTGAGACCATGACTGGAGCTGAAACCGAGACTCCTAACTGAGCCACCCAGGTGGCCCACTGAATTTTTAACATCTTTTTGTGAAGCAGAGGAGTGTGGCTGGCTTGCACAAACACCTGACAAAGTTTGGTGCTTAAAAGTCCTTTAAAAACACCTTTTAGATACACAATAAGCTTTTATCTATAAATAGCTATAATTAAGAGCATAAGCGTCAGTTTCTTAAATGTGTTATAGAAAGTAGAAGCACCTACTCCATACCAAACAGAAAGCAGGGCTATAAAAACACGAGTAAATCACCCCTAGGCATCTATGCTTGAAAGTAACACCAAGACCTATTGTAGTGAAAACCATGAAATCCCTTCTATTTTGAGACAATACTTACCTTTTCTAACTGTATTGAGAGATGAAGGTGAACCCTCTTCCAGCTATACACAAAGAACCCATTAAAGACAAGTCTTTAATTATTGGCAGTTTGCAGAGCCAGCTAAGCCTCATAATTTTCCAAGCTTTGAAGAGCATTTCCTTACCTAAATTGTGTGAATCAGAGTCATCCTAGAAGGCCGAACTAGAAAGGGTCGAGGACGCCGTAAGATTCAGACTTCCTTTGGAGATGAGAAAACTGAAGTTCAGAGAAGGTGAGTGGCTCGTCTCAAGTTATAAAGCCAGTTGACGCTGGACTAAAACTCACTGGACTGTCGGTTGGAAAAGCCAGGCGTTCCCCGGCGGAAATTTGAAACTGGCCCCTCTACGTGGACTTGCGTCGAGCTGCGGGTAAGACTAGAAGCTCTCCGTACCCGCCCATCCCAATCTTAAGAGTTTGTATAGAGGCCTTACCAAGCTCCAGGTGCCTGAATTCCATCAGGTGATTTCAATAACACATTACCCTCCCAAGGCTGCATCCTTGAAGGGGCTCCTGGGACGGGGCTGGGGGTGGGGGTAAGGAGTCTCTGACGGCCTGGGTTCAGCTGGAGGGTGAACTCGCGGTCATGTCCTGTCAATGACCTCCTCCAGCACGGACCAATATCATCTTCCCCACGTTAGTGATTTGCACATTTTAGAGGTATATCAGAATCACCTGGAGGGCACGTTCAACCACAGACTGCTGGGCTTCACCCTCAGTTTTGGATTCGGTTTTCCTGAGAGGGGAACTCAGGAATCTGCATTTCAAGTAAGAGTCTACATAGCGGCTGACGCTGCTGGTCCCAGGGACAGCTCTTTGAGACCACAGCGCCATCGTAGTTTCGTCCTATTTTTATATGTTATTTTAATTTTAAAGAATTTCTTAACTTTTTATTTTGGAGAATTTTGAACATATACAGAAGTGGACAGAAGTGTATAAGGAATCCTCACAGATCTATTGAGCGCTGACAACCATCTAACTTGGGCAATCTGAAGGACTTCTTAAAAAGCCCCTTTAATGTACGAGCACTGGGTGTTACACGCAACTGATGAATTATTGAACTCTACATCTGAAACTAATGATATACTATGTCGGCTAATTGAATTTAAATTAAAAAAATGAAAAAAAAAGCCACTTTATTTTTTTCTCTTGGGAGACAGGCACTCTCATGAGTTCTAAAATTCTAATGAAAATTATGTTTTCTCTTCTTACTCGATTAATTTTCAGTTTGCACTGTTAACCAATGTGTACTATTTCTGCAACTCTAAGAAAAGGTGGAAACAGTGGCTTACCAGCTTCCATGTTACCATGAGGGAAATGGAGGCTCAGATGATGATTAAGCAGCTCACCCAGGACTCATGCTGAAGTCTGACTCCAGACTCAGTCCTCCAGAACTCGTCTTGACAGACATAATTAATTCAATTGTTCGAGTCAAGTCAAACTCATCTGCTCTGAAGGCAAAAGCACGATTCTGCCTGTACTTCTATTCATATGTGTAGCCAGTAATGGCTTAGCACTTGTGACACACCTTGGCACTTGTGGCCAAGTGTTCTGTGGTTGGTGGCCCAGGAAGATTCAGACCTCCCGGTGGAGTGGAGGTGGCTGCATTTTCAATCTCCCAGTGTGATGAACTGCTATGAGGATTTAGATACCACCACACAACTCAATCTTCGTGGCAGCGAATGGAGATCTTCCTTTATTCAGGACCTGACTCTCCCTGGGACTCTTGCCTCATATTTTCAGAAATGTGCATGTTTTTTGTCATTTATGTGCCTCAGACAACTTGTGAGGCTTAATGAACTATTAAGAGCCTTTCAGACGAATGCTCACGTATAACAGCATGTATCTCTAAACAGTTCTGTGTGTTGCACACACACACTCATATAATACACATTATGAGCTACGCATGTGCATGTATGACTCTACTCAGAGCAAATTATAAAACAGCCATGTGTGTCAAAATGCCACTAATCATGTCTTATGAAATCTTATCCTAAATTCCTAACCTTGGCGATGCTCTAATAGTTATCACCTTTCAGACATAACCGATTTAGTCAGTGTTATCATGCGCTTCTCTGATGTTTTGTGATGGACATTGTGCTCTGGACAGTTCATGATTAGCACAGAAGACAAAGTGAAAGGTTGGAAGAACTCTGAGAGAAAGCTTGGCGGTTACAGTCCTTTCTTGCCAGTGGCCTGCGGTTTTGTTCTGTTTTCTACTTTCCTTCATTAAATTGAAATAATAATGAATGGTTTTAGAGAATTTGTGAAATACAGTTGTTTTCATCTAAGATCTATAAAGAAAAATGAAAATATCTAATTTATGATTATTATTGAGCTATAATTGGCATATAACATTGTGTAAGTTTGAGGTGTATGTGTTGGTTTGATACATTTATATATTGCAACATGATTACTGCAGTAGCATTAGCTAATACCTTTATCACATCACATAACTACCATTTCTTTTTTGTGTTAATAACAGTTAAGATGTAGTCCTTGGGCAACTTTGAAGATTATAATACAATATTATTGATTATAATCACTATGTTGTGCATTAGATCATCAGACTATTTATCTACTTGCTGCAAGGCTGTGCCCTTAAACAAATCCCCAATTCCCCTACCCTCAGCCCCTGGTAATCATCATTCTACCTCTATGTTTCGGCAAGCTCAGTTTTTTTAAATTCTACGTATGAGTGATATACAGTATTTGTCTTTGACTTATCTCACTTAGCATAATGCCCTCGAAGGACAACATGGATGGACCTTCAGGGTATTATGATATATTCTTTTATATAAAAGAGCTTTCTTCCAATTCAGATTGCTCATTAGTATATGAAAAGGTGCTCAATGTCATTAGCCATAAGGAAATACAAGTTCAAACCTCAGCGAGGTATCAGTAGACCACCACCAGAAGAGTTAAAATTTAAAAAACTGACAATACCACATGTAAGCAAGGATACAAAGTAACCGAAACTCTCACACATTGTTGGTTGGAGGGTAAACTGGCAAAACCGTATTGGAAAATTCTTTGATAACAACTAATAAAGTTATAAAAGAAACACCTCAGGATTCAGCAATTCCACTCTTGGCTATATACACAATAGAAATGTATACACCTGTGCAACAAATAACATGGAGAAGAACGTTCTTAGCAGCTTTGTACATAATGATGAAAACCTGGGGTCAAAAGTCCATCCATAGGTGAAAGTATAAATACATATGATATTTTCATCTAATGTGGTATATTCATACAATGAGATATAATTCAGCAATAAAAAGAAAATCTTTATAGAAGCAAACATGTGGATGAATCTCATAGACAACATATTATGTGAAAGAAAGCCAGACAGAAATGAGGACAAAGCATATGATTCCATGTATATGAAGTTCAAAACAGCCACGACTAGTCCATATCGACAGCATTTGAAATGGTAGTGACCTGATGGGGAGTGTTAATTAGGAGATAGTACAGCAGAGCTTTCCTGAGAACTGGTTATGTCCCATATCTTGATCTGGGAACTGGTATCATAGGTGTATACACTTGTAAAAATTCATTGAGCTTTACACTTGAGATCTGTTTACCTACTCAAATACTTTTTTAATAGATGTAAGATTATATATTCAGAATTGCAGAAAGGTCCTGTTGAAGTGACACTTCTGGACTGGCTGATTTCCAAGCACCCAGCCTTGGTCCCAGAGTGACCTTATTTCTGGAGCTTCTCCATGGGCAATATAATTTAAATGCTGTGCTAGGAGCCAGTGATGCTGAAATATAGATTTAGTATCATCTCTATTATGAAATGCCACTCAGTCCTATGACTCATCATTTTCTATTCTTAAACACAGAAGTTAACAGCTTAAAAACAATTTATAGCCTGCACACATCTATGTAGCCAGCACAACTTACACAACTCCTTGTAAGCTCCTATTTAAGTAATGACAAGGTGTATCTATTCTGGGAGGACTGTGGTACAAGTCTAAAAGCTTTGCTTAATAAAATATTCATCTTTTTTGAGGTTTATAAAAAGAAATGTCTTATAAATATCTTATTTCTTAATTTTTTTCATATATATGTCTTATTTTCATACATAATATATCACTGCTTCAAAGAATGATAAACAAGATGCAGACCTGGAAGAAAGGTATAGCCCACATTTCCCAATCTCAGTATATGTGCCGTCGAAGTGAGCACCAGCCTACATTTCCAAACCGTACTCTGGATGGGACAATTTTCTACCTGACCTGGACTATCCCACAACGGCACACAGGGCAGGAAGGTGCTCTAGGCACTGAGAAATCTGAAGCCCCTATGACTTCTTCTTCTTCTTCTTTTTTTTTTTTTTTAAGATTTTATTTATTTATTTGACAGAGAGAGAGAGACAGCCAGAGGGAACACAAGCAGGAGGAGTGGGAGAGGAAGAAGCAGGCTCCCAGTGGAGGAGCCTGATGTGGGGCTCGATTCCAGAACTCCAGGATCATGCCCTGAGCCGAAGGCAGACACTTAACCACTGAGCCACCTGGGCGCCACCCCCCCCCCCCCATGACTTCTGCTGAGGTGTTGACTTTTGCTTTTGCTAAAGTTTTACACGGTCCTCTGTGAGTGGTTGTCCCAGATACAAAATCACTCAGGGATGAAGCTGAAGGCACAGGTTTTGTTTGTCTTTGGAAATTTCGGGATTCTTCTTTCAGCACTGCCTTTCTGATCTTTGACATGGAGCAAACCCTCATACTCTGGAGATGATTTTTTTACACCGGAGGCTATGCTTGAATATCATTTTTCTTTTGGGGAGTGTCTGTTTCTTAAATGGTAACCTTGACATATTATTAAATGTGTCACTTCTCCCAATTAAAATATACTTTTATAAGCCAGGTGCCACTCTCAGCACTGCAATGGCTGAAACAGAGTAGAATATGGAAGAAGATTTTTCACATCAGTGGAAGTGGTAGAGCCAGAAAATGAATTGGATTCCTTTTAAATGAATCTTTTATGGATCAGCAGGTTTATTCAGTTACTTAAAAAGCAGTTAACATTCCATTAGCAACAAACTGTGATCTGTGTCAGCAATAAGACATTCCTCAGTCATTTATTTTAGTGCAAGAAGTCACCTCACAAAAAAATGCAAATATTGAATATCTAAGGGGCAAATAAATACTGAGGCAAAATTAGGTCATTTTTCTTATAGAATTATGGACTTTATGCTTGATTCTCTGCTTCATTTAATCAAAGCATTTGGCTGTTTCATTTTTGTCAGTAAGTTTATGATCAGGAAAGATGAAATGATTTTAAAAGAACAGTAAAGCTAACATATTTTCAAAGTTCACAGCAATGACTTCAGTAACAAGTGCTTGGAGCTATTGTACAAAGGGGATAGGAGATGCTCTTTGGGGTTTCCCAAGCCTGTGCTGTGGGACAGAGCACTGCTAGACATGAAGAGGGCCTGGTCTCGAATGCTGGGGAATCTTGCAGAGGCCAGAGGTCAGAAGCTCACTAATGCAGACTGTCCTTTACCTTGACTGCATTGGGTTTAACCTCAAGCCCCTACACTTTAGAATTTCTCTTGTTATGCACAAGATGGAAGCAGATAGTAGAAAAATCCTAAAGGTGTCTATGAGTCATGCTGCAAGTTACCTTCCCATAGAGTGGAGAGGTTAATGGCACTGAGCTCCTTTTGACTTTTGAAATAAATGGATGACAATCATGCTGGAGAAAACTGAAGGCATCCATGTTATTTTTTTCTCTGAATTAACTAGATGCATATAAAGCTAGACCTCCCCTTCTGGGAGATGGAGTAAGTGTATTTATCCCTTGTCCTCCCAATGAGTACAACTTAAGTATGTGTAATGTTATGTATATAACTCTGAAAGATGAAGAGAAGAAGGCAGACTGGCTAAGGACAACCTTGGAACTCAAGAAAGGACTAGGACAAGGTCAGCCTAGCAGACAGAAAAATTAGACAATAACTTCTTTACTCTAGCCAAAAACCATAGAAAAAACTGTGGCCTCACACTCACCCTCACCAATAAAGGCCAAATGGAGGCTAGAGTTTTTTTTTTTCTTTTTTTTTAAAGATTTTATTTATTCATTTGAGAGAGAGAGAGCATGAGCAGGAGGGAGAGGCAGAGGGAGAAGCAGACTCCCCGCTGAGCCAGGAGCCTGAAGCAGGGCTCAATCCTAGGACCTGGAGATCACGACCTGAGCGGAGGGCAGACGCTCAACCATCTGAGCCACCCAGGCGCCCCGGAGGCTAGACTTTCACAGTCACACTTGCCAGACTGTAATAAAGTGCCACAGCTCTCCATGGAGTGGTGTCAGAGAAGGCTGAGCAGGGGGCAGAGCTTTCATATTTATCCCTGCCAGGTGGCAATAAGACTCGGCCTCCAACACTGTCAGGGAAGGCCACATGCAAGGCCTGGACATCTGCCTACACTCTACAGCAACGGGATGCTCCTGCCCAACCCCACTGGAGTGACAGAGAGGCAAGCCTTTCACCACCTCTCACTTGTGATGAAAAAACCCCTCCCGTGGTGTCAGTGGAGGCCGTGTGAGGAGCAGGAAGAAGGCCCTCCTGCCCTTCCTGCCACAGAGGTATCAGAGGAAGCCAAGTGGAAAGGAGGGACTCCCACCCCACCCAGCAGTTCAGAAGTCCTTCAGCCCTTGAGTGTCGATGGGGGTTGAGTGGGAAACCTGCACTTCTGCTCTCATCTGCCAGTAACAAGTTGGTATCCTACCTTCTCCTGTGGGAATGCTGTCATATGAAACCAACTAAAACAGAAGATAAAATAAGATTCAGGATCTCATAACGTAATACCCAAAAAGCACAAGTTTCAAATGAAAATCTTTCTTCATAGAAATAACCAGGAAGATCTTTATTTGAATGAAAAAAGACAATAAATGCCAACACTGAGGTGACAGGCATGTTAGACTGATCAAAGATTTTAAAGCAGCCGTCTTCAACACAAAGTAAAATAAAAGCTTGAACAAGCAATATGTTCATGGTTGAAACAACAGAGAATATCAGCAAAGAAATAGAAAGTCTCAACAAAGAAATGGACGATATAGGGAGGAGTCAAATTTTAGAAGTGAAAAACACAATAAATGAAATTTTAAAAACCCATTGTTTGAGCCCAACAGTACAAGGGTGGGAACAGAAAAAAAGACTACTGACTAATCTGAATACCAGAGTAAAGGCGAATTTGAAAAAAAAATGAACAGAGCCTCAGGGACAGAAATCTAATATTCATGTCATCAGAACAAGAGGAGAAAAAAAAGATAGGGCTGAAAATGTACTTGAAGAAATAATGGAGGAAAACTCCCAAAATTTGACAAATGACCTACAACTGCAGATTGAAGAAGTTGATAAAATTCTAAACAGCATAAATCCAAAGCAATCCATACCAACACACATCACAGTCAAATTTCTGAAAAACAAAGATAAAGGGAAAGTCTTGTGAGCATCTACAGAGAAATGACACCTTACTTAGAGGGGGAAAAACGACAATAACGACAATGAACTTGTCATTAGAAACCATGGAGGCACAAAGAAAGTGGCACATTTTTTAAGCGCTGAAAGGAAAGAACTGTAAACCTAGAGTCCTGTATCCAGTGAAAATATTGTTCAGAAAGGAAGCAGCAGCCCAGATAGTCTTAGACAAGGGTAAATTAGTGGAATTTGTTACCCAAAGACCGACTGTAAAAATAAAGGTGAATGAAATTTCTCCAAGCAGAAAGGTTGTTATAGAAGAAGGAACACTGGAGGGGCGCCTGGGTGGCTCAGTCGTTAAGCGTCTGCCTTCAGCTCAGGGCGTGATCCCAGTGTTCTGGGATCGAGCCCCACACCAGGCTCCTCCACTGGGAGCCTGCTTCTTCCTCTCCCACTCCCCCTGCTTGTGTTCCCTCTCTCGCTGGCTGTCTCTCTGTCAAGTAAATAAATAAAATCTTTAAAAAAAAAAGAAAAAGAAGGAACACTGGAACATAAGAAGGGAAGAAAGAATACAGTGCACAAATATATGGGTAAATACTATAGACTTTCCTTCTCCTATTGAGTTTTCTAAATTACGGATGTGGGATGAAAAATTATAACACTATCTGATATGGTTCCAAATATATGTAGAGAAAATATTATAAAAATTACATAAAGGGAGATAAGGATGTTACACTTGACTCAAACTAATAAAACGATGATACCAACAAACTGTGATGAGTTATGAATATATAATAAGAAAGCTATCATAACAAAGTTATACAAAGAGGTACTCTTAAAAACACTTTAGATTACTCAAAATGGTGTTTAAAAATGTACAAATAATCCATTGTAGGACAGGAAAGTCAACAGAGAAACAAAAAGTGGAGTGAACAAAGAGAAATTTAAAAATAAAATGGAGAGGAAAGGTAGGGAGAAAACTAGTATTTTTCTAACAGTAGGAAAGAAACCAGGGGTATCATTACAGACCCTGCAGGCATCAGAAGGTGAAGAAGGGAATAATGCGAAAAATGTCTACACATATACATTTACCAACTCAGTTGGCAAGGATGTGCAGAAATCGAAACCTTTGTGCGTTGCTATTGCAAATGTAAAATGGTGCAGGCACTATGGAGAAGAGTATGGTGGTTTCTCAAAAAATTAGAAATAGAATTACCATATGATCCAACAATCCCACTGCTGGGTAGATACCCAATAACTGAAAGCAAGGCCCCAATATTCACACACAAATTTGTATACAAGTATCTGTACACCCAGGTTCATAGTGGCACTATTCACAAGAGCCAAAATGTGGAAGCAACCCAAGTGTCCACTGATGGATGACTGGATAAACAAAATGTGGTATCAACATACAATGGAGTATTATTCAGCCTTAAAAAGAAGGAAATTCTTTCGTATGCTACAACACGAATGAACCTGGAGGACATTATGCTGAGTGAAATAAGCCAGTCATAAAACGATAAAGGCTATATGATTCTACTTATGTGAGGAATCTAGAGTAGCCAAATTCCTAGAGACAGAAATAGAATGGTGGTTGCCAGCGCTGTAATGAGAGGAGAATGGGGAGTTATTGTTTAGTGGGTATGCAGTTGGAAGGAGGAGACGTGTTCTGGGAGAGACGTTGGTAATCATTACACAGCAATGTTAATGTACTGAATGCTGCTGAACTGTACACTTAATGCTTAAAATGTCAATTTTATGGGTACCTTACCACACATACACACAAAAATGTTAAAATGAGAAAAAGTACCTCACTCAGATATATAAATAAGGTACCCCATGGTATTTATTTCTATGTCTGGCTATACACTTTTCTGCCTCACCCCAACTTGGTCTGACCCAGTAACATGTGGTGGTGATCCACATCGTATATCCCTTCTTCCATGTATTAGGATTCTTGTGCTTCCTCTTTAAACAGATCCAGAAGGAAATCTTTTGGTAAACTCATTTAGAGTCTAGAATTAGTGCCTGAATTTTAAGTGTAAAGGAGCTGTCAAGATTCAGGTGTAATTCAAAGATAAGCAATACAGACAGACCTCCCCAGTGATATGAACAAGCCACTGGAATGGTATTAGTAAGCAGGACACATCATAGCATCTCCAGTTTGTCTCTCCAAGTCCACTTAACTTATTCTCTCTCTGAAGTCGGGTCTTACTGATGTTTTGCCTGCTATATACATTGCCTACCCCCAGCTCCCAAGTTTACCTAACCAAATAACTGAGACCAAAAGAACCTCTTTGGTCCCAATGCCAAATTCCTAGAGAGGGAATCTGATTGTTTTTCCCAGGTCAGTTCCTTACTCTTTATCCAACTGACTGTGGGGTCATGTGGGAGGAAGAATATGAATATTGAGGACTCAGATCTAGAGTCCAGGGATATTCGCCTTTTGAAAGAGATGATGTGCAACATGGAACTATTGGTAACAGAGAATTATAGGCATGAATGAAGCAGATAACTTTGGATGAACACTACCTTAGGGTCTCACAAAGACTGCTCACCTGCGCATGCAGTGAGGATGACCTTATCTGTTACGCAGATGTCAGAAGTTCCTACATCAGGATTAGAGGATGGCAGTGATTCATCAGTTCCTGTTGGTACCTCCCCCATACTCTTAATACTCATTGTGCAATACCTGACAATCCTGCCCCACTGCAAATTTCTGCCCAAGGGTTTTCTTTCACTCTTGTGAAATGTTTTATAGTAAGCATGGCCGCGGTACTCAAAGAGATTAAAACTTAACATTCAAGAGTGAACAAGCAAATATTAAACAAGAAGTTAAGTATATTAAAAAGGTAAATATAAAAAAACTTACTAAATATGAGAAATAATAACTATCAGAATAGACATGAAAACCAATAGGATAAACTCTAAGCAGAACATTGCTGAAGAAATTATTACTGACTTGGAAGATAGCACTGAATACTTAACCTACCACACAGCAAAGAGATAAGAGGTAAAATACATGCAAAAAATTCCCCCAAGATCTAGTGATGTCCTTTACACTGAAACTTTAGGCCCTGATCTCTTGGGATACCTTTTCAGAATAAACAGAATACAGGCACTGGCAGATAAGGAATATGTGATAAGATATTAATTGAGAATTTTCTGCCATTGAAGAGAGTAAAGTACTCAAATTGATAGTATACTTTGAGTACCAACTATAATAATAATTAATAATAATAATAACAACAACAAAATAACGACATGATAAATCCATTGCTAGATATACAATAGAGACATTTTTAGGAAATCAAGCATGAAAGAAAAAAATCTTAAAGCTAAAAAGAAATGTCAGTTTACCTAAAAGTTAACAACTTGACATACAACAGACTTCTCATTATAAACAAGGAAGGCCATAGAAAATAGCTTCAGGGGCGCCTGGCTGGCTCAGTCAGAAGAGCACGAGACTCTTGATCTCGGGGTCGTGAATTTAAGCCCCCTGTTGGGTGTACAGCTTACTAAAAAAAAATAGATAAACTTGAAAAAAAGAAAAGAATATAGCTTTAAAGTGCTGAGATAATAGCTTCAAAGCGCTGGGGAGAAAAATAATTATGAACTCAGAATTCTATACGAAGAAAAAGTGTAATTCAAAAGTAAGGACAAAATGAAGACATTTTTAGAAATACAAAGACTGAAAGAAGTTGTGTGAAAGGTGAAATGAAATGGGGTCACTTATGTCCGGGGGTTTTAAAATGGAACTGGGAGGCCATTAAGGTGGTGGGCCTTATGCACGTCCTCACTGGGTGGAACTGTCAAATTTGAACTGGGCCAAATAGCAAATACTCCAAGAACTCAGACGGAACACCTGCAGTTTTGCTACAGTAATGCATATTTGCTTAGTGATAGCCTTGGCAACCAATTATATTCAGCCCAAGATTAGCATCCTGCCACCATCACCAATCAAAATTCTTTGTAAACAACATATACAAGCATCCCCTTTTGTCTTTAAAAACCTTTCACTTTTGTTTGTTCCCTGAGGGGACGCGATTTGGGATGTTGCCCATATCTGTGCTCCCCGAACTGCAATTCCAAGACACCAAATAAATGCTTTTACTTCAGCTCTGCCTCTTTTGTCAGTCAACAATTGCTACAAACAAAACCTTGCAATATTGATTTTGGTTAGAAAAAAAGACCCTGAATGAAGAACACTTTTTTCTTCCTGCAAGTATGTTTCAACAATCTGTTTACAGGGAGGTTGGAAAGGACCCAAAATTTTCCCCAGGCTTCTTACAACCCCACTTTAACCCTTTCCTTTCCAGCGGTAAATACCCTACATTGTCCTGTCTATTCTTCAGGAACTGTGCTATATGGTTGGTTGGGTCAGCAGGCACAAGACCCCTGACTGGTGTACCCCAAAGTCGGGAGCAGGATCTAGATGTGTTTTCTTCCTTTAGCCAGTGTCTTCTCAGTTTACACCACTGCCTCTTTTCTCTGCTTGTTACTCTTTAAATGTTTTTCAGAGTTTTATTTATGCCCCTCTTTTCTTCCTCAATATTGCATCTTAACGTGCGAACCCTAGATAAACACATATGAAAATGCAGAGTCTGGCAGGTAGCCCCAAATGTACTGAATCCGAACGAAGAAGAATGACCCTCATAACTCTTGCCAAATAAAGATCTGAGGCTGCAAAGCAAACTGCAGGTTTATGTGGGGTCTTTAGGAATTCAAATATGGCAGACACAGGTTTAGGAGAAGCCTAAAATGCGCTCCAAGGAGGGAGGAGAAAAACGAAGTTTATAGAGGCAAAAATAATTAGCATTGGTATATATACGATAGGTTACTTTGCTAGTTGCTTGGTTGTAGTAAAGAGAAACAAGCCTCATTCTGAGAATTCCAGCAGGCTGTGGCAGTCTGTGATTGGCACAGTCTAAAGGCTCCATGTTTCTTGGGGTGTCAACCTGCGTAAGACCAGCCTCCCCAGGGGCCTTCCAGGTCCAGTTTAGGGCCCCCTGACATCCCTACTTCCTTTCAAATGTTTTTCTCTCTCTCTCTCTCTCTTTTTTTTTTTTTTTTTTTTACAGATTTTATTTATTTATTTGAGAGAGAGAGAGCACGCAAGCATGAGCAGGGGGAAGGGCAGAGGGAGAGGGAGAAGCAGGCTCCCCCCCCCGAGCAGGGAGCCCAAATTGGATGCAGGGCTCCAACCCAATCCAAGAAAGGGGTTGGGGGTAATCACGACCTGAGCCGAAGGCAGAGGCTTAACCAATTGAGCCACCCAGGCTCCCCCTTTCCAATGTTTCTGTTCACACTTTGCATTTTTAGCAGTCAACTTAGATAACTCTAATGCATAATAGAGCTTGAGAACCACTGCTCTTATAAGCTTCCTATGAGCATGATCATGCATAGCTTTGCTTTTGACTCATATCAATTCACCAATAAGTCACAAAATTTTGTATCAGAATCACACCCATGTTCTAAGTTCCATATGACTATATCTACCTGTTAACTGGCCATTTCAATATACATATTCTGTATTTCCCCAAAGCAGTAAATTCTAATTTGAACCCATTTTCTCCCCCTTCATTTCATGTAGTCCCTGAGCTAAGTTTGTAAGTCACGTTAAGCTCTTCTGTTCCCACCTACGTTTGTTCTCACATTTTCTATCACTCCCCAAATCACTTATCCTGAGCTCCAACCACTACTTGCTTGTCTCGGTACATGCTATATTCTGTCACATTTGTATGCTTTGGCACATGTTCTTCCTCCCAGACCGAGAGGTCATACTCCCCTTCTATACCTGGAACACTCCAACTCCATTAGTATCCTCGTCAAATCCGACGTCTTCCTTGAGGCCTCTTCTCACTCCCTAGCCAGGTCCCCACCTCTGTGTTTTTATACTAAGGTCTCAATCACAACACCTTTCCATATGGTCTGGAAACTACCTGCTCACACCTGTCTTCTCCATTGGTCAGGGGGCACTTGCAGGAAAGGTCTGATCAGGGTTCATTTGTTTTTATATCAAGGTTGAGTAGCTTGGAGCAGTACTTAACACCTGTTTAATAAGTAAGGGCATAAACACATGAATGAATTAATAGATATTTGATCAAGTTTCAAAGAATCTACAATCAAATTCCAAGACAGCACATGTGTATATAAGAATCCGCAGTCTTAGCAGACATGGAACTTCTAGATTCCCAGAAAAATCTTATCTTTCATTCTATAGGAAATTCACTTGCTAATGAGCAAATTGTGGTCCTCAAATAAGAAACTCCAAGTAAAACCTCTTACTGCTTTTTCAGACTCCTTTTTCAATATGAAGATATAAACGTTAGCACACTATAGCATGTTCTTTGTCCTCTAGAGATAATGAGGAAGTTTGTGGATATTGTTAGACCTCTTTCTGGTTACTTGCCCTACTCCCCCATGTAACTGCTCTAGTCTCTGAATTAATTTGATGCCTTTTGGTCTTAGGGACCATTGGTATTCACAAGCGCCAGACTAAGAAATAGTGGAAAGTATATAATGCAACGGTTTCAAATTATTGGAGAATTTCAGATAGGAGAGCAATTGTGATTCTCAGAAGGCTCAATATAAGAGGTTTAAGATTATTTAAATATTACGCATTACCATAAACATCAAAATATAAACACCAATATAAACACCATATGTTCATGGCAAATATGATTTTACTTTCCTAAGGATTTGGGGAAGTTTTATAAAGGCTTCGTGAGAAATACACTCAGAGACTGCCCAAACCCCTCCTCACACACACACAGTACAGCAGAAGAAAGGACAATCTATAACTCTACTCAAAGAAATATCTTGAGAGAGCCAGAGAAAAAGAAAGGCTTTTGGAGATTCACAGATTTTTAGCTTTTGTCCTATTTGGGGATGGCAAATCTGGGGTACATGGGCCTCTACTCTCCTCTACTTCAATACCTGCAGACAAGACTAATTGATTGCATAGATGTGTTCCTAGAATTCCACTTTACACCTTGGGAAGAAGTTCTAATCAATATACAGTGGTTCCTAAAGGCCATTCCTGCTCTAGTACAGAGTTGCCAATTTTTTTCTGTAAAGTACCAGAGAGTAAATATTTAAAACTTTGTAGCTATATGGTTTCTGTCCATTGGAGCTCACGGTTACAGCATGAAAGTAGCCACAGACAATACACAAAGGCATGACTGTGGCTATGCTTTCATAAACTTTATTTATAGATAATGAAATTTGAATTTTAAAAAAAGATTTATTTATTCATTATTTTGGAGGGAGAGAGAGCGCGCAAGGGATGGGGGGGCTGAGGGAGGGGGAGAGTGAGAATCCCAAGCAGACTCCCCTCTGAGCACAGAGACCAACACGGGGCTGATTCCACAACGCTGAGATCATGACCTGAGCTGAAATCAAGAGTCGGATGCTGAAGCTACTGAGCCACCCAGGCGCCCCTGAAATTTGAATTTTATGCAATTTTCTTGTGTTATTTAATATTCATCTATTAATTTTTTCAATCATTTAAAAATGTAAAAATCTTTATCTGTTGGTAGGTATATAAAAATAGGTAGTAGACTAGGTCTATAGTTTGCCAATTCTTGTCCTAGTATAGTTGTTTTGTTTTGCACATAAGAAAATAGGGCACAAAAAGGGTAAGTGATTTCCTTAAAACCATATGAATGAATAATTTGTGGCACAGCCAGTCATTTTATGCCAAATTCTCTTCAAGATGGTCCGTATTGGCTGTGTATTGGTATATTTTTCCTGAATGATAAGTACCGAGCAAAATACTCTCCTTTACTTTGAGAAAATGCATTTTCCCCAGGATCATTTTGAAATATATCTATATTATTCAAAGACTCAGTATAGGAGTGGATGGGCTACATATACTTACATGCACTGATTTTTAAGCTGAAATCATTTTGTTTACTACAAATGTACCCCTGTACCTTAAAAGTGAACCAATCCCAAGAATTGCAACTAGTCCAATTTAAGAGACATACATAACAGAAATCAGGTGCAACATATTCAGAGAATAGATTTAGTCAGAGTTTAAAAACTAAAATAGAGAAGGCCTATTATAATTGAAACATTACTCATCAGAAATGTTCTAAAAGATGAAAGAACAATCATGAAAATATGTTCAATTCTACTTAAGGCCAAGAAATATTTTGGGAAAAAAAGTATTTATTTATTCTTCAACATCAAAGGTGCACCCTTGATGATAGAGGACACCCCTGTCCTTACGAGTTTAGCATTTTCACGGACAAAATTGCGCCGACGAACTGGCTTGCTCTGAGAGCTCTCATTAGTAGTGTCAATTTTGGCTTTTACATTCATCGGTGGCACGGTAACTTGAGGTAACCCATTGATATTGTACAACCAGTACATGTCCGGTGTCTAGAAATAAAGAGGGGGAGATTTTACATGAAATAGTTAGGTACTGAGAAAGCTATAGGAAAAAGTTTACCAAATTAATAGGGTCTCTCTTCTCCATGCAAGGTATGCGAAAGGTACAAAACTAAAAATGTGCCAGTAGTAAATAATTAACATGGGAAATAAATTCAAGAAAGCATTTAGCTTTATGAATTAAGAACCACTCACTAAAAAGTCTCTCAAAGTTAGAGGTCTACCCTGTGGGTGAAATAAGCATCCATGTGATCTAAGGGGAAGCAATCTATTTTCTTTGCATGAAACTGTTGCCCAGCATGAACTATGTAACTAACCAAAACCATACTTTGCAAGAAGAACTTACATGACAATTTAAGCATGGCTACAGAACTGACTGGTAAAATATGTTGAGCTTCTTTTTTTGAGATTATGAAACAATTTGAAATTACTGAGAATTGTGTAAAATCATTAATGACAGTTATAATCTAAATCCAAGTTAGTCCAACAGGATCGCAATACTGAATTACACAGTCTAGCATTTTCTGCGTGTTTATGTTCTTACTTAAATCCCACTGCTCTTGCAGAATTTCTGGTGTTGTGTGTATGTAGGTCTTCTTCCCCACAAGAAGACTTGTACCATGCATGTTCAGAAAACTCATTTAGGATAAATCCAGGCTAAGTGGATATTGCAACAACTTCAGTCAGGGCTTAAGGGGTAATGTGATATTAATCGAAGAATGTAAGTGCAGCACTTCCTTACACATCTGGAATGACCCTGTTTTAATCAGAACTGGCCCTTCTATCCAGTGTCCATAGTAATTGTGTAGTCTGAATCAAGGAGTCAAAAGGAGAACTAACCAAGGACTATACAGTAACTGGGTTAAATAACATTTTACTTCATATAGGATGTTCAACTTGAAAAACAAAGCTACCTTTTGGTGATTGTGCATATGTCAGTGTAAATTTTTACGTTACAGGTGACCCACTTCATGAGCACCTGTGCATGAGGTACTCGAAGGGACCTGCACCTCTGCCCCACACTCAGTGGTGCTCGGGAGCGAGCTCCATGAAGGAATGTGCACTCCTATCTGGAATGTAGTAGGTACAAATGGGAACAACACCCAGGGCTTTGTACCTTCGCCTGACGTATCTCCAAGACCCTTTGCAAATAATTATCTATCAGGACACTATTTTTAAAATCCTAAATGTTATTGTATGCATTTCAACTAAGATTCAAATAGTTTTGCCATAAGTGATGCTGAGTGTGTGTGTGTTTATATATAATCCAAATATAAAATAAATTTGTAAGAAGTCATTCACGACCTTTATTCCAACACTCTATGGTAATAAGAATATGTTTATTCAAAAAAAATTAATTATTACAGTTCTCATTTCTATAGTTAACTTTCTTCAAGTTGTAAATAAATACAATGACTCATTATGTTTTTGAGAACACTTTAAAGATAGAGCTCTGTATCTTCCACTCTGAACCTCCCTTTGAAAATATAAATTAAAAAGCTTAAGTTAAAATAGTATAAGAATAAATCAATACCTCCATGTCACTAGTGCCTCTGAGAATCACTGTTGGTTTTTACAAAAGAATGTCAAATTGACAATTATACTCCTCAACTACTTATTTAAAGAAATTAAAAAAAAACCCCTATTTTTTAAACAGATGAAATTTCCATATTTCAGTAATATCTTTCTAGTATGAAAAGGGATCAGCCAAAGCCAAAGACCTCATGGAATGAATGCTCAAAGCTATGCTTTGAAGGATACATTCTTATGAATGGAAACAGCCCATTAGCAGATGTGGGCTGTGCTGACCCACATCCCTCAGGTTTTCATTTCATCGTCTGCCCCGACATCCAATTGCTAATATTTCCATTTCATCGCCTGCCCCAACTTCCAACTGCCAGTATCTGTAACCTCTTGACTCAAGAGTTTTTCAGAAAACAGAACAAAACACAAAGTATCAACCACCCTGCCCCCACTGCCAACTCTCTAGCCCCATCAGGTATAAATATTCTGCAGCGTATGTTCCACACTATTTTCCATAGAAATCCCATGGGATTAAATTCCAGTTGCCCACTGTGGTAATTGCCTTGATAAAGCACCCTTTACTGGTTTCCATTCCTTTTCTGTCTCATATCCTGGCTTCCCTGCATCTGTTTCTCGAGATCACATAGGAAATATGCTACTTGGATTCAAATCCCTATTTCAGGTCTGCTTCAGAGAAAATACAAACCAAGATTTATATATATAAATAAAATGCTATTTCTTACAGTTTCATGACAATGATTTATTCCTTTAAAAGCAATGAATTTACATACATATTACTTACGTCTGATTATGTCTCTAGTTATAACAGGTCCATCGATATTACTTTCGTACAAGCTTTATATGCTTTTTCTAGGATAATTCTAATAGCTTTCATATTTTTGTATAAACTATTTAAGATTTATCATGTCCACCATGGAAAGCTTAGTGGACTATTTATTCTGTTTGAGTAACACTGTTTTTTGTAACAGTCTGACCAAGTTAACTTATTCTCTCAAAGCTAGTGCTATATGCCTTGTTTAAGAGTAGGGAAAAAGTAGTTTTTAATCATTCTAAATATGGTTTAATTGAAAGGGAACCCATGAGCCAACTTGCTAATGGTTTAATTGAAAGGAAACCCATGAACCAACTTGCTAATATAGTTGTTGAAGCTTCTGTAGGCTAATATTCAACTAAACTGTTCTTAAAGATCCTCATTTTTATTTCTAAGTAAAGCACAATGAAGGCCATTTGTTTCATATATAAGTATTAATTGATTTAATGCTTAAAATCAACAGTTTAAAAAAGATGATAATACCATATACAGTAATTTTTATTTAGATAATGAATTAACTTTTAAAATTCTTCACATTTATCATGTGAGACATCATGGTGCTGTCATTAAGAGCAGGGTTTTAGAACTGGACAATGTTTGAACCATGATTTCAAAATCACTGATTTGATATATGCAATAAGTTTTCTGAATCTCAAGGGCATTATACTCAGCATAGAAAGCCAATCTCAAAAGGTTACACAGAGTATGATTCCATTTATGTAATATTCTAGAAATTAGAAAATCACAGAGATGGAGAAAAGATTAGTGGCTGCCAGGGTAAAGAAGCAGTTACAGTATTGGATGTGACCATAAGGAGTTAGCAGGACACTGTTTCCATACTATTACCAGTTCCCACAGTTGTGTTGGAAGAGTTCTGTATCTCAGTTGTGACTGTAGTTATACAGATCTATACATGGGTTCAAATTGCCTAGAACCACACACACACACACAATGTGAAAAATGTTGAAAATGAAATAAGGTCTCTAGCTTAGTTAACAGTATTTTGTCAATGTCGACTTCCTTCTTTAAATATATTACTATAGCTCTATAAAATCTCACCATTGGGAGAAGCTGGGAGAAGGATTCACAGGACTCTATGTACTATTTTTGCAACTTCTTGTAAGTTAATACTTTTTTTAAGTTAAAAAATAAGAGATTTATAAGTCAACTGAAAATTTGAACACTAAATGGATATTTGGTATGTTGTGATATTAAGGAACTGTAAATTTTTAGATGTGATAATGGTATCATGGTTATGATTTTGGTCTTTTGGAGATTAATAGGAAATAGGATGTCTGGGATTTTCTTCAAAATAATATGGAATATGGGGAAGGGGGTAGAAATATACTTGAACTGGCCATGATTTGTTAAGTGTTCATACTGGATGATGAATGTATGTAGATTAATTATTCTATTTCTGCTCACATTTGGAATTTTCCAAAATAAAAACAGAATCAACAAAATAGTGATTCCTTAAACACACTGCAATCTCAATCTTCCCCACATAAGCTTTATCAAACTGTACCACTTCGGACTACATGAAAATTTCACATTTTCATTTGATCCCATATGTCAACTTACTCTCTCACAGAAACCCTTCAATTCTGCTGCCAGTGATTTAACTGTCAAATCAACGTAGGGGAAACCAGGCACAGGCTTTGTTGGGAAAGGCTCCAACATATTTAATTTCAGAAAAGTTCACTGTGCACCAGGTAAAATAAACATCATTTTCATTTGTAAACCCGTTTTTAAATATATCATTTAATCCCCTTAGAGTCAGAGCATGTCCTTACTTCTTAGGGAGCAGGTCTGACATGATCGTTTTAAACCAAGCAGCTACATAGCAAAGGGCGATGTGCAGCAGGGCTCCAGAGGCTTTATATTTTTATTACCTGGGTTGTAAGAATCCCCAGAAAGATGAAAAATATAAATAATTTTCTTGAGACATATTCAACATTATTGTTTTCTCTATTCATTAAAACAGTAACAACACATTTGTCTGCCCACGGCACTGCCTCATTAGTGTGTGATTTAGAAGTCTAGTAAGCCCTTTGGCACAGTGGTTGTGTCTTGAAACACGACTACACGTCCTTTGTGTCCGTGCTACTGAAATAGACACTGGCAATAGGCATCTTTTCATAAATAATTTGAAAGTTGTCTTTAGCCTAAAAGTTATTAGTAAAATACATGTGTGAAATCTGATGGAGAAATTTTGCTTACTGCATAAATTTTCAAAATTGTGCTTACCTTAACTTTTAATAAGATGATCACTCAAGCCAACTTTCATATTAATGGCTCGCTACCTTGTGCTTTTCTCAATGCAAAATCAGCTTTATCTTCTACTTAATTTTCTTCATTTTAGACTTTAACATTTTGACAATACCTTATGCCTTAATTAAAGATTCCAAAATCTCTGTCTCAAATCACCTGAAGTCCTTGAATAGGTTATTACAAATAAGAATATGTGAATATACAAATCATTTTACAGTCGATATTTATCTCTTTTGCATTTTCTTAATATGGAAGAGAAAGAATGTCTTACTTCCCACTGGTGATGATAATTTTTTTGTTATATTCCATATTTACAAGTTCTTTACTGGGCAAAAGGAAATTAAAACAAGACAGAGTACTTGAAAAATGTTGGCTTTTGCAAGGTAATGTTGCTATTCTGTACGTGGGTGAAACCTTTTCTCCTTTCATGCCTTTAGTGACATCAAACACCCCTGACTATTACCTTTATCGAACTCACCTCTATTGCTAATGTTGCTTTGTATTTCCGACTGTACATTCGGGGTTTAAAACCTACAAGGAGGACAGTTCCTTCAGTGCCAAAAGGAGGAAGTTCTCCAACCTGAGGTTTCACAAAAAATTCAGGATCACTGCCAGGTAGGAAGTATGCAGTGAACGGCTCAGGATTTCTACAACAGAAATATAAATATGAACCTTTAAATTTTATCATTACTCTTTGTGAGAACTTGATGGTTAGAATTCATATCCTGTTGCATAGGACTACAGTTAAACTTCAATGCTGCCATGCACCTGTGAGCCTAATGTTTGTTACTTTATAATAGTGAGAAGGCCTTTTAAAAATTACTGAAGAGTGTCATTCTTCCCAGGGTGACAAATGGAATCTTAAAGATTTTAAAAATTACGTCTCATGTTTTTAGTGTACAAAGAATAAAATGTTGTCCCTATAAAAATTTGAAGAACTCAATGTCCCAAATTAAAATGCAACCATTTGTAAATAAATTCATATCCAAAATGCATGGCTAGAACAGCTATCATGAAGCCTTTGTTTTTATTACTATTCCAATGTGATGGCTCACTCTCCTTTAGCTTCCCACTTTTGAAGGGAGATGAAAGTACTTTGCAGGTTCATTAAAGATTCTTGGGCCTGAAGATGAGTTGCTATGATCTGAAGCGAATTGAGCGACATTTAGGATTCAAGTGACCATTTTCTTTCTTTCTTTTTTTTTTTTTTAAGATTTTATTTATTTCTTTGACAGTGATAGAGATAGCCAGCGAAAGAGGGAACACAAGCAGGGGGAGTGGGACAGGAAAAAGCAGGCTCCCAGTGGAGGAGCCGGATGCGGGGCTCGATCCCAGGACCATGGGATCATGCCCTGAGCTGAAGGCAGACGCTTAACGACTAAGCCACCCAGGCGCCCCTCAAGCGACCATTTTCATGTCAAGGGTGATTACATTTGAGATGAAGACAGCAAGAGAAGATGAGGAACTCCTCGGCAGAATAAAACAGGGGAGGACTACACTGCACGGGAAGTTGTACATGAGGAATTTTAAATTCAAATGTTCTGGGGAGATGCAAGAAGAAGGTGAAGAACAGTTTCCTAGAACAGATCCAACACTGAATCATAGAAAAGGAGATGGGAGATTCAGGTTGGGACTCAGTGATGCACTCAGCAAATGTACTAAGTATCATCTCAGAGGGTTTGAGAAAGTGGACTATGGATATGGATGGGCCAGACTGGAATCCCAGCTCTATGTAGGGGCATAACTTTAGACAATTCACTTTTTCGTACCTCAGTTTTCATATCTGTTTAATGAATTTAATAACCTCTATAAAGCCATTAGATCAGTACCTGACAGGTGAGAATTGCTCTATAAGGATTGATATTAATATAATCATTATTATGATTGCTGTTGTTTTAAAACATTACCAGTGCTTATTACCAGGCAATGATGCATGATGCAAGAAACTTAAAAAGTGTATAAAACAGAATACTCAGGGGTTCTGGTGGAACAGGAAGACCCAGACCCTCTCTTTTCCCAAGGAACGATACAAAGACCAATTCCCATTGTGAGAAATTCAGAAAGCAGTTAAGAGACTTCTGCCTTCCAGGTGAGTACGGAATCAGCTGGCTTGAAGTCCGCAGGAAGATTTGTGGCATGCTCTCACCGCAGTCTGCCCTCCACACCAGTGCAACAGCACAAGATTGGGAGAAAATTCTCAGCTTCCATTTTTCCCTGGGGAAGGAAAGAGAAGAGTAGACCAAATATCCAACAACTGGATTTCTGGTTGGAATGTGAAGGGGTACTGCCTGAGGGAATGCTTCTGTCTTGCTTGTCTTGAAGTACTGATGGGACCTGACATACTGTAGAAGCACAGGGGCTTCTAGAAATAAGCTGGGCAGGGTGCTGGTGCTCCAGAGGTCCCAGCAGGTTGGTACAGCTGAGAAGCCTCTCTCTGAGTGTGGAAAAAGAAGAGTGGAACGTGTGTCGAACTTTCTGGCTTTTCAGTGGGCTGCTCAACGTTCTGGTTTAAGTTTCTCCTGTCTCAGAGAACTGACAGAACTTGGCGAAATCTAGATACCTAAAGGCTACTAAGGAAAAAAAGAAGAGGATCTAGTTGGTGTATTGCTGCTTCAGAGTGCCAGGGCACAGAAGACAGACAGCAAAGAGAGCAAGAGGTTAGGAACACCTGAAAAAATAGAAACCAGCAAACGCCTCTAATTAGTAATCTTTACACGCAAGTTCAGACAGATATACTCACAAAAAAGATCTGAGGTGTCCCCAGGATCTCTAGTTGGTCTGAGTGGTGAAGATCTTTCCCTGCATGAAGCTAGTCTATGGAGACTGAGAGAGGTGGTTATTTTTTTCAAATGTGTGGATATCAACACAAAGTTACAAAGAACATGAAGACAGGAAAAAGTTATCCAATTAAAGGAACGAAAGAAATCTCTAGAAACTCACCATAAAGAAATGGAAGTATAGGAATTACTGACCAATTATTCAAAATAACTGTTACGAAGATGCTTAACACTCTCAGGAAAATAATGCACGAACAAAACAAAGAGACAGAAAATATAAAAAAGCCCAAACAAATTTTAGAGCTGAAGAAGGCAATAACTGAACCGAAAAACTCACTAGAGGGGTTCAACAATGGATTTGATCAAGCAGAAGTAATCAGGGAGCCTAAAGATAAGTCCTTTGAAACCATCCAGTTAGAGGAACAACAGGAAAAAGAAATGAAACAGAGTAAAGAAAATCTAAAAGACTTATACAGCAACATCAAGTCGCCAATATACACATAATGAGTCTCAAAAGAAGGGAGAGGGGCGTCTGGGTGGCTCAGTTGTTAAGAGTCTGACTTTGGGGGCGCCTGGGTGGCACAGCGGTTAAGCGTCTGCCTTCGGCTCAGGGCGTGATCCCGGCATTATGGGATCGAGCCCCACATCAGGCTCCTCCGCTATGAGCCTGCTTCTTCCTCTCCCACTCCCCCTGCTTGTGTTCCCTCTCTCGCTGGCTATCTCTATCTCTGTCAAATAAATAAATAAAATCTTTAAAAAAAAAAAAAAAAGAGTCTGCCTTTGGATCAGGGTGTGATCCTGGGGTCCTGGGATCGAGCCCCGCATCAGGCTCCTCTGCTGGGAGCCTGCTTCTTCCTCTCCCACTCCCCCTGCTTGTGTTCCCTCTCTCACTGGCTATCTCTCTCTGTCAAATAAATAAATAAAATCTTAAAAAAAAAAAAAAAAAAAAAGAAGGGAGAAATAGGGGCAGAAAACTTAAAAAAACAATGGCCAGAAAATCCCCAAATCTGAGGAAGGAAAGAGACATACAGATTTGTGAAGTCCAACATATTTTAAATAGGATGAAACTAAAGAAATCCACAATGAGACACATAATCAAAATGTCAACAGTTAAAAACAAAAAGAGAATTTTGAAAGCAGCAATTAAAAAAATGACTCCTCATATACAAGGCCACCCTTGTAAGACCATGAACAGATTCCTTGTAGAAACCTTGGTGCAAGCCTGAAGTGAGTGGAATGGTATGTTTGAAGTGCTAAAAACAAACTGTCAACCAAAAATGCTGTATCTAGCAAAACTGTCCTTGAAAAATGAAGAAGATAAAGACTTTCCCCAATAAACAAAAGCTGAGGGAGTTAATCACCATTAGACCTGTCTTACAAGACATACTAAAGAGAGTCCTTAGAATTGAAATGAAAAGATGCTAGACAGCAACACAAAAGTATTTGAAAGTAAAAGTTCGCCAGTAAAAGTAAATATACAGGAAAAATACCCAACACTGAATACTGTAATGGGGCTACATGAATCATTTTTTAATTGTGGCATAAAAGTTAAAAGATAGAAGTATAAAAAGTAACAAATTATAAAACGTATTAATGGATACACGATATAAAAATATGTAATCTGTACATCACTAACAAGGTATAGAGATTTTGCATGCAATTAAAGTTGTTATCAGCTTAAAATAGATTAAGCCTATAAGTTATTTTATGTAAGCCCCATAGTAACCTCAAACACCTACAGAAGATATCAAAAAGAAAATGAGAAGGAAATCAAAGTGTGTCACTACAAAAAAAATCAATATTAGACAAAGGAAGACAGCAAGAAAGGAAAAGATGGAAAAAGAGCTATAAGACATACAAAAAACAACAAAATGGCAAGAGTAAGTCCTTCCCTATCAATAATTACTTCAAATATAGAACAATCAGACTCCCAGTCACAAGACACAGTAGGTGACTGGATAAAAAACAAGATCCGAGTCTATGCTGTCTACAAGAGACTACATTTTAAAAATTCAAATTCAATTAATTAACATATAGTGTATTAGTTTCAGAGGTAGAGTTCAGTGATTCATCAATCTTATATAATACTCAGTGCTGATTACACCCCATGCCTTCCTTAATGTCCATCACCCAGTTACTCCATCCCCCCATCCCCTCCCCTCCAACAACCCTCAGTTTGTTTCCTGGATTAAGGGTCTCTTATGGTTTGTCTCCTGCTCTGATTTTGTCATTTCATTTTCCCCTCCCTTCCCCTATGATCCTCTGTTTTGTTTCTTAAATTCCACCTATCAGTGAGAACATATAATTGTCTCTCTCTGATTGACTTATTTCGCTTAGCATGATACCCTCTAGTTCCATCCACATCATTGCAAATGGCAAGATTTCTTTTTTTTTTGATGGCTGAGTAATATTCCAATGTATATCTATACCACATCTTCTTTATCCATTCATCTGTCAATGGACATCTGGGCTCCTTCCATAGTTTGGCTATTGTGGACATTGCTGCTATAAACATTGGGTAGAGGTGTGCCTTCGGATCACTACATCTGTATCTTTGGGGTAAATACCTAGTAGTGCAATTCCTGGGTCAAAAGGTAGCTCTATTATCAACTTTTTGAGGAAAGTCCATACTGTTTTCCAGACTGGCTGCACCAGCTTGCATTCCTGCCAACAGTGTAAGAGAGTTCCCCTTTCTCCACATCCTCACCAACATTTGTTGTTTCCTGTCTTGTTAATTTTAGCCATTCTGACTGGTATGAGATGGTATCTCACTGTGGTTTTGATTGGTATTTCCATGATGCCAAGTGATGTAGATGTATGTCTTCTTTGGAGAAATGTCTGTTCATGTCTTGTGCCCATTTCTTGACTGGATTATTTGTCTTTGGGTGTTGAGTTTGATAAGTTCTTTATAGATTTTGGATACTAGCCCCTTATCTCATAAGACATTTGCAAATATCTTTTCCCTTCTGTTGGTTATCTTTTGGTTTTGTTGACTGTTTCCCTTGCCGTGCAAAAGGTATTTATCTTGATGAAGTCCCAATATTTCATTTTTGTCTTTGTTTCCCTTGCCTTTGGAGATGTGTCTAGCAAGAAGTTGCTGTGGCCAAGGTCACAGAGGTTGCTGCCTGTGTTCTCCTCTAGGATTTTGATGGATTCCTGTCTCACATTTAGGTCTTTCATCCATTGTAAGTTTATCTTTGTGCATGGTGAAAGAGAATGGTCCAGTTGTCCAATTTTTCCAACACCACTTATTGAAGAGACTTTTTTCCATTGGATTTCCATTGTCGAAGTGGACCATACAGTTGAGGATCCATTTCTGGGTTCTTTATTCTGTTCCACTGATCTATATGTCAGTTTTTGTGCCAGTACCATATTGTCTTGATGATTACAGCTTTGTAATAGAGCTCGAAGTCCAGCATTGTGATGCCACGAGCTTTGGTTTTCTTTTTCAACATTCCTTTGGCTATTCGGCGTCTTTTCTGGTTCCGTACAAATTTTAGGATTATTTGTTTCAGCTCTGTGAAAAAGTTGGTGGTATTTTGATAGGGATTGCATTGAATGTATAGATTGCTCTAGGTAGCATAGACATTTTAACAATATTTGTTCTTCTAATCCGTGAGCATGGAAGTTTTTTCCATTTCTTTGTGAAGAGATTAACTTTAGATTTAAAGATACATATAGGTTGAAAGTTAAAGGAAGGAAAGAGATATTCCATGAAATGGTAAACAAAAGAGAGAGCGGATAGCCTTACTTATACTAGACAAAGTAGACTAATAATCTGTAATAGGAGACAAAGAAGGCCATTATATAATGATAAAAGATAAATTTACTATATATGTGTGTATATATATACACATGTACACACACACCCAGGAGCAGAGCACCTAAATGTATGTACCAAAGATTGACAGAATTAAGGGAGAAATAGACAGCAATAGAATAATAAATAGTAGCACATTTTAATACTCTGCTTTCAATAGTGGATAGGAAGCTCAGACAGAAGATCAGTAAGAAAAAAGAAGGCCAGAACAACACTACAGACCAAGTGGATATCATAGATATATACAGAACATCCCACTCAACAGTGACAGCAACTACTTTCTTCTCAGGTGCACATGGAACAATCTCTAGGATGGATTAGAGGTTAGGTCACAAATCAAGTCTGAATATGCTTAAGAAGACTGAACTCATACCAGCTGTCTTTTCCCACCACAATGGGATAAAACTAGGTATCAATAGCAAAAGGAAACCTGGGAAATAAATAAATATGTGGAAATTAAACAACAAACTCCTGAACAACCAATAAATCAAAGAAGAAATTAGAGATATTAGAAAATATCTCGAGACAAACAAAAATGAAAACACAACATACCGAAGCTTATAGAACGCAGTAAAAGTAGTACTTAGAGGGAATTTTATAGTGATAAAAGCCTACATTAAAAAGAAGAAAGATCTCAAATAAACAACCTATTTCTACACCACAAGAAAGTAGAAGAAAAGAGAACAAACTCAACCCAAAGTTAGCAGAAAGAAGGAAATAATAAAGATGAGAGCGGAAATAAATTAAATACAGAATTAAAAAAATCAACTAAGAGTCAAACTA
Source organism: Ursus americanus (assembly GCF_024610735.1). NCBI lineage: Eukaryota > Metazoa > Chordata > Mammalia > Carnivora > Ursidae > Ursus > Ursus americanus. The sequence continues at coordinate 92,156,036 of NC_142164.1, forward strand.
AGAGTGGGTTTTTTGAAAAGATCAACAAAATTGACATTGAGCTAGACTAAGAAAAGAAGAGAGAAGACTCAAATAAATAAAATCATAAATGAAAAAGGGGATGTTATAACTGATGCCCCAGAAATAAAAACAATCATGAGAGACTGCTATGAACAATTATACACCAAAAAAATTATACAACCTAGAAGAAACGCATAAATTCCTAGAAAAACGCAATCTACCAAGACTGAATTGTGAAGAAATAAAAAATCTGAATGGACCTATAAATATTAAGGAGATTGAATCAGCAACCAAATCCTCCCAATAAAGAAAAGCCCAGGACCAGATGGTGAATTCTACCAAATATTTGCAGAAGAATTAACAGCAACCTATCTCAAACTCTTCCAAAATAATGTAGAGCACTTCCAAACTTTATTTATTTATAGCAATATTATCCTGATACCAAAGCCAGAAAAAGACACAAGAAAAGAAAACTACAGGCCAATATCCCTGATGAATATAGATGCAAAAATCCTCAACAAATACTACCAAATGGAATTCAACTGCACATTAATAGGATCAGAAACCATGTCCAAATAGGATTTATCCCTAGGATGTAAGGAAGGTTCAACATAAGAAAGTCAATCAATATGATATACCACTTTCACAGAATGAAGGATAAAAAATACATAATAATCTCAATTTATGCAGAAAAAACACTTGACAAAATTCAACACCCTTCTATGATAAAATCTAGGAATAGAAGGAAATTACTTCAATACAATAAAGGCCACATATGAAAAGCCCATAGCTAACATTATACTTAACATTGAAAAGCCGAAGTTTTTCCTCTAAGACCCCTGTCTCTGTTAGCCGATGACATAGCAGATACATGACATTCTTACATGTAGAACGATTAAAAAACAAAGCAAAACAACACAAAAAAACCCCCAACAAAACCTGTTAGGACTAATAAATGAATTCAGTAAAACTGCAGGATATAAAGTCAACATATGAAAACCAAGTGCATTTTTATACAGTAGCAATGAACTATTTGAAAAAGAAATTTAAAAAACCACCGCATTTAAAATAGCATGAAAAAGAATAAAATACTTAGAAATAAATTTAACCAAGGAGTTTAAAGATCTGTACACTGAAAACTATCAGACAATGATGAAAGAAATTGAACAGGATAATAAATGGAAAGGTATCCCCATGTTCATGGACAGGAACAACTAATATTGTTCAAATGTCCATAGTACCCAAAGCAATCAACAGAATCAATGCAATCCTCATCAAAATCCCAATGGCATTTTTTAAAGAAATAGGAAAAAAATTGTAAAATTCATATTTAATGTCTAAGGATCCTGAATGGCCAAAAAAAAAAAAAAAAAAAAAAAAAAGATAGTTTCTTCAATAAATGTGGCTGGAAAAACTGGATAACCACATTCAAAAGAATGAAACTGGATCCCTATCTTACACCACACACAAAAATCAAATCAAAATGGATTAGAGACACAAATATAAGACCTAAATCCCATAGAAACATATAAAAACCCCAGAAGAAAACATAGGGAAAAAGCTCCTTGTCTTGGAAATGATATTTTGGACATGACACCAAAAGCACTGGCAACAAAAGCAAAAATAAAGAAGTGGGACTACACCAAAAGAAAAATTTCTGCACAGCAAAGGAAAAAGTCAACAAAATGAAAAGGCAACCTATGGAACTAAAGAAAATATTTGTAGACTGTATATCTGATAGGGGGCTAATGTCCAAAATATCTAAGGGACTAATGTAAGTCAATAGCAAAAATACTCAAGTAACCTTATTAAAAAATGGGCACAGGACCTAAATAGGTATTTTTGCAAAGAAGATGTAAAAATGGCCAATAGATATACGAAACAATGCTCAGCATCACTAATCATCAGGGAATGCAGATCAATACCAGAATGAGCTATCACCTCACCTCTGTTAAAATGGCTATTACCAAGAAGTAAAATACGTGTTGGCGTGCATGTGGAGAAAAGGGAAATCTTGAATGTTGTTGTTGGGATTTAAAACTGGCACAGCCATTATGGAAAATAGTATGAATTTTCCTCAAAAAAGTAAAATCGAATTATCATATGATCCAGCAATCCCACTTCTGGGTATATATCTAAAGGAAATGAAATCAATATCTCAAAGATATATTCGTATTTCCATGTTTACTGCAGTATTAATCACAACAGCCAAGGTGCAGAAATAACCTAAGTGTCCATCAACAGATGAGTGGATAAAGAAAACGTAGTATATATACAAAATGGAATATTATTAAGCCATAAAAAATAATTAAAAGTTGCAAGAACCTAGATGAACTTGAAGGACATTATGCTAATTAAAATAAACCAGACACAGAAAAACCAATTTTCCATTATCTCACTTATAAGTGGAATCTAAAAAAAGTAGAACTCATACAAGCAGTAAGAACAGTGATTACCAGAGGCTGGGGATTAGAGGAAATGGGAGGGTTTTGGTCAAAGGGTACAAACATTCAGTTTAAGATAAAAAAAGTTCTGAAGATCTAATGTACAGCATGGAGACGAGAGTTAATAATAACCTACTGTATACTTGAAATTTGCTAAAAGGGTGCATCATTCGTGTTTTTACCACACACAAAAAAAGGTAGCCATGTGAGGTGTTGGACAGGCTAATTACCGTGATTGGGAGAATCATTTCACAATACATATGTATATCCAATTGTTGAGTTGTACACCTTAAATATATACAATGTTTATTTGTGAGTCATACCTAAGTGAGGCTGGAAAAAGTAAAAAAAGAATAAAATTTAAAAGTAACAACCTTAATGGAAAAGGGTAAGCATCTGATAGAAACATTTCAGATCCCAGTTAGGACCGATATTTACAGAAACTATCCCTTAGTGTATGCGGCATTTGTTACATAATACTGCCCAGTAGGGTACCTATTCTGCTTACATCTGCCAAAGTTACTGCTGGATATAACCCTCTAAAGGAACAGAAATGTTTATCAGCGTTCCCAGGGCTATTGATACTGAAAATACAGCTCAGAGGTTTGACGTGTTCTCTAGCCTACCACAATTCAGAACTGTCTGATCTGAGGTTTACAGGATACCAAGCTGGGATAAGGATGTGAACAAGGGTTTTTCTGGTGAGATGTGGTTGGAGGAGAGGAGACAGGAGGTGAGGCATCTTATCTAAATGGGCACCCTGCCTACTAAACACTACCAAAGGTGGTAATTTGCTTTGTTTTTTGCAATGATTGTGTAAAGACGTGTGCTTGTGTGTTTGTGCCTGTGTGTGTTTAGGTAAACTGGATACAGTGATACCTACTTAGTAGCATCTTAAAAATTAAATAATTCTATATACGCTAAATATTTAGTAGGAATGAAACAAATATTTACTGTTTTGTTTACTGTGTTGTTCTTAGGTAAGGCAGGCGAAGGACTAAGAAAAGTGGGATGATGATGAATAATCACTTAAGTGGGCTCATATTGTCCTATATTTGACACAGCTCTGATCTTTAATGCAAACACATTATTTTCAGTGTTTTAGTAACAATATCACTAAGAACAACAGATGAGCTGTTTTGATACTTTGAATTCTATTATGTGTTTCTCCTAACTCTTCAGAACACTTTGCATCCCTAAATCATCATGCCTAAAATCCTTCAACAAACTATGGTCTTTTTTTTTTTTTTTAAAGATTTTATTTATTTGAGAGAGAGTGTGAGAGAAAGAGCATGAGTGGAGGTGAGGGGAGAGGGAGAGGGAGAAGCAGACTCCCCACGGAGCAGGGAGCCCTATGTGGGGCTCTATCCCAGGACCCGGAGATCATGACCTGAGCAGAAGGCAGATGCTTAATTGACTGAGCCATCCAGGCACCCCAAACTAAGGTCCCTTTAAGTAATGAAAATATAAAGTTTCTTGGCCCCTTCTCGTCCCTCCTCTCCTAGAGACTCTTATGTTTTAGAATTTTTTTTTTAAGATTTTATTTTTGCGAGAGAGAGAGAGAGAGAGAGAGAGCGTGCGAGAGAGCACACGCGCATAGGAGCGGTGGGGGAGGGGCAGAGGGAGAAGCAGACTTATATTGAGCAGGGAGTCCACTGCCAGACTCCATCCCAAGACTCTGGGATCATGACCTACGCTAATGCAGATGCTTAACTAACGGAGCCACCCAGGTACCCTAGAGATTACTTAATTTAGGAGACAGAATAGCTACCACTTCAAGGCTTGCCATGCAGTCTTTTTTCTCCTCCTTTCCCCTTCCTAATTGCTCAGCAAACAATAAAACAAACAAACAAACAAAAGGGTAGTCATTAGGGTGCAGAGTCATTTACCTTCAGAACTTATTTTACTCTTGATCACTGAAAAAAAAAGGAGATGCTGAGTTGGTTTGTGGGGTAGCTAGTCAAATGCTGAATATGATTAGGTCAATCTGTCTTCCTGACCCATTTTATTTCTTTTTCATATTTTCCCCACTAGTTTCATCGATGTTCCGAATGACTTGAGATTTCCAATATCTAACTGGGTATAGCTCCCCAGAGGTGGAAAGTAAACTGGATATATTCACTAGCTTATTTACATCACTGAGTCATCTAAAATAAATTGTTTTTCCTTTTTAAAGATTTGTCTATTTATTTGAGAGAGAGAGTGTGAGTGAGTGCAAGGAGGGGAGGGGCAGAGGCAGAGGGAGAGAGAGACTCGAGCAGATCTGCCCTGAGCACAGAGCCTGACACAGGGCTCTATCTCACAACTCCGAGATCATCACCCCGAGATCACGACCTGAGCCAAAACCAAGAGTCAGACACTCACCCAGGTGCCCCTAAAATAAATTAAAGACAGACTTGGTATGGGGGGCGCCTGGGTGGCACAGTCGGTTAAGTGCCTGACCCTTGGTTTTGGCTTAGGTTGTGATCTCGGGATCCTGGGATCAATCCTTCTATGTGTGTGTGTCTGGGGTGGGGTGGGGGGAGTCCATGCTCAGCAGGGAGTCTGCTCGAGGACTCTCTCTCTCTCAAATATATAAATAAATCTTAAAAAAAGAAAAAAGACAGACTTGGTATAGCAGTTTTCAACTACCCTAGAAAACTGATCTATGAAGAGAAAATAAACGCACCCCCTTCTGCTGCTTGGTATGTTGCCCACCATGATCTGAGCCTTGCCACTCAAAAAGTATTCCCACTGGTGAAAATATCCAGGAGGAATATGGAGAGAGTTTATTGACTTAGAAGAGGCTTAAAATACTCAAGTAAGTAGATTCCACCATAGCATGCTTACACATTCTTTAATACTTTTGCCATTGAAATGTGGGGCCTGTGTTCCCTTTCATAAATCCAAGCCAACACAGTGACTCTTCTGTAACCAACAGAATGTGGCTTAAGTGATGCTGCATAACTTCTAGGTCTATGTCAGAAAATGCCATGCAGTTCTTTTGGAATATACATTGTGAGGAACAAGTCACCATGTACAAAATCCAACTACTTGAGACACACGTGACATAGAGACTACATGTAGGCACTAATTGCCAATGACAGCTGCACTACTAGCCAACAGCTAGCATTAACTGCCAATTGTAAGAGTTTTGATCAGCTAACTCAATCATGCCTTCAGATGACTGTGGACACGGCCAACATGTAATTGCATCCTCAGGAGGGAGACTCAATCATTAAAATGTATCAAAAATGCACCCCAACCCCACACATTAAATGTGCTTAATGCGGATAATTTTATTTTCTGTTGAATCTTAAAAAAAAAAATCCTGTGTCAATAATATACGGGGTGCATTATTACATCCCCAGAACCAAAACTGAACAAAGTTAAAATCACTTTAGAAAATATTCTGTGGCATTTTTAGGTATTTTAGTAATTTTAATTCACTTTCTCAATATAAGAAGGCTATTAGAGTTCAGGACATAAGAATCAAATTTTATTTCACACTTTGAGTGCATTTGACATATATGACTATATATCCTAAAATTTCTGACAAATGTGATCATCCACTAGGAAAATGTTTATTGAAATCTATAGAAGTATAGTTATATTTAAGATTTCTGTTGAGACTCTCTTTGAACTTAATGCTTACAGAAATATATCAAAATAAAAGATATTAGCTGCTTATTTTAAATAAAACACCTGAAAGAATACTTGTAATATTAATTTAAAATGAACTCAGCAAATTGTGGTTGTTATGAAGCAGATATATCTGCTTCTTTTACACAAATATATTGCCATACTTGCCTTTTCTTTTTTACTTAAAAAGTATACAAGGGCGTAAGGAAACAGATCTTATTATTTTAGAAACTCAATCACATGCCATATATTTTCTGGTTGTAGCCATAAAATAATAACCTCAAGATATTTAAAAAAATCAAGATGCCCAGTGAAAACACAAAAATAAATTGAATGGCATTTTGAAGAAATTGATTTTGTAACTGTCTTATATTTTTCCAAAGCCTACTGAAAGTATGAAGGTATGTTCAAAATCAGTTGGGATTGAATTGAGAAAAAAATTAGTAAATGTAAAGAAATCAAGAAAGTGAGAACTGAGCTCCTAATTTATTACTTTGAGAAGACTGAGTGAGAAGACTGAGTGAGACATAGATGCAATCTTGAACTTTTAGCATAAACAATATCAGGTTCAGCATATCTGTAAAATATTAACATTAGCATTATTATGGTCAGAGCCTATACAAATTAGAATATTACTCAAGACATTGGGGGAATGAATCATATTGCAATCTGAATTAAAATGGATATTCAGTGGGGCATCTGGGTGGCTCAGTCCATTAAGGGTCTGCCTTGGGCTCAGGTCATGATCCCGCTATCCTGGGATCAAGCCCTGCATTGGGATCCCTGCTCAGGGAGGAGCCTGCTTCTCCCTCTCCCTCTGCCCCCAGCTCATGCTCTCTCTCACTGTCTCTCTCTCTTTCTGAAATAAATAAATAAAATCTTTAAAAAAATGGATATTCAGTAGGATGTAACATGCATATTCTTTCCTCCTGATAGTAAACACGGGCCTTGGTTGATGTTCCCGATTAACTAAATAAATGCAGGGGGTTTCCAATTAGATTTGGAGAGAAAGTAGACCAATGAAAGTAATTTTTCAATTTAGACAGAAGTAATCATGATGATATTCTTCCAGAAAACTCATACATTTCATTTTATATCTTTATTGAGTGTTTTCCTTTATGAATACTTCCAAAATTTTCACTTTTAAAACTGTAATTTTTTTATGTTTTTTTATTATATTATGTTAGTCTAAAACTGTAATCTAACTGATGATTGAATTATATAATTGTATCTGTCAAAAGCAGTCTCAAATGAGGCAATGAAGGATGGAATTTGTGTTATTTTGAATTCAAATGCTTTAGTTTCTATGCTTTCATTAAATTAAATACAGGATAATATTACATAGTGATTAATTAACAAGGGCAGAATACAATGGCTCAGATACTCTGAACTCCATGAATTATTTATTTCCTGCAACCAGGAAAGAATAAAGATAATTTTACTCATTAAAGGCCCATACAGGTTATGAAATCAGTTCACTTTCCCAGATTTTAGGTAGCAACTCTTGCATCTCTTTAGTTGTAGGTGATCTAAAACAGACCTGAAGTAACAAAGACTGTGGGCAAAGCCCAAGTGCTGTGTAGGCCAGATACACATATAAAACTGGATAAAGGAGAATTGATTTCCTCTTCAACAGGCAGTTTTTCTCACAGTAAACAAGTAGGATATTAAAATTTCTTGCTTGCCGATAAGTAGAAAGTCATTTTTGCAGTCCTGATTGCAAAGGAGGTTATACAGGCCAATCAGTAAAGAATATTTAGTAAGTTATTAGAAGAGCAGAGTTCTATTCATGCCCATAACTGTGTTTATTTGTAGCTCATTAATCCATTAGAAAATTCTGTTGATTGCAATAAACAATTTATTTTGAAAAGACTCCAAATATACTGATGTAATGGTTTTATCTGGTAAATAAGAATACAAATAGATACTTTAAAGAACTATGACTGAACTTTAAAAAATGTTTTAAAGAGTTTTATAAGATTTCTCAATAGAAATAGCAAATAATTATATATGCTAGTATTCACCAGAAGCCTAAGAAATACATCAAGCTTTTGTTTTGTCCCTAAGTACATTTCAAGGCAAATTATATTAAATAATAACTGTTACTTACTGTCATGGAAACCAAAGTACTTGGGGATTTTCATTCTTTTAGAGAATACTTACTAAGCATCTCTTACATGCCTGGCACTGACCAAGACAGTCCTAGTCTGTCTTCACTGAACTCAAGTTAATGGAGACAGCAGACATTACATGACAAGACTCATAATCAAACTTCTGAAAACTAAAATCAAAGAAAACATCTTGAAAGAGACAAGAGAAAATGAAATGTTACCTATAGGGGAACAATTCTTTTTTTTTTTAATAATTCTTTTTTTTTTTTTTAAAGATTTTATTTATTTGACAGACAGAGACACAGCAAGAGAGGGAACATAAGCAGGGGGAGTGGGAGAGGGAGAAGCATGCTTCCTGCTGAGCAGGGAGCCCGATGCAGGGTTTGATCCCAGGACCCTGGGATCATGACCTGAGCTGAAGGCAGACGCTTAACGACTGAGCCACCCAGGCACCCCTATAGGGGAACAATTCTAATGACAGATCATTTCTCCTCAGAAACTATGGAAGCCAGAAGAAAGTGGCGAAATATGTTTCAACTGATGAGAGAAAAGAACCTGAACCATGCATTCTATATCAAGCAAAAGTATTATTCAATAATGAAGAGGGAATAAAGACAATACGAGATTAAGGAAAGCTAAGAGAATGTGTCACTAGCAGAGCTAACCTTATAGAATAGCTAAAAGAAGTTCTCTTAACAAAAAGAAATGAAGGAAGCTTCAGGGGGAAAGAAAGGCAATAGAATGGGTAAAAATAGGGGTAAGTATAACAGACTATCCTTCTCATGAGTTTTTTTAAAAAAGATTTTATTTATGTATTTGAGAGAGAGAGAAAAAAACGAGTGGGGGGAGGGGCAGAGGGAGAGGCAAACTCCTTGCTGAGCAGGGAGCTGAATGCAGGGCTAGATGCCAGGACCCTGAGATCATGACCTGAGCTGAAGGCAGACGCTTAAACCACTGAGCTGCCCTTCATGAGTTTTTACAATTATATTTTACAATTGAAGCAAAAATTACAGCATTATCAGACATGGTGCTCAATATATGTAGTGAAAATATTTAAGATATTTACAGTTAAAAAGTGAGGAGGGTAAAGGAACCAATGGAAGCAGAGTTTATATATTTACCTTAAGGTAGCAAAATGTCTAACGGTAGACTGTGATTTGTTGCACATATATATGGTAATATTGACATCAACTACTAAAAACAAATTATACAATGACACATTTTCTTTAAAAACTGTAGGTAAACAACAATGGATTCTAAAAACAGTTCAGATTACCAATAGAACGGCTAAAAAAGGGAAACATAGGAAAGAAAAGAAACAAAGAATGAACACTAAAACGGCAGAAATGAACCTAATATATTAATCATTACTTTATATATTAATAATGTAAATTCACACCAATGGAAGATAAGAGATTGGCAAAATGAATCAAAAATAGATGATCAAACTACATGCTGTATACAAAGAAATATACTTCAAATTCATGACGTAAGTAGATTAAAAGTAAAAGGATGAAAAACATTACACCATGCAAATATTTATTTTTTAAAAAGCAGGAGTAAAGCAGTAGTGACTATATGAATATCAGATAAAATAGACTTCAAAGCAATACATTTACCAAAGACAGATATACCATGATAAAGAGTAAATATACCAAAAATGACACAGAAATCCTATATTTGCATGCACTAAATATCAGAACTTTAAAAATACATACAGCAAAAGCAGAATTTAAAAAAGAAATAGTTAATAGGGTGCCTCGGTGGTTCAGTCTGTTGAGCACTGACTCTTGATTTTGCCTCAGGTCATGATCTCAGGGTCGTGGGATCTGTGCTCAGCACAGAGTCTGCTTGTCCCTGTTCCTCTGCTTCTCCCCCCTGCTTGCACTCTCTCTCAAACATATAAAATAAATAAAATCTTAAAAACAAAAAAAAACAGACAAATGTACAATTATGTCTAGAGATTTCAACACTACCCCCTCATCAATGTTTAGAACTATGGGGCAAAGAATCAGCAATGAAACAAAGAAATTGAACAACATGATCAACCTACAAGCTCTAACAGATATTTACAGAACACTTCATCCAACAAAAGAAAAATATTCATTCTTTTCAATAAATATAAAAATGATTTAAATCAGAGTATGTTCTCTGACCCTAATAGAATCAAACTGGAAATCAATAACAGAAAGATAACAGAAATCTTCTAAAATATTTGTAAATTAAACAATACTTTTCTAAGTAAAAGGGAAGTCCAAAGGAAATCAAAATACATTTAGAGCTGAATAAATATGAAAATACAACTTATCAAAATCTGTGAAATGCAGCTAAAGCAGTACCTAGAGGGAACTTTACCAGAATAAATGCTTAAAATAGAACATAGAAAGATTTCAAATCAATAAGCTCCCACTTCACGAAACTAAAAAATGATCAAAATAGGAGCAACGTTAGCAAGATGACTAAGATGTCCCTTGCTCATATATTCTATAGCAATAATAATTTGGTATCCATCTATAGACAAAAGTACCTTTATGGGAGTTTCAGGATCCAGGTAGAAACTGTGAATGAAACTCTGGTGCACTGGGCGCCTGGGTGGCTCAGTCGTTATGCGTCTGCCTTTGGCTCAGGTCATGATCCCAGCGTTCTAGGATCGAGCTCCGTATTGGGCTCCCTGCTCAGTAGGAAGCCTGCTTCTCCCTCTCTCACTCCCCCTGCTTGTGTTCCCTCTCTTGCTGCCTCTCTCTCTGTCAAATAAATAAATAACATCTTAAAAAAAAGGAAAAGAAGAGAAAAAAAAAAAAAAGAAACTCTGGTGCAGTCTAAAACCGAGGACAGCCATTTTGAGAATGCAGGTCCATAGCCTGGTGACAGACTTGCTTACCATGGTCATGGCTATAGGCAAGGAAATAGCTCCCTACCCCTGAAGATTGCCCCTGGCAGGGGAGCAGCTGGAAGAGCTGAGCACAGGACTCTCAGAGGACATTAAAGGGACATGGATCCTACTATGTCAGACTCTGTCAAGAAACCTACACAAAAGCCAACGGGGATGCTTCACCTGCAGATGTCCCAGCTGGCCCGCAAGCATCCCTAGCACTCTGGGTGCCTCATACCACACATTCTCACCCCATGGCTAGTTCTCTGTGTGTGCTCCCCACTACTGTGGGCTTACAGGAAACCAGAAAGTCAAGCATTCAGCACCACCCTACAGAAAGCAAAAAGGAGGCTGTCAGCTCTCAGAGTGGCTTGACAAGATGGACAGAATTCAACCACCAGGTTGGAGTAAGAGGCGTGGAGCAGCCACAGACATAGAAAAGCACTGAGAAAGAGGACGCTGAATAAATGGCTAAAAACCTGCCAACGAAGAAAAGCCTAGGACCAAATGGTTTCACTGGTGAATTCTACCAAATATTTTAAAAGAATTAATACCAATCTTTCTTAAATTCTTGCAAAATATTGAAGAGAAAGGAACATTCCCCAACTTATTTCATGAGATCAGCATTACCCTGATGGCAAAGCCAGATAAGGACACTACAAGGAAAGAAAATATCTCTGATAAATATAGGTACAATTCTCAAAAAAAGACTAGCAAACTGAATTCAACAGTACATTAAAAGTTTCATATGTCACCATCAAGTGGATTTATCTCTAAGAAGCAAAGATGGTTCAAATAAACAAATTAATAAATATGACATACCACATTAACAGTGTGAAAGATAAAATTTACATTATCATTTAGACAAATGCAAAAAAGCATTTGACAAAATTCAACATCCTTTCATGATAAAAACTCTCAACAAATTGGATTTAGAAGGAACATAACCTCAACAAAATAAAGGCCATATATGACAAGCCCACAGCCAACATCACACTCAATGATGAAAGGTTGATAGCTTTTCCTCTAAGATCAGGAACAAGACAAAGGTGCCCATTCTCACTGCTTCTACTTAACACAGTACTGAAAGCCCATGCCAGAGTAAACAGATGAGAGAAAGAAACAAAAGGCATCCAAATCAGAAAAGAAGTAAAACTGTATCTTTTCTTATAGATGATATGATCTTACATACAGAAAATCCCAAGAACTACACCAAAAAACTGTTAGAAACAATAAACAAAATTTTAAGGTTATAGGACACAAAACCAACATACAAAAATCAGTTGCATTTCCATATACTAACAACAAACTATCTGAAAAATAAAACCATCCCATTTTATAATAGCACCTAAAGAAGAATAAAATACTTAGTAATAAATTTAACCAAGGAGGTTAAAGATCTGTATACTGAAAACCCTAAGATTTTGATGAAAGAAATTGGGAGACAAGCAAATAGGAAGGTATACTGTGTTCAGGAGTCAGAGGAATTAATATTATTAAAATACCCACACAACCAAAGCCATCTATAGAGTCCATGCAATCTCCATCAAAATCCCAATGGCATTTTTCATAGAAATAGAAAAAATGAATCCTAAAATTCATATGGAACCACAAGAGACCCTGAATAAACAAAGCAACCCCTTGAGTAGAACAAACTGGAAGGATAACACTTTTTGATTTCAAATGATATTACAAAGCTATAGTAATTAAAACAGTATGGCCCTGGCATAAAGACAGACACATACAACAATAGAATAGGATTGAAAGCCCAGAAATAAACTCTCACATGTACAGCCAATTAACATTTGATAAAGGAACCAAGAATACTCCATGCGGAAAGAGGACAGTCGCTTAAATAAATGATTCTGGGGAAATTGGATAAATTACATGCAAAAGAATGAAATTGAACACTTACACCATTCATGAAAAAAAAAAAAGGATTAGAGACTAACTTTAAGACCTGAAACTATAAAGCTCCTGAAAGAAAATATAAGGATAAAGCTCCTTGGCATCGGTCCTGGCAATGAATTTTTTCAACATGACACCAAAAGTACAAGCAACGACAGCAAAAACAAACAAGTGGGACTAATGTAAACTACAAAGTTTCTGCACATGAAAATAAACAGTCTACAAAATGAATAAGCAACCTATGGAACTGGAGAAAATCCTTGCAAACCATCTATCTTTAAAGGGTTAACCACCAAAATATATAAGGAACTCACATGATTCAATAGTAAACAAATAATCTAGTTAAAATATGGGCAGAGAAACTGAATAGGCATTTTTCCAATGAAGATATACAAATGGCCAATACATACATGATGATTACTAACATTAGGAAAAAGCAAGTCAAAAAGACAATGAGGTATTACCTCACACTTGTCAGTCTTGTTAAAAAGACAAGAGGCAACAAATGCTGGTGGATGTGGAGAAAGGGAACCTTTGAACACTGTTGGTGGGAATGTAAATTTTTACAACCACTATGGAATACAGTATAAAGGTGCCTCAAAAAATTAAACTATTATATGATCCAGCAATTCCACTTCTGGGTATATAACCAAAATAAATGAAATCACTACTAGAAGAGATATTTGTATTCCCATCTTCATTGTAGCATTACTCACAAAATCTAAGACATGGATATAATCTAAGTATCTATTGACAGATGAATGGATAAAGAAAATGTGCTATATACTTACAATGGAATATTACTTAGCCATAAAAAGAAGAAACCCTGCCATTTTCAACAACATGGATGTACCCTGAGGACATTATTCTAAGTAAAATAAGTTAGAGAAAGACAAATACTATATGATCTCACTTATATGTAAAATCTAAAAAAGCTGAACTCTGAAACAGAGAGTAGAATGGTGGTCGTGAGGAGTTGGAAGATGGAGGAAATGGGGAGATGTTGGTCAAAGGGTACAACTCCCAGTTAAAAGATGAGTAAGTTCTGAGGATCTAATGTAATACTGTGACTATAGTTAAGAATACTGTAACATATACTTGAAAGTTGCTAACAGATCTTAAATGTTCTAACCACAATAAAAATAATGGTAATTAATAAAAAAGATCAAAGTAAACCCACAACAAGTAAAAGAAAGAAAACAAAAATAAGAGCAGAAATCAATTAAAATCAAAACAGAGGGGCGCCTGGGTGGCACAGTTGTTAAGCGTCTGCCTTTGGCTCAGGGTGGGATCCCGGTGCTCTGGGATTGAGCCCCACATCAGGCTCCTCCGCTATGAGCCTGCTTCTTCCTCTCCCACTCCCCCTGCTTGTGTTCCCTCTCTCGCTGGCTGTCTCTCTCTCTGTCAAATAAATAAATAAAATCTTAAAAAAAAATCAAAACAAAATCAACGAAACAAAAAGACGATTCTTTTAAAAAGGTCAATAAAACTGACAAACTGTTAGCACAACTCATAATGATAAAAGAGAAGCTGCAAATGACCAATTTGAGAAATAAAAGAGGGAACATTACATAGGCACTATAGATGTCAAGAGAAAAATAAGGGAATATTATACAAATAACTACAGAAATATCCGGTAACTTAGAAGAAAAGGAACAAATGATTAAGGAGCATGAGCCACTAAAACTCACACAATGAGAAATAAATAACACAAATATGTACATGATATTAAAGTAATTACATCAGTAGTTTTAAAAAGCTTCTGAAAAAGAAATTTCCAGGCCCACATGATATCATTGGATAATTTTACCAACTATTTAAAGGAGAATTACAGCCAACTGTAAATAGTATCTTGCAAAAAATAGAAGAGGAAGGAACATTTCTGAAACTCATTTTTTTGTGTACACCATTACCCACTTAGTAAAATGAGACAGAGACAGCACACTAATCATAATACTAGTAATGACAATAATAATGACAATTTATAAGTAAACTATAAGCCAATATTTCTCATAAACTTAGGCACAAAAATCCTGACCAAATTTTAGCAAACTCAACCCAGCAATGCATAAAAAGAAATATACTAAGACCTAGTTGGCTTTATTCCAAAAATGTAAATTTACTTCAATATTTGAAATTTTATCACTGTAATCCATCATATCAACAAACCAAAGAAAAAAGACGGCAATGTAATAGCAATTGGTGCAGAAAAATAATTTGACAAAATTCAACACCCGTTCTTGATAAAGGCTCTTAGAAAATCAGAGTAGGGAAATTAGGAATCATCTTCCACAAAATGTATGTTGAAGTCTTAGCCCCCAGTGCCTGTCAATATGACCTTATTTGAAAGTAGGGTCATTGCATATGTAACCAAGTCAAGATGAGAACATTCTAAATTAGGGTGAGCTCTAATCAAATATGACAGATATCATTATGAGAAGAGATACAGAGAAAGACACACAAAGAGAATGCCATGTGACATGGCAGCAGAGATTGGACTGATGTATCCACAAACCAAGAAAGCTCAAGGTTTACAGTCAACCCCAGAAGCAAAGAAAAAGGGATGGATCCATTTCTCCCCTAGAGCGTAGAATCCTGCCAATACCTTGATTTCGGACTTCTATTCTCCAGAGATGTGACAGAATAAATTTCTAATGTTTAAAGCCACCCAGATTGTGATTTGTTACAGCAGCTCTAGGAAACTACAGCAGAGGGGAAAAACTTTCTGAACTTGATGAGAATTCTCTGTAAAAATCCCACAGCTTACATCATATGTAATGACAAATGACTAAATGCTTTCCATTTAAGTTTGGAAAAAAGGCAACAATGTCCACTCTCATCATTCTCAGTATAGTACTGGAAGTCCTAGCCAGTGAAATAAGGCATAAAATGAAATAAAGTCATACTGACTGGAAATGAAGAAATGTAACTGCCCCTATTTATAAAAGACATGACTGACTATGTAGAAAATGCCAAGGAATCAAAAAACAAAGCATGTAGAACAAATACCTTTCAGCAAATTCAGAGGACCTGAGATAAACACATAATATCAACTGTACTTCTATATATTAGCAATAAACGTTTGGAGACAAATTAAAAACACTATACTTTTTACAAAGTAAAAAATCACAGGTCATACAGTCCAACATCCACCCAATATTATGATGCCTTCTACCTGAGAGGTAATCCTAGGGCTCATGATTGAATGACCTCTAAAAGGTGTAACATCTTGATCTCTAAATCCATTACTAAATTCATAGATTTTATCTCTATGTAGCCTCCCTAATCTACACACATCCCCTTTCCACTTCTCCCCCAAAATATTCAACCATTCCCTTATTGCCTAGACAACAGCAATAGCCAACTAACTAAATGGTCTACCTTCATTCACATTTATCCCTTATGTACATTTCAGCTAAGGTGTTCTTTTTCCAAATACATCACATCTGTGATTGTAATACTTTAATGGCTTTCCATTATTCTTTGGATAAAGAGCAAACTTCTTACCACGGCCAATATGAACTCTAAGTGTTGGTTTGCTCAGATCTGCCCCAGCTTACTTTGTTGTCAAGCCTAATTATAAATTGAGTCTTTCATTCCAGTTTGGATAGTGAATTTTGCGGCCATTCTACCTAAAAAGCCTTGTACTGTCTGGCTCCAACTGACCTCTCCAGCATCGCCCTACCCTCCATACCCTCTTACACACATTTTCTCATCCACTCTGGTATTCCTTGGCCACCTGTTCATATCTAGCTCTCTCCCACTAAAGAACCTTTGCCCATATGTTTTTTTATGCCTGCAATGCTCTTCTCTTCCTCTTCACCTTACCTCCTAAAAACCTTCAAACCTTTCCCCAGAGAAGTTTCCCTGGTCTCTATGACTTAGCCCAATCTCCTCATTATATGCATTCAGAACACCCTTAATTCTTGTCACAACAGATAAACTTTCATATTTGTCTAAATGTTTGTGTGGATAAAAATAAAGAAATTAATGACTGAAAGTAATACGTCCTATTACTGGTTTGAGTGATGAAACTATTTTCTTAGATAAGGACGTCATTTCTCTTCAGTTCCCATGGAGTAAGTTTATTTGTTATCTTTTGTTTTCTGGAACCTTGGTGAGAGATTTTAGGAGATCTCCTCATTCTGTTTTTCTCATATTTCCAGATACCCTTGAGACTTTTAGTGACTCTCTTATAATCCAAAATTCAGAATGGATAAGTTATTCAAGTTTCTCTAACAAGCTGCACCATAGCATTATACCTCAAAATGTCCAGATTTCCCTTTCCTATTATTATAATTTCTCATATCCATGATTGCTGCATAATTAAAGAGTTATCCCTATAAAGTTAAAAAACTAATTACAGAGCATAGTATCCCTTCTGATAGTAGACCCATCAGTAAGACAAGTTACTTAAATATTCTTATCAAAGATACCATAAGAAGATATATGGATAGTAGTTGACTCTGCTCTGTCTTGCTTCTTTGCCATTTTTATCATCAGCAGAAGAAGGTTATCCCCCATGGCCAGTATCCTTCTATATAACCTATAATCTTCTTTCCATTCTCTTTTCTTTAAACCTCAATCCAAAGTTCAACACAATATTTCAACTTTTATGTTCCTAGATTTTCACAGGGGAATATATACCAGGTATACATACACACACACACACACACACACACACACACACACACCCCAGAAGTCCTTGCACTTTGTCTTAGATACTTCTTCTGAAAAAAAAAAAAAAAAAAAACCACATATGCTTCTTACTGGCAAATTCTACCAAATATTTCAATAAGAAGTAATATGAACTCTCTACAATCTCTTCTAAAAATAGAAGCAGAGGAAACATTTCCTAATTCATTTATGAGGTCAGCATTATCCTAATACCAAAGCAGGATACATACTTTGCCAGAAAGCAAAGTTAAAGACCAATATCTCTTGTGAACACAGATGCAAAGTTCCTCAACAAAACAGCAAATCAAATCCAACAACGTATAAAAAGGAATTATACACCATAGCCAAGTGGGATTTATTCCAGGTATGCAACGCTGCCTTAATGCTTGAAAATCAATTAATTTAATTTATCACATCAACAGTCTAAGAAGAGAAATCAAATGACCATTTCAACAGATACAGACAAAGGGTTATACAAAATCCAATACCCATTCATGATAAAAACTCATAGCGAACTAGGGATAAAAGTGAATTTCTTCAATTTTATTTAAAAACATCTATAAAAAACCTACAGCTAAAATCAAACTTGATGATGAAAAACTAGATGTCTCCTCCCTAACACTGAAAACAAGAAGAGGATGTTCTCTCTCACCACTCCTATGCAAATTCATACCAGAAGTCCTAGATAGTATAATAAAACATGAAAAGGACATAAAAGGTATACAGATCAGAAAGGAAGAAATAAAAACTGTCCTTGGTTGTAGCTAACATAATTATCTATGTAACAAATTCTAAAGAACTGATCAAAAAATTGCCTGGAACTAGTAAGCAATTACAGCAAAGTTGCAGGATACGAAATTAATTATAAAAATCAACCACTTTCCTATGTACCAGCAATGAACAACTGGAATTTGAAATTGAACACACAACACTATTTACATTAGCACTGAAAAATGAAGTAAATAGATACAAATCTAACAATATATGTACAAGATCTAGATGAGGAAATCTACAATATTCTGATAAAGAAACAAAAGAAAAACTAAATAAATGGAGAGAGATTCCATGTTCATGACTAGGAAGTCTCAATATTATTAAGATACCAATTCCTCCAAGCAGGGAGATCAGTAGGAGAAGGAAGGGAAGAATGAAGGGAGGGGTGAACAGAGGGGGAAATGAACCATGAGAGACTATGGACTCCGGGAAACAAACTGAGGGTTTCAGAGGGGAGACGGGTGGGGGATTGGGCTAGCCCAGTGATGGGTATTAAGGAGGGCACGTATTGCATGGAGCACTGGGTGCTATATGCAAACAATAAATCATGGAACACTACATCAAAAACTAATGATGTACTGTATGGTGACTAAATAACATAATAAAAAAAAAAGATACCAATTCCTCCAAACTTTATCCGTAGATTTAATTCAGTCTCAATAAAAATATAAGAAAGTTATTTTGAGACATGTACAAACTGACTCTAAAGTTTATATGAAAAAGCAAAAAAGCTTAAAATAGTTAACACAATAATGAAAAAGAAAGTTGTAGGATGCACACTACCTGATTTTAGATCTTACTATAAAAGTGGTAAGTATAGGTGAAAAAATTGACACATATATTAATGGAACAGAGTAGATAACCCAGATACAGACTTGCACAAATACAGGCAACTGTCCTTTGACAAAGGAGTAAAGGCAATTTAATGGAGAAAGGAGTCTTTCAACAAATGGCACTCTACGAATTGGAAACCAATATGCAATCAATCAATCAATCAATCGAACATTACACCTTTCAGAAAATTAAGTCAATATGGATGATAGGCCCCAATGTAAATGGCAAAACTATAAGATATCTAGAAGAGAACATACAAAAAATAAAAGCAACTTTGAGTTTAGGGATGAGTGTTTAGATACAACACCAAAAGCATAACCTATGAAAGATAAAATTGATTAGACTTTATTAAAATTAAAAAATGTTTCTCTGTGAAAGGCACTGTTAAGTGCCTGAAAATACAAGCTACAGATTGGCAGAATATTTTTTCAGAACAAGTACCTGTAAAGGATTTATATTCAAAATTTCCAAATGATTCTAAAAGCTCAACAAGAACAAAACCAAAAATACAATTAAAATACAGGTAAAAGATCTTAATAAACTACTCATCAACAAAGATATACAAGTGGCAAGTAAGAATATAACATGTTCAATGTCATTAACATTAGGAAACTGCAAATAAAAACAATGAGATACCACTATTAGAATGGCTACAATCCAAAAAACCTGACACCACCAAATGTTGGTGAAGACGTAGAACAACAGGAAATCTCATTCATTGCTGCTGGGGACGCAAAATGGTGCAGGGGATCATTTGGCAGTTTCTTATATACCTCACCATATGCTTACTATACATTCCAGCATTTATAATACTAGGTGTTTATCCAAATGATTTGAAAACATACATCTATGCAAAAACCTGAGCAAATGTTTACAGCATCTTTTTTCATACTTACCCCAAACTAGAATCTACCAAGATGTCCATTATTCAGCTATAAAAATAAATGAGGTAGGAAGCTACAAAAGACACAGACCAACCTTTAATGCGTATTGGTCGTGAAAGAAGCCAGTCTGAGAAAGCTACATAATACATGATCCGAGGCACATGACATTCTGGAAATGATAAAACTATAAAGTCAGTAAAAAGATCAGTGGCTGCCAAGGGCTCAGAAAGTAGGGAGGGATAAATAGGTGAAAGATGGGGGGATTTTAGGGCAGTGAGGATTATTCTGTATGATACTGTAATGTTGAACACACATTTGTCAAAATCCATATAACTGTATAACACAAAAAGTAAACCCTAATGTAAACTATGGTCTTAAGTTAGTAATAATATATCAGTATAGGTTTGTCAATTGTAAACAATGTGACACACTGATGCAAGGTGTTATTAAGAGGGGAAACCGTGCTGGGGTTTGGGAATGGGGTATACAGGAACTCTCTATACTTTATGTGCAATTTTTCTATATACCTAAAAAAAAAATGGCTCTAAAAACGAAGTCTTATTAAAAAGTACGCTTCAGTATTATCTATTCCCACCAAATCTCGCTGGTATTAAACAATAAATTTCTCCCTCCTCACAGTAAAGATAATACTTTGCTTGTTCTCCGTATGTTCTATATGGCTATACTAAGCAGCTGAAGACGTGAATACTGTTTCTAATAATTTTCCTTCTTAATCTTATTTCTTCAATTAATATTTTTTCTTTTTTCTTTTTTTTCCAACTAAGGCTTTTCTCTCTTTCTTTAAAGATTTATTTTTGTATTTGAAAGACAGAGTGTGTGAGTGGGGAGAGAGGCAGAGGGAGAGAGAGGATGCTGAAGCGACTCCCCACTCAGTGTGGAGCCCCACATGGGGCTCAATCCCAGGACCCTGAGATCATGACCTGATCTGAAATCAAGAGTCAGACACTTAACCAACTGAACCACCCAGGCACCCCTCCTTCAATTAATATTTATGGGGTACCTGTTCGTGAGCCAGTTACTATACTACTTGCCATGAATTTCAGGGCACAGACTACAATCTGTTGCCCTTTCTTGTATTACAGGGGCTGCTTTTAATAGCTGGCCATTTTGTAGTATTGTACATATGAGACCCTCAGCAATCCCCTACTGCATGCTGTGAAGAAATAGATCTTTATTCTTTATTCCTAAAGCTTAAATTACTTAGCTTAATAATTTCATAGAAGAATTGAAAAATAGAATTGCTTTACTCATTTCCTGACCCAATGAGTTTAGTTGTATGATTATTATTAATAGTGTCATTTATTGATTAAATCTCCTCTAAATATTATCCATTATTTTAAAGTACCATCTTGTGATGTAAGGTTTTATTTGCCACATATACTATAAACCTACTCAAAGTATGTTTTAAACTATTAACAAAGCTGCTGCTTTAACATAAAGCAATATTTATATCTCCTTCTTTAATATAGAGAAACAGTAATATCTTCGGATTGTTATGAAACAGGTAAAGGATATTTTTTGACTCAAGATTTGAGAATTTCACATCATGGTCCCCTCCCCCTTCCTTCTTCTCTCTCAACTAATCTCAATGACTACATTTTATGAGGGAACATTAGGGCTCTGCATGGATATCAAACTTCCATCAGCAAATTACATTTCTTCCAGATAAATTGTTTCTTTTTTTTGAAGCTATTCATCCAAAAGCATATGTTTTAAAGTTGATCACTTGTGAATTTTGCTATCAAGATTTGCAACATCTTGATGTCACATGCATTGACAAAGTGTTTTAAATGGCCATGTTAATTTTCAACTAAGGAAAATAAGATAATATATAGAGATATGATATATATTTATGAGTAAGTACTAATAGAGACATCAACACTCTATATGGAACACAAAGTTAAAATAATGACACAATAAGATATAATCCATATATATCTATTTAATACTTTATTTTCTAACTTTTGTGATTTCTGAATAACTGACTAGGTGGATCTTCGAGATGTTTCTCTTTATTCTGATTTCATGAATTTATTCATTTACTCACTAATCAATATTTACTGAAGCCCTAGAATGTATAAAACACTTACTAAATGGTGGTTTTGTGCTCTAGAATCTCATGTTCTTGAAGAATGAGAGATAAAGAAGATACCAAATATTTACTCTAATTGTTGACCATATAACAGACTTATGAGCACAGACGAATGGAACAAGGGAGATGTGCAATAACTATGAAATTAATGAATTAGAAATGGTCACCACATCATTTTGCTCGTTCCCTCAGGCACGATGAATGAATAGAATAATAGAATCCAGGAGCCCTGTGATTCTCTAGTTAAGTGCTTCTGAATGGATGCCACCTCTACATTACCTGCTCCCAGTCTCCCCATGGTACTCCTAACCCCAGCCATTCTAAATACTTTCAGTTCTTTTCAATAGAATTCACTGTCTCATCTCTCTAGAACTTTGTACGCATAACACCCTCCTCCTGGAACTCCTTCACTCCCTTCCCTAATCTGCATTGCAAATGACAACCTAATCTTCAAGACTCCGTTTAAAATACCTGTTGATTGAAATAATTTATTGTGCACCTAGGCAGTTAGTTTACAAAGATGAATAAAACATGGTCCCATGGGGATCTCACTTTCTATAGAGTAAAATATAATTGGAATAAAACACCACCTTTCCATATGCTTATTCCCTAATGATATTCAATAATTATAAAGCTCTATGTTCTTTGAATATGCCTGCAGAAATCCGCTCAGTGCCTTTTAGTTGATTTCACAATTAACTTAATATTTATTAAATACTAACTTTGATTCAAGCATTTGCAGGAGAAACACATTAAGAATCTTATAACCCTCCAAAATAAATAACCATACTATGAAATTCATACTGGGTTTATATTTTGATATTAAGGTAAAATGTGATTTTGTTCTCTTGCACACAACAATGGTAATTTTTCTAAGAGAATACCTGTATTATACTGGCCTGACTGGAATATTTATCTTTGGAAATTTTGTTGAATGAAAAAAATGAGTAATTCTAAATTATTTTCCTAAGTTTGATGCATTACTAAATACCTAATAGGAACTAATTCTGAACAAAGCCTAGTACTGCAAATACAAAAGACACAGGAGACATTGAAAAAAAAATTCTATATATTATGCCTAAGGAATATACATATATAAATGTATGTGTGTGTGTGTGTGTGTGTGTATGCATATATATACATAAGTGGTCAAGTAAGATTATATTGCGATGAGAAGAACAATGAGCAGAATTTAGAAACCCAGAGAGGAGATAAGAACGGCATTTTAGAAACAGACAGAAAGTGAAGACGGGTGAGAAGTAATGGATAAGACACTCAGAATAGTGACTTTTTTTTCCTTAAGACTGAAGGAGAAGATCTGTTTTATACAGTGGAAAGAAGAAATTGGAAAGGTCAGAGAGAGCTAGGACCATGAACAGCATGCATAATTTAGATGCCACTTTGGGTAAGCAACAGGAAACCATCAAATGCTTTTGATAAGGGAAGTCACATGTTAATAACATTTTTTTTAAAGATTTTATTTATTTATTTGACAGAGATAGAGACAGCCAGCGAGAGAGGGAACACAAGCAGGGGGAGTGGGAGAGGAAGAAGCAGGCTCATAGTGGTGGAGCCTGATGTGGGGCTCGATCCCGTAATGCCAGGATCACGCCCTGAGCCGAAGGCAGACGCTTAACAACTACACCACCCAGGCACTCCTGGGGAACTTATTTCCAACTGTTTTTTTTTTTTTTTTTTTTGCCAATATTGCATTTGAGAAAATATTGGTTATGACAAAATCAGTTGAAACTATTTCACTAGTCCTGAAAAACTTTTTGAATGCATTAAATATATTTACATTTAAACAAAAATATCTAATAATTTGAAATATCTTTGGAAGTTGTAGAGTAAGACTACCCAACTTCAAGACTTACTATAAAGCTACGGTAATCAAGACAGTGTGGTATTGGCCAAAGAACAGGCAAATAGATCAGTGGAACAGAACAGAGAGCCTAGAAATAGACACACATACATATAGTCAACTGATCCTTGACATAGGGGCAAAGGCAATACAACGGAGCAAAGAGAGTCTCTTCAACAAATGGTACTGGAACAACTGGACATCCACATGCAAAAAAAAAAAAAAAAGAATCTAGACACATACTTTACACCCACTACAAAAGTTAACTCAAAATGGATCATAAACCTAAATTCAAAACACAGAACTATGAAGCTAGTAGAAGATAACATAAAAGAAAACCTAGATGACCTTGGGTATGGTGATGCCTTATTAGATACAACAACAAAGACACAATTCATGAACGAAAAATTGGATCCTATTAACATTAAAAACTTCTCTTCTGTGATGGACAATATCAAGAGAATTAGAACACAAGCTATAGACTGGGAGAAAGTATTTGTGAAAGACACATCTGATAATGGATTATAATGCATTATATATAGAGAACTCTTAAAACTCAACAATAAAAAAAAAAACAACCCAACTTAAAAATGGGCCAAAGACCCTCTCACACACCTCACCAAAGATATACAGACATCAAGTAAGTATTTGAAAAGATATGTTGTACGCCATATGTCATTAGGGAAATGCAAACTAAAACTACAATGAGATACCACTACACTTCTTTTAAAATGGCCAAAATCCAGAACACTGAGAGCATCATATGCTGACGAGGGTATAAAGCAACAGGAACTGTCATTCATAATTAGTGAGAGTACAAAACGGCACAGCCACTTAGAAGACAGTCTGGCAATTTCTTACAAAACTAAAAATACCCTTACCATAGGATCCGGCAATCATGCTCCTGGGTGTTTACCCCAAAGACTTGAAAACTTATATTCACAATAAAACCTGTACCCAGATGTTTATAGCAGCTTTGTTCACAATTGCCAAAACCTGGAAGCAACCAAGACATCCTTCAGCAGGTGGATGGGTAAATAAGCTGTGGTCCATCCAGACAGTGGACTATTACTCAATGCTAAAAAAAAATGAGCTATCAAGCCATGAAAAGACAGGGATAAACCTCACATGCGTATCACTAAGTAAAAGAAGCCAGTCTGAAAAGGCTACATCCTACATGATTCCAATTATATAACATTCTGAAAAAGTTAAACTAGGAGACTAGGTTTCCAGGGGTAGGAGAGAGAGATGAATAGGGAAAGCACTGAGGATTTTTTGGTGCAATGAAAATACTTCGTATATTATAATGATGCATGTATGTCATTGTTCTTTCCAAATTCATAGAATGTACAACACCAAGAGTGAACCGACCCTAAAGTAAACTATGGACTCTTGGTGATTTTGATGTGTCAGTGTACGTCCATCCTTGGTAAAAAATGTACCACTGCAGTGGGTGAAGCTGACAATCAGGAAGGCTATGCACGAGTGGGGGCAGGAGGTGTATGAGAAATCTCTGCACCTTCTCCTCAAAATCTGTCGTAAATCTAACACTGTTTAAAAAACAGTTGTTTTTTGAAGACTGCATATTGGGTGATTTTATTTACATGTAATATCCAAAAAAGGGAAGATTATAGAGACAGAAAGCAAATCACTGGTTGCCTGAGACTGGGGGTGGGAGCAGGGATTGAATGCAAAGGGGCTTGAGGGATATTTTGGGGGACATGGGAGAGTTCAAACCTGGAATGTGGTTATGATTGCAAATTTTTCAAAGAAATTATTGAAACGTATACTTACAATGAAATTTTATGGCATGTTTGTTGTATCTCAAAAGTATTGTGGTCATGCTGCCTATGTCATCACAAGTATAACAGGGCTAGCTACGGTGGAGCAGAATAATAATATAGAAAATAGAATCTGTATAGGTTACCTGATCACCTCTACTTAGTTAAACCACTTCATAACCCCAAACCATTAAACTTTACCGAAAAATATTCCGTCGATCTTTAAAATTTTTTCTAGGTATGTCTCCTGAGGCAAGGGAAATAAAAGCAAAAATAAACTATTGGGATTACATCAAAATAAAAAGCTTCTGCACAGAGAGGGAAACAGTCAACAAAACAAAAAGACAACCTACTGAATGGGAGATGGTATTTGCAAATGACATATCTAATAAAGGGTTAGTATCCAAATTCTGTAAAGAACTGATACAATTCAACACCCAAAAAACAAATAATCTAATTTAAAAAGGGGCAGAAGTCATGAACAGACATTTCTCCGAAGAAGACATACAGATGGCCAACAGACACATGAAAAGATGCTCAGCATCAGGGAAATGCAAATCAAAACTACAATGAGATATCACCTCACACCTGTCAGCATGGCTAAAATTAACAACACAGGAAACAACAGGGATTGATGAGGATGCAGAGAAAGGGGAACCCTCTCGTACTGTTTGTGGCAATGCAAACTGGTGCAGCCACTCTGGAAAACAGTATGGATGTCCGTCAAAAAGTTAAAAATAAGGGGTGCCTGGGTGGCTCAGTCGGTTAAGCATCCAATTCCTGGTTTCATTTTTTTTTTCTTTTTTAAAGAATTTTTTTATTTATTTGACACAGAGAGAAACAGCCAGCGAGAGAGGGAACACAAGCAGGGGGAGTGGGAGAGGAAGAAGCAGGCTCCCAGCGGAGGAGCTGATGTGGGGCTCGATCCCAGAATGCCGGGATCACGCCCTGAGCCAAAGGCAGACGCTTAACAACTGAGCCACCCAGGCGCCCCTCAACTCTTGGTTTCAGCACAGGTCATGACCTCGGGGTTGTAAGATGGAGCCCCGTGTTGGGCTCTGCACTCACCGTGGAGTCTGCTCGAGATTCTCTCCCTTTCCCTCTCCCTCCCTGCCCTCCTCCCCACTTGTGTGCATGTGTGCTCTCTCTCTCTAAAATAAATCTTTTTTAAAAAGTTAAAAATAAAACTACCCTGTGATCTAGCAATTACACTACTAAGTATTTACCGAAAGGAGACAAAAATACTGATTCAAAGAGATACATGCACCCTGATGTTTATAGCAGCACTATCCACAATAGCCAAATTATGGAAAGTGCCCACATATCCACTGACTGATGAATAAATAAAGAAGACATGGTATATGTATACAATGGAATATTACTCAACCATCAAAAAGAATTAAATCTTGGCATTTGCAAAAAGATGTGGATGGAGCTAGAGAGTATTATGCTAAGTGAAATAACTCAGTCAGAGAAAGCCAAATACCATATGATCTCAGTCATATACGGAATTTAAGAAACAAAACAGATGAAAAAAGAGAGGCAAACAGGGAAACAGACTCTTAACTAAACAGAAAAAAACTGGGGGTTACTGAAGGGGAGGTGGGTGGGAGATGGGTGAAATAGGTGATGGGGATTAAGGAGGGTTGTGATGAGCACTAGGTAATGTATGGAAGTGTCGAATCACTATATTGTACACCTGAAACTAATATTACACTGTATGCTGACTAACTGGAATTTAATAAAAACTTAAAAAAAAAACTACAATGAGATATCTCCTTACACCTGTCAGAATGGCTAAAATCAAAAACACAAGAAACAACATGTGTTGGTGAGGATGTGGAGGAAAAGGAATCCTCTTGCAGTGTTGGTGGGAATATAAACTGGTGTAGCCACTGTGGAAGACTGTATGGAGGTTTCTCGAAAAACTGAAAATATAACTACCCTATGATCCAGTAATCGCATTCCTGGGTATCTACCCGAAGAACACAAAAACACGGATGCAAAAGGATATAGGCAGCCCTATGCTTATTTGTTTATTGCAGCATTATTTACAAGAGCCAGATTACGGAAGCAGCCCAAGTATCCATTGATACATAAATGGATAAAGAAGAAATGGTGTATACACACACACACACACACACACACACACACACACACACACACACAATCCAGCCATTAAAAAGAATGAAATTTTGCTACTTGCAATAGCAAGGATGGAGGGAGAGAGGATAATGTAAAGTGAAATAAGTCAGTCAGAGAAAGACAAATACCACATGATTTTACTCACATGTGGAATTTAAGAAACTAAACAAACAAAGGAAAAAAACAAAAAAGGCAAACCAAGAAACACACTCTTAACTACAGAGAACAAACTGATGGTTACCAGAGGGGAGGTGGTGGGATGGGTAAAACAGGTGAAGGGGATCAAGAGTACAGTTATTATGATGAGCACGGAGTAAGGTACAGAATTGTTGATCACCATATTGTATGCCCCAAACTAGTGTAACACTGTGTGTTAACTTTACTGGAATTAAAATAAAAAAATTAATGAGAGTGGGCTATAAAAATACATTAATAACATCCTTTGAAAGCCAAATAGAGGGGCGCCTGGGTGGCTCAGTCAGTTAAGCGTCCTACTCTTGGTTTCAGCTCAGGTCATGATCTTAGGGTCCTAAGACTGAGTCCATCATTGGGCTCCACACTCAGCACAGAGTCTGTTTGAGATTCTCTCTCCCTCTGCCCCGCCGTTGCTCATGTGTTTTCTTTCTCTCTCTCTCAAATAAATAAATAAAATCTTAAAGAAAAAAGAAAAACAAAGAGAAATACTATCCTAAATTTCAGTATCAATTTACTTTTGTTTCTTGTTTTTTTGGTCTTTACTTTGTACACTCTATTTTTCCAATTTTTAATTAAAAATTATGAAATATATTAAGCTTTGATTCATAGAAGCAATACTTCTTTGGCTTAAATAGCAAAAGATGACATAATAGAATTTCCATCTTAAATTTTGTTTCTCAATTCAGCATAAATTACATTCACAAAACCAGTAACATACTTCTGCTTGATATATTACCTCGTCTGACTTGTCAGCCTGAAGTCCACAATCGATTCCTTAAATAAACCAATGCCTTCAATATCAACGACATCATCCACATCAGGCTCAGTAGCAACCAACGTTATGGGAAACATCCAAATTCCATCTGTTATGCACTCTATTTTCAGCATAATTTGAGTGCTTAAATAGAAAAAGAGATTACAAAGGATACCACAGGAAAACAAGCAAAAGGAGAATACAGCAGACCAATATCTAGGGTGAAAATGTAAGCAAACCTTGTAGTTTTGGTAAAAATACTGGGACTTTTAATTCTTTTTTTAAATTTTCTATTTATTTCTATTTTTTAAAAGATTTTATTTATTCATTTGAGAGAGAGAGAGAGAGAGATACAGAGTGCACAAGCAGGGGGAAAGGCAGAGGGAGAGAGAGAAGCAGACCCCCTGCTGAGCTGGGAGCCTGACGTGGGGCTCCATGTGGGGCTCGATCCCAGGACCTGGAGATCATGACCTGAGCCAAAGGCATACACTTAACCATGTGAGCCATCCAGGCACCCCTGGGACTTTTAATTCTTAAAAAAAAAAAAATGCAGGTTACTGTAAATTACATTTTAGGAATAAATTTTAGGTCTTTGGTTATATTATCAATCTTCCTGTGAGATAATTATTTTGTAGCACATCTTATCTACTCTCTAGTTATTTACTAAGAACCAGTAAAATATGCAGAATTGACTGCAAATTTTCTGTAACCAGCACAGAATATTGTAATATTTAAGAATCCAAGGCTAGGTTGGCAAAGCGACCCAGGTGTTAAACAGATAGGTCTGTATGGAAAGTTTGTTCAAAAGGAAACATTGTGAGAAAGTGTTTTCAATTCTTATTTCATGTAGAAAAAATTATATTTTCTGTGAACACTTACAAAGCTCATAAAATTGATATAAAGATTTTTTAAAATTAAATTGCAATTTTAAATTAAAAAACCACAAACACTTTACATAATAACTTATAATTGAGTGGCAGCTGAATTAATTAAATGAATAGAGATAGCCTTTCTAAGCGCTTGGCTATGAAGGAGAGTGGAGGCATAGGGCAGTAGGTGAAACTGAGGAATGACTACTTGTTTGTTTGCTTGCTTTGGGTGGAAATAATGCAAACATGTAATGGTGTGGCTGCACTATCGCATGTCAGACTGGACAAAGAAACCACAATCCTTTTACATAAAACTCTCAGAAAGAACAGCAGGTCAAGAGTTCCACGAGAAAGTTGAGCTAAGATAATTATCATTTCTTAAGAAACCCTAAGACAAATGATATCGATCATTTATTTATTAAAAAATGTTTAGACCTGTGTTAAATTAGAATCATTAGGCTGATTCATGACCATATTAACTATTGATCTCTCAAGTTTTTGAATTAGACCCTTGATTTTTATTGAAAGAAAAGGTCAAGACCTGTAGAAATAACCTTGTTTGTTTTTGTGAAATGACCAGTTAGGGCCCTGACCATTATTATTATTTTTTTTTATTATATACACTATTCTGTGAAAAGGGGAATGTGACAAAATTACCTTGTTATTTACTGTTGTGAAATAATGTTATATTTTCTTTTCACCAAAACATGAACATTTTGTTTTCTTTTTTACCTCACCAAACAGGAAGAAAATAATTGAATTTAATACTTATTTTACTTATCTAGGTAAAGCATGGTTCAGGTATAATTATTTTCTTGTTCTTTTTCATAATTCAGAGCTATTGGGTTTATTTTGGTTTTTCTCATTTAACTGTATGTCTTCCAGTGAACCATCCCAAATAAATAAGGAAGAAGGAATGACAAAAGTAAATGAATATATACATATACACACAAAACAGAATTAAACTACATCAGACCATCACACAACACTCACAAAATTTATGAATCATGCATACAAGTTATCCTAAATCAGTTTTGCAAACATTCACCAAGAAGCTCTAAATCCACAAAATATTCAAGGGGTATAAATTCACACTGGTTGTGCTCATATTCACTAATGATAACATTCTCCCCTTCTGCTTGTTGCTGGTAATTTCCATATCACTAAATCAACATAACACAAATCTAAATGTTAAAAAAAATACTATGAAACAAACACAGAAAGCTATCGAAATAAAAGAGAAGATAAATGTTTACAGCATGCTATCTTCTTGCAGCTTTGTTTTATTACTGTTTCCTGAAGATTACCCTAGCATCTTTTACTTATTGAACTACATATTCAGAGCCACACTAAATACATGTCTGGCCACATCAAGTAAGTAGTTAGACTACAGAAACGATTAAAAGCACAGGTAGTACTTCAGCTATCTTTTCATTGCCAGGCTGTATTTCGTACTTTGTGTGTATTGTGGTACTGATCGGTATTTCTGTATTAAGGCATAAAGAAAGCCCTATTTCAGAGGTGACCTATCATATAGCATTTGCATGTGCTAAGTACCAGTTGCCTAAGAGGGAAATACAAAGACACTGGATGAGGTTTTCCAGAAGAAGGACATTCAAAGGTCACTATTCTCACAGATTCCAATATGATCCTCTTAAACCTTACTAAAGGATGGGCAATGTTATAGTTTTGGTGGTAAAGGGGTAATGACAGCAACTACAAAGTAGAGCACAGCTGAGGCATTTTTTATCATTCGAACTGGTCCTTTGAAGTAGTACTAAGAAACATCACGTTAGGGTGTCTGGGTGGCTCAGTAGGTTAAGTGTCCAACTAGTGATTTTGGTTCAGGTCATGATCTCAAGGATCCTGAGATTGAGCCCCGCACCAGGCTCTGTGTTCAGTGGGGAGTCTCCTTGATGATTCTGTCCCTCTGCCCACCCCCGAGCTCTCTAATAAATAAATAAATCTAAAAAAAAAAAAAGAAAAAAGAAACATCATGCTGTTAATGCACAGCACCAAGTCAGTAATTTTTTAAAAATTTTTACAAAGTGCATTGCTCTTTTGTGAATATTATACCCGAGTGACCTTTGGGAGGTCACAATTTGTGAAGCATATCTTAGATTTCTAATCATTTGGACTATTTTTTCTCATCAGAATACTTTTCAGAGTTTGATAGTTAGAAATAATCTAGCCCAAAATATTTATCTCAACAGCAACAAAGAAGTAATACAATCCAAATATAAAAGATGGAAAGAAAAATCAACATTATTTTGTTTAAAAGAGTAACAATATGTAGTTTCAAAAAGTAATAATATCATTTAAAGAAAAAAGGTTTACCTCAATGGTTTCTTTGGTGCAAATACCACATTGAAGACCAACTCTACCATTTTAGATTTGATATGGTAAGATTTTTTGATCATATATAAAGCTACGCAGGACCCCAAGTAAGACTTCATATCTTCAGATTCAAATTGAATTTCATATTCAAATTCACGTTTCTTAGGCATATCTAAGAAAATCAAGATTAAAATGATTCAACTTAATATGTATAGATTGAAAACCAATTACCTGTCAACACTAATCACGCACAGATATTTAGAGGTTGGGAGAGGGTTTATGTTATTTACCCTCGTATTCCTAATACCTAGTGCATCGCCAGGTATATACTAGTACTTAGTTATGCTTTTGTTAAAAGGTAAATAAATAAATGAATGAATAAAAAAATAAATTCAGAAGACAACTCCCATCATCTTAAATCTTTAAAATTGAGATTTTTGAAACAAGAAATAGCCAGATGGAAATTAATAATCAATATTTACCATAAAATATAAATAATATGGCACTGTCTATATAATAAATATATTAAAAGTTTATAGACTTGTAATTTATAAAGAAAGATTTGAATTAAGTTTAAACAATATTAAAGCAGCATCCCAATCTATTTGGGCAGAGTTTTCAAGTTCTGATATATTTTAATAAAAGAGAGAGTTCTTCATGTTTTATTCTGGGGTTTCAGAGACAATCTAGTTAACCATATTTTCTGAACTAGTAGGTTACCAGAGGAAAGTTACAGCAGGGTTTTGTTGGGTACATGTGAAAAATATCTTAAATCTGGTACTGGCATGTATAAGAAAAGCACAAACATCTATTATATTAACTCTCCACATACATGAAAGGAGCACAAATGCCAAATTGAGAAGTTTGTTGCATATGGATCATGGAAGAGAGGTCAGGAAACCATAACGTGACCTGGTCCACAGCTGAGGTAATTTCTAAAGTTTGTCTCTAGTGTATAAAGGTAAACGTGATCCTTGGATTCACAGAACTGAATGCCACCTTTCTTTAAGCAATCCAAACAGAAACAGACCATCTTTGAGACGTAGGTGATTATAATGTATGCTGTAGAAGTCTGAAAAATAGCGTGGCTGTAGCAAGCCCAAGTCACATTTAATGATTATCCAGCAAACCTTATTAATGTAAAATAACTGGCTGACCCACACCCTTACAAGGTCCCTTTTTTCTTCTTCCACATGTAAAAGTATACTTCTGATCTCCTGAATTGCTGATTTTTATCCTGTTGACAAAATCAGCAATTACTGTTCCTATCAATAACCTGTCTTTGCTACAGGAAAATCAATGTGTCTACGTATAATGTGTCTATTTGTTCTGGGAATGAGATATGGAAATGTTCCTTAGGAAGCCATAATCCATACAAAGAAAGAACATTTGAGAATTTTAGAGTAGTTAATGGGAGATGAAATTTCCATTGCATTCAAATAACATAATATTTTTAAAGCAAATACTGTATGTAGTTGAGCTCTGCATCTGTTTCTACTTAATTACTAAAGCCTTTATGGGAATGCTTGTGTCAGAATGAAGACAAGAAATGAAAAGCTAAATTTAGTTTCAGAAGCACCGAATCCCCTGTGGAGAATCTGTCACTATGGATGTTATAATTGTAATCATAAGACGATCCATTGTACAAAATAGAGACATGATTATCAGCTAAGAGATAGGAGGTGAGACAAATAGAAATATGAATATATTTTTCAAACTACACATATCCCCCTTGTCTGTAACTGGAATGTATTGATCTGAGCCCATAAAGGAGAGGGAAAGAAGAAGCCTGGACCAAATCACAATAAACTGACATTCTGTATTGTATCTTAAAAGTAATCTGTTAGAGTCTCCGCATTTTATTTGAAAAGTCATATTACCAAGTGAGAAACATGGTTTTTGTTATGCTTCTAATTTGGAGAGAAACTATGCAGTATTTTTGTGTGGATTGGGTGGATAAGAGCTGAGTCAGTGAGGACAGTATAAATTAATTATGTGATTGTCGGATAAAATTAATCTCTCATGACAAACATAGCTTATAACTCTAAGAGAATACCTGCACCTTCCTAAAAAAAAAAAAAAGTAAATAAATGTAGTTTCCCATAATATACATTACAATTTCAAAGTTACAAGTCAACAGTCCTTGGGACTACTCTAACAAATTTTTCAACACTGAGGGAAAATCCTATCGTTTTTCAGCAAACCCTTAAAAAGGCACTTCAATGCATGAAACTAATAGGATAAAGATATATTTGACTTCAATTGTGTTTTACTGGTATGTAAAAAACTTTCTTTGAAATGACAATTATGGTTTTTGTCCTCATGGAGCTGATGACTGAGAGGCAAGAACTGGTAATAAACTACTAATAACATCACTAGTTGTTAATTACTGTGATAACTGTTATTATGGAGAAATAAAAGAGGCATGAGTGCATCTGTCCTGGGAACCTGGCTGCGAAGGTCCTGAGGAGGAAACCAATACACCAAAATTGAAAGGTGATAAAGGTTGCCCAGATGTAGAAATTAAAAAAATGCCTCGTAGGCATCATCAGAGCAGCATGGGGGAGTCTTCCAAGGGGGGAAACCACCTTAGCCCATTTGAGAAAGAACTTATGTGGATGAAGCAGAGGAAGAGGCAAGAGTTTGTCAAAAGATGAAGCTGGCAAAGTAGGCAAGACTATACAGGGTGTGGTGAGGAATTGGGACTTCTAGGAATAACAGGAGGCCACTGAATGTTTTAAGTATGTCAGTAATGTGCTCTTTTAATGGCAAATTGAGCAAAATGGGCTTCGAAGAGAACTGAAGGAAGTTTCCACAGTTCAGGCCAGGTGGTGGCTTGCACAAGGGTGAGAGGAAGATGGAGATGAAGATCGAATAATGCCCTGTGTATAAAGTGGGAGGTATGTGAGCACTCATGACTGGCAACTAGAATCACAGGTTTACCACTTCTGTCCTGTATTCATACCCTTTACGTATATACAAAATATCTAATCAAACCGGTCTCAGAATTTCAGAGTATGATGTCTATATTTATCTATATCCATATCTATCTATTCTGTCACAAAGGAAGACAGGTGATAATCACTTGGGTATGGCAGCAGAGTCATTATAGTGAACAGAAGGGGCATGTCTCCCATCCAGAGAGTGTCCCTGCGTAATTATCATCCAACCTAATGCCTGTATCATAGTGCCAATAAATCATGCAGTGGGAGCTACGCTGGCCAGTGGTTCATTACTAAGGTGAATTTTCACAGGACAATGACTGAATTGTATTCAACGTGGGAGAACATCAGTCATTTTTTTTTTAAAAGAGGACACTTGACTAAATACGATAAATAATCAGAAAGTATTGAGTTATAACAAATTAATTTACAAAATATACTTTGAAATTATATACTATTATACCATATACATTTTAATCTGTAAGAAATACATGTCAAAGCAAACCCAACAAAAAGTTCTCAATTATGGAGAGATGACTATCCAAGAATACTGAACATTGTTATTCATATTCTTTCCCTAAATTTCTGCAGTTTTCTCTTCACTAAGAGGCATGCACATTTGTTAGACCACCATAATCACCTAAGGAATGAATGGAGTGCTGGAGACAAATTTGATACAGATGAAGACAGCAAAGTACTCAAAGAAAACAGAGAAGGCTCGGTAAATTCACTAAAGCTATTTTCTTTGAACAGGTAAAGAAGAATGAACCGCTCTTGCTATTTTTTTAATAAAGTTGCAAACCTTAAAAAAATAAAAAAAAATAAAGTTGCAAATCTTACTGAAGGGGCATTTCATTGACATGTTTTTACTTCGCTTTCATAAGGTCATTTAACAGACCAGACATTGTGATTAATTTAAAATAACTGCATGTTCCTCTGCTATGACTACAAGTACAGTAAACTACAAACTGAAAAATTAAAGGAAGAAAGTGGCCTCACATCTGATGCTCTTCTTACACATTTTATTTGAAACAAGATAACAAAAAGAAAAGATAAAGGGACTTCTTGCAACATATATATTTGATCGGAACTTTTAGCAATTAGATTAAGTTCCAATTTCAGTCTCTATCCAATATTTTGGCACCATATTTTTGTACTTTCTTTTTCGTAGAATATTCTTCTGTGTATTAATGAGAAAACCCACTGAATGACATTGAGAGTACCATGTTTCCATTATAAAACATCATTTGTCAGTGACTGAAGATGGGTACTCTAATACATCACTGTCACAAAATACCCAGCTAGACCTTTGAATGACAATAATGGTAAGGACTAACACTTACGGAATACATACTGAGAACCATATGCTTTCTAAGGATTCCAGTCATTTACATATTTAATCCTCAGAAATAGCCTATGAAGTAGATACTATTATTTTCTCCATGTTACAGTTGAAGAAACTAAGTTTATAGAGAGGTGAAGTGATTTTCTCAAGGCCCTAAAGAGATGAAATGGAAGAACCTTAGATGTCTGGCTTTATACTTCACAATCTAGGATATGAGGCCGGTCATGTGGCACAACTGCTGAGAAGATACCATTAGCAGTAGCCTCTGGACATCTGCAGGACATAACCGGCACGATGAAGTTTGGTGGCCCTCAGGGCAGAGCCCTTGGTCACTAAAACTTTTATTTTTTTTTAATTTTTTTTTTTTAAGATTTTATTTATTTATTTGACAGAGGTAGAGACAGCCAGCGAGAGAGAGAACACAAGCAGGGGGAGTGGGAGAGGAAGAAGCAGGCTCATAGCAGAGGAGCCTGATGTGGGGCTCGATCCCAGAACGCCGGGATCACGCCCTGAGCCGAAGGCAGACGCTCAACCGCTGTGCCACCCAGGCGCCCATGTGCCACCCAGGCGCCCCTAAAACTTTTAGATCCTGGTCAGAAGAAGAGGAGCCAACAAAAGAAATGGAGGACAGACAACCAATGAGAGAATAAATAATAAGACTAGTCATGAAAACTAAGATCAGGAAGTCCTTCAACTGGGTCAAATGGTAAATGCTGCTGACAGGCTGAGTGAGCTCAGGACACAAATCTGACCATAGGATTAGGCGCACTGGTTAAGGGTGACCATCTTGCCAAGGGCAGTCTCATTAGAACAGTTAGGACAGAAGCCTTAACAGAGTGATTTGAACAAAGAAAGTAAAATGAACAAAAGCGGAGGAAAGGATCAAATCTGGAGGCCAAGATAGGATCATGGAAGGACCAATGACAGGTTTTTCAGGAGCTGTTTGTGATTAGAGACCAAACAGGGCAGGAGAATTTACATATGACTTGCAAACAACATACAGCAAGATGACGGAAAAGAGACCAATGTGACACATAAATTAGCAAATCGGACACACAGAAAAGATAACAGATTAATCAAAGAACAATGGCCTCAAGTTATAGAACATTTGGAAAATAAAAGGAAGAGGCATGAATCTGATATGCAGTTAAACAATATAACCATTCCCAGAGAAAAAGTCTCATAGAGGTAGTCCCTGGACTAATTTCCAGGGAGGCATGAAGAATGCATAGACCAAGAATTATGTACGAAGAATAAATACAATTATGGGGGAGATTATGCCCACAGAGAATAATTTGTAATCTTATAGAAGTGATATTGCAAAATACAGTCTAAATATCCACACATAATATTACTCCAGTAGGGCAATACCAATTGATTTAAATACTGCAGGTGCATAAATCCGACACATTGGACAGATGTTCTTTCAATTCCTTGACAACAGTCGTTGTGTCTTATTAATTTTGACATCTCTGGGGCTCAGCAAAGTATCTGGCCGCAAAGATGCTCTCAAGATTGTTGTTGAATGAAAAAAATATGAAGGTGATCAATCCTGGTTAAGTCAATAGTGTGTGTGAGGAATCAGGGTGGAAGGAGACCAGAGAGGTCTTAGCATTTTCATTTAATGAAGCTTGGTAAGGATTTTTGGACTCTTAGGGAAAGGTGATGAAGATAAAAGGAGACTGATGGGAAGGGAGTGTTGGGGATTCTGATCTCCTACTTACTGTGTTTACATAGAAGGGTCTATTCACTCACAAGAGAGGAAAAGTATAGGAGGAAAAAAAAATCTCAGCATCAATCTGCCTCCCCCATCATGGCTTGCCATGGGTGGGGGGTGGGTAGCAACATATCTGATCAGTGAATATGGGTGAAGGAATGGAATGTGAGCAGATGAGCAGACCTTTTTCTTTCTTAATGTCTTGAATCCAGAATGTGTACTTTCTCCTACTTCATGTGTAGGTTGTTTGCTCCTGACAGGAGTCTACAACTGGCTAGTGTGGGATGAAGGCACTTCATTTTGGTGGAAGGTATTAATAAGCCCCAACGAGTCCATAGTGCCAAGTCACTTTTCAGTTCACCTTTATAATGAATAGAGGTAACCTTTTGATCTCCATCTGCCTTATTTCTAATCTACTTCTTTGGTTATAAACCTGGATGAGGGAATATAAGGGTTTAATGAGTGATCATAACTAACACCCCATCATAGTCCAAGACAGTTTTTTAATTTCCACCATAATGGATTTAAGAGACTTTAATTTCCACCATAATGGATTTAAGGGACCACAGGAAGGAAAAACTGGCGTGACCAACATGATTCTTTTGAACACTTGCCTTTGCATATACTGAAGACTAAAATAGTATTCAGACTTTGTGGTCAGACCTGTCCTTACAGAAACAGGTGAGAAGGGACAGGCAAGCAGGTACACTTACAGAGTGCAGGCAAGTTGGTTATATCTTTCGAATACGGGTACGGAAAGGAATCAAGTTATTACCAGATGCCTTTAAGGAACCCAGACAAAGGAGAGGTTGACGGATTTATCAAATATTCAGGTACCATAAAGACAGAGAAAAACATTAAGTTTGGGAGGGGACTGAGCAAATCTACTTCTATATAGGACATGCTTCAGAACAGAAACAATCACAAATTAAAATGTCTTTAGCCAGAAAATAGATAAACTTCTTGAGCCTGGTAGTATCGAGCACAGAAAAAGCTATTTTAGAGGGACTCATTGGAAGAGATAAGCCTGCAATCCTTCCAAATTGTTATTTTCAGCATTAAGTATTATTTTTCATCATGAAAAGTAATGAAGCAGTGAAATACGAGCCATATCAAAAGGTGTATTTTCAAGAGCTATTTTCTTAACATGCCTTTCAAACCTCCCGAAATTGGCAGATTCCTTAAAGACCCTGCTTATATAGAAGGAAGTGGGCTTTTTTCCAGTAATAACATTTAATCAATTTCTATTATCAGAATTATAATTTCTTTAGCTTGCAACCTAACAAAGGTATAAGTAATTTAATGTAGCAAGAACATATTAAAATGGTTTCTGCATATGAGCAATTTTTTGCCTTCCGTTACAATGTCACAGAAATATCAACGTTTTGCCTTCAACAGGATAGATTTCAAATAGAAATCAAGGTTTGAACACTCAGTTATTAAAACTCACTTAAGCACAGCAGGATGACACACAAAACAACTACCTTGCTTCAGAAAGGTACTGGACATTTACTGGGGTACACTTACTATAAGTTGGCTGCTTATTAAAATACGTTCCATTTCAATAAAAAGTGCTTACATTTATTTATCACTGGAAATTGATAGTTGTGTTAACACATTTGAACTCTGAGGTTAATCTACACTGATTTTTTTTTTTAAGATTTTATTTATTTATGTGACAGAGAGACAGCCAGCGAGAGAGGGAACACAAGCAGGGGGAGTGGGAGAGGAAGAAGCAGGCTCCCAGCGGAGGAGCCCGATGTGGGACTCGATCCCAGAACGCCAGGATCACGCCCTGAGCCGAAGGCAGACGCTTAACAACTGCGCTACCCAGGCGCCCCTACACTGATATTTTTATCTGTGATCTGCATAAACAATCAGAATTCCCTTTAGTATTATCTATTGGTTGAAGAAAAGAAAGTCGGCAGGGTTTCATTTACTTAAAAACTATAATTCCTACATTTCTCTAATGCTAATACATGATTCATTAAAGCAAAATCTGTATTAAACTTATAATAACATTTCTGAGATAAATGGAAATGGTTTCCATCAGTCTGATTTCATTATGAACAGAGATTCTTTAAAATAAAGAGTAATTGAACAGACTTGCAATAGAAAATTCCCCTCCTTATGTAAGTTTTCATTTTTTATAAATTTAAGCAGTCTATGATTAAGTTGGCATTTCTGCAATTACAAAACTAAAATTCAATCAAAGAGAAAAAAGAAATAACTAATAAATTAACATAATCAAAAATTAAATGTCTCACTGTGCAACTTAATATTTCCTTAACTCACACAGTTCATATTATCAACATCTAGCTAGTCAATGAAAAGACAATAATTAGTGTGAACTATTTTTTTTGTAATTCCAAAGATTTTATTAAGTATATTGGGTACATCTAACGTAGGTATTCATTTCGTAATTCCATCTCCAGTTTTTAAAATATTACCTTCCAAATCATATAAGGAGAGCATGTGGGGGAGATTGTTCTGACATTCTTGTAATTCATTTAAGAAATATTATTTCCAGATCCTCTTCTGTATTTACTGTCAGAATGCTTGGTTGCAAAAACAAAATCCTAGTTTGAATGATCTATTTTGGAAGACACCAAGGGGTGTCCGGAAAAGTGAAAGAGGGTTGATTGATCATGACTGAGCCATTTGTATAAGTTGATGAGTAGGCAGAGAAAGTGGGCCGGAGAAGAGACAAAAGCAGGCATGCAGAGAAAAGCAAGCAAAAAAAAACCCTTCAGCTTTACATATTACAGTTTCAACAAATGAAGATAAACAGTGGGGGATTTGACATGCTGCCCAGAAAATGACTGAAACTCTACCCTAAACAGTGGGGACATAAGTTTCATGGTAGGAGAGATATGGGGGGTATGAGTTTCCAGGTCCAGAAAAATACTTAATGTGTAATAAGTTTTTATCAAGTACTTTTGGATGGATTGACCATAGATAGATTTTATCAGTTCACAGTAAATAAAATACGGCAGAGACTGCTCATTGTCTTCCCAATATTTATTTTTTCCTTTCTTCTTTTTTAGTAATAGAAAGTCCCCAAATTTTATCTAGGCCTGGGATAAAGAGATTACATTTCCCAGCCTCAACTGCAGCTAGATGTGTCCATATAACTGAGTTCTGACCAATGAGATGCAAGTAGAAATGATGCGTGCATCTTCAGGTCCTGGCTTTAAAGGGAACCCACTTGCTCTCCACTGCAGATGGGACTGCACAACTGACATGCAGATGAAGACAACACAGGGGTTGGGGGAGCAACAAGAGAAAAGGAACCTGGGTCCCTGGATGATCTCAAGGGACACAGGCACCACACTCCCTGGACCGCCTACAAGTCCAGGCTTTCATGTGAAAGAGAAATGAAGGACGCCTGGGTGGCTCAGTTGGTTAAGCATCTGCCTTTGGCTCAGGTCATGATCTCAGGGTCCTGGAATGAGCCTCGCCTTGGCTCCCTGCTCAGCGGGGAGCCTGCCCCTCCCCCACTCATGGGCCGAGCGCACGCGCGCTCTCTCTCTAATAAATAAAATCTTAAAAAAAAAAAGAAAAGAAAAGAAATAAGAAATAAGCCTGTCTTGTTTGTCATTGTTATTTGGTCTTGGTTAAAATAGCTGGTTAAATTCCTAGCATGTTTCCACCCCTCAGGTATGGCTGGAAGCATAAGACGGTATATATCAAATTTATTAAGTTGTAACAACCACCTACGTAGGACTGACTTGAGTTGAGGGTGGCTATGCATATCACTTCAGAAATTTCTGGAATTGTTTAAAACGAGCATTTCTTATTTAATAGAAATAGTCAATATTATAAAAAATTAAAAACTATTTTACTCTTATATACCTTTTCTATACTCATATATTTGGTCTCTCTTCAGTTATATCTCATTTATATTCTTTTATCACTGAATTAATGAAATCAGACAAAAGATAACAATACTAAGATCAAAGTAAAAAACTACAGATATGAATGAGAAAACTAGGGAAGATATTTTGCTTCTGCAGGAATTTCGTACTTAATTTTGTTGTCAATTTGTTTTTTAAATAATACATAAACATTGATTCTCCCCCTTGATTTTAATAAAATACTACCATAGGAAATTTCCCTTTCAATGTGAAATATAAGCATTCTACCTCAGTTCATCTGGAAGACAGCTGAAAAATAAACCTTGCATCACTGGGATTTGATTTTGCCAGATCTTCATATTAACTTGTTGAAGTTTTCTTTAAGACTTAAAATGCCAGAGGGATTATTATACAAAATTTATTTGGGGATGGCATCTAATTTATGTCAATTTTTTGATTTCTTTAAATAAAGAACATTTTATTCAAGGTTGTGTTTCTGAATTTAAAGCTGCAAGACATGGTTTCAATCATATTCCTTAAATCAGAAAGAGAGATAAAGGAAGAGATTAAAAGTGAAGGGACATGGAAATTAGTTATTACAGCTTTTTCTCTTGTCACTGATGACAGAATTAATAATCTATTCTTATAAATCCATTAACAACTATAATTATTTTCCTTTTGGAAATAACCACTATGTGAAGAGAACAAACATCACTGAACACTTGCTGAGCACTATTTTAAGGGCATATTGTAACGGAAACAAATTGGGTGTGGATTTTCATGTAACTGAAGAATCAGCAACCTGCAATTTAAGGAAATTGACTTTTTATTTATTATCATTTTTTATATCCATGACTGTGGTTCTCTTACCATTAACATCTTTGTAAGAATCATGTGAATGTTTTTTTGGAATCACTACAAAATCTGTCGCATTTAAGATAGGATTTTCTCCCAAAAAAGCACCAGTCAGCGTGACTTCCACCTGCTGTTCTACGCGTTTCCTGGACTGACATTTTATGACAACTACAGGAGAGAAATATTTCCAGTTGAGATGGAAGAAAATGAATTATGTCATGAAAAATATCTTTTCACATACTTTGACTTATTGCATCTGGCATTAACACACACACACACACACTCATGTAATATCTATATACATTGACATTTTGGAAGCAAATAAGAATGTTAAATAGTATATAAAAATAGCATGACAGAGATTAACCTGGAAGATATACACTAGATTACAGAACATTATATTAGGAAGTAAAATTTGATTTAGGAACTCACCTAGTCTCATCAATAATTCAACTGGTAGTCAGGAACACGTGATTTTTTCAGCTATCTGTATATTCATTGTAGCAAATACCAAACTCTACTTACATAGTAATACTACAGCAAATGCCTTCAAATAATTTTAAAAAATAAGTTCTGTAACATTTATTTTATAATAACACTTCAAAAATATTTCCTGTTCTTTATTCACATGCACCTTAAAATTCATATTTAAATTATGTCAGTAAAATATTTTGATTTTCTTCTGTGAACTGCTTTTAAATTCACAAAATACACTAACAGTTAAAAAGAAAATTGTAATGGATTATTTAAAATTAATGTTAAAATGTGATTATAATATTAATTTAATATAAAGCATTAAAACTTTATATATATTTTTAAAGATTTATTTATTTGAGACGGAGAGAGAAAAAGAGACAGAGAGCACAAGTGGGGTGAGGGTCAGAGGGAGAGAATCTTCAAGCAGACCCCCAGCTGAGCGGAGAGCCCGGGAGCCTGACGCAGGGCTCGATCCCATGACCCATGAGATCATGCCCTGAGCTGAAACTAAGAATTGGATGCTCAACCGACTGAGCCACCCAGGCGCCCCTGAATCCTTATATATTTTTATATATATATATTAAATTTCAATGTTTTCTTACATCAAGTACAGGAGAAGTTGTCAGTGATCTTGTGAGAAACCAAAATAGTGTTTCTATATACAACTATTAATTATACAAAGGAGTATTAATGCATTCCTTTGGCATTAGCTCTATAATATCATGGAGCACGTATACTAGAATGCATATAAATAAATATATTATTTCTCAAAAATACGTTAGATGCTTGGAGAACCTGGCTGGCTCAGTTGGTTAAGCGTCTGACTCTTGATTTTGGCTCAGGTCATGATCTCTGGGTTGTGAGACTGAGACCCATGTCGGGCTCCACACTTAGTAGGGAGTCTACTTGATATTCTCTCTTTCCTCCCTCTGCTTCTCCTCACCTCCAATAAATAAATAAATAAATAAATAAATAAATAAATAAATAAATAAATCTTTAAAAAAGATTATATATATGTTAGATGCTATATTTTTATCAATCAGATGCATGTAAAACATAAATTTACTATAGGGGATAAAAGGGAATCATAATATAAAAAAGCTTTTAAAGTGTATTACACTATACTGTTGTAGCATCAATAATAATACATTCATCTAAACTGCACAACTGGATAATGTCCTCAGATTTATGTTTTTTCACAATATACGCCATGTTTATAAATATCTAACATAAATTTATTTTTAATTCTAAAACTTACAGGTTGATATTGAACTTAGAATAAGTAGAGAAACACAAGATGTAAATTAAGAAGGTTGAAATGATTGAGGAAAACATACAGGCTTCTCTGGTTTTAATTAGCTTCAATCTTAAAGCATTAAATCGGAAATTAGTGTGATCAAAGTTACAATTAATATCATGGCACTAGTCTTGTCCTCTAAGTCCTTTGGAAATCAGTGCCCTGGCAATGTACGGATTACTCAATCACAA
Organism: Ursus americanus; assembly: GCF_024610735.1. Lineage (NCBI taxonomy): Eukaryota > Metazoa > Chordata > Mammalia > Carnivora > Ursidae > Ursus > Ursus americanus. Next base: position 92,200,897 of record NC_142164.1, read on the forward strand.
TGGATTCACGTTCCATTGTCTTCACACTGTGACAGTAGTAGAGTCCTTTTCCAATTATCTGCCCCAACGAATAGGAGCAGATAGGCATACACACAAAGAAAAGGTGGCTCACAGAACAACAAGTACCCCGGGTTTAAGAATGACCTGAGTGACAGACACAGAAAAGCAGAAGGGAAACAGTAAGCATCGATGGTGATGCAGCCGAGCAGGGAAAGCAATAGGTTCTCTCTGCTGTGTTCATAAGAACAAAGGACGGACTGTACGGAAAATAAGCAACGTGTATTTATATAATTGTACTCATTGTTTTCTCAAGGGCATTTGTAGACGAAAATAATTACTAGAGTAGGCTTTAGACTTCTGCTACAATGATTTAATAACTAGTACACAATCTGTTTCAGAGCACTGATGGTACTACTGGCTTGTGCTAAAGCAACACAGGGTATTTATAGAACTCACACTTCATTTAAAAATCGAGTAATTACCAAGAGAAGTGACTTGATGGAAAATGCCTTTTATGTTTCTGCAGCATGTTGAACTTTCTTTGAAGAAAATGGTGCAAGAAATTTATGCTTTTATGTTTTCATAGGCTTTGTTTCAGACTGAAAAAAAATCTGCTTTAAACCTTTGGGAAAAACAAAACTGTGTCTGCAGTCAACAGGAGCAATGTTGCTGTTAGTATTTCAACAGAGGAATGTCTAGGGGTTATTACATCTCTTTGATCAGATGACTGTATTATAAATTTTGGACCGTTCAGCACTATGGAAAGTATACAAACAATTATCTTCCACAAGGAAATTAAAGAAACATTTTGGCATGTTTGTGAAGCATTCCAGAAGATAATTTAGTATATTTGAAACATTTATGTGTTGATAATTTTTTAACTTAAGAGCAAAAATACTTCAAGTAAAACAAATGACATTTACTGTCAAAGGTACTGCTAGATATGTGGATTTTAAAATTAAACGACTTAAGGCAATATGTAACCTTGGCCTTCAGTGTATCTGGGGAAATGCTGTTATCCACAAGCAAAACTTATTATTTTCTCTTCTTTTGAAGTGTGGTGACATAATATATGCCAGTACAGGACTAACTCTGTTTCACTACCAAAAATTGGTACTGGAAGGAGAAGAAAAATTCAAAATTTCAAGACTTCTTTCAGGTCATCCGTGTTGCTCAAGAGAGGGGCTCCAAAAGAGAGATCTCTTTACAGGGCTGAGCAATTCAGCGTTCCTTAGTTATGAAGAACCATGCGTAAGGCCTGGTAAGAGGTTGCTTTATGAATATCCAAGAGGAATTGCATTTCTTAGGCTTACTCTGGGAAGAAATTGGGAAAATCAAGGAATGCAGAAGTGAGAAGAGTATTGAGGAAAGAGAACACACAGAAACTTGAGAGAAGTTTGGAGTAGGGGAAACAAAAAGAGGGGTCGGTGAGAAAAAGAAAGGCATTTTAAGAGTAGGGATTTTATGTTGTGTGTATGGTAGTGAGGTAAACCTCCTTGAGAACTTCAGTACATTCTGACTGGTTTTTGGAGGACATCATGCAAGTTTAGTGTCTGGGACAACAGAGAATAGAGGGATCAGTGTCCCCATAGGATAGTTCTTGGATGAGACTTACACAGAAGCTGGAATCTGGCAAGTAAGTGTGACCCAAGAACCAAAGTACCTGGGAATCTTATAGGCCTAGAGCAGGGCTCCAAGGGCCTCACAGAATGTGGGATAAAGGGGCCTGAAGTTACGTTATTTCTATCTTAGCTGATTTCGAGGTTTCACCAACAGGAAGAACAACAGGAAATGGTGTGCTTTGGTGGAAAGATCATTGGACTTACGATTAGGAGACCAGATTCAGTCCTGGCGCTCCTACCAGTAGGACTGTTCACTTCACGACTTACTTTCTCTGGACCTTAGTTCTCTTGCTTGTATAAGAAAAAATGGGATTAAAGGAGCCTCTGAAATCACTCAGAATCTTGGTGTTCTCTGACTCTAAAATATACGTACCTTGAGGGAATTTAGTGTGTAGTGCCTGTGGAAGTCCAAATATAGGGTATACCCAGTATATTGCTTGGATTTCTCCACTTTCTATTCCCATAGCTCTAATGAGAAATTAAATTAGGAAGAGTGAACAAAAACAGGAACACTTTCAATTTTAGCATAGAAGAGAATATTTGTTATTAACTTAATGGTATTTTAGCAAAGCTCATGAATTTAAACTTCGGTAGAGAGAAACTATGACATACAAAACATTTTCTGCAAATGTTTTGCAGAAACATTTCAAAGCAAACCCTAGGAAATTATCACAACGAAAAATGTAACACAATGATTGTGAGATGTAAGTTAAAAACGAAGAACTTTTCCCTGCTTTTTAAAGTTGGTATTGGTATTTATTGATGAGACTAAAACATGATTAATCAGATGTTATACAGTTCCTACGGGTTATATTCTAAATTGGACAGGCAAAACACACACAAAAAAACCATTAAGTACAGGACTTCAGAAAGTGACAAAGACTTTACTTTTGGGGGTTATCGGTTAAAAGAAAGAGGGCATTAGTCAAAATATTCTAAGTCCATCATACACCATCAAGACAACAGCAATAGTACAAAATGTTCTGGTCATTGTTGAAAACGGACTTTTCTTGTTAAAAATGAAACCTAAGACACAGCAGCAGGACCAGCTTCATGAGCACGTGACTTGTGCAACAAACAGCACAAGGACCGCACACCTAGAATTGTTCCATGCCTGTTTAATACACCACTGTAACGGTCTTGAAATTCTCAACCAGTTTGGAAGGAGGGCCCCCTCATTTTCATTTTACATTGGGACCCACAAATACATAGGCAGTCTTGACTGTCGGAATGGTGAACATCAAGGCAGAGTGGACACTAATGGGCTCACAGAAAAGAATTGTTTTAAATGTGGAGAAGAAATATCCACACGTAGGACAAAGTAAGAATTTCTTTTTAATTAAGGCTTCTAGATCATTATTTAACAAAACTATAAAGGCAGAGAAGACATATACATTTTGTACCATTATTGGAGTTTGCTTGAATTTCAGTGAAGCAAAGAGGGCATAAGCAATCTGCATCCTAGTAAGGACACAGGAAATGGCAGTAGCCATGGCGACATTTCCTCAGGGTGTCATACCCACCTGGCACAGGGCCATCGCTTGGTGAATGCCAGCATCACCAGTCCTATACTCTGCCAAGACAAGCTGCTTCAGGTTGTTCTCTAGAGATTTATTATTTGTTGTCTCAGCAGTAACTATTTTCCCAGTCAAAAGAGTCCCTTTGCCTGTCTGTGATTCTGATTCACTGACATGATACTTAAGGTTGACTTGTTCATCACTCTGAACCTCAAATCCCTCTGAATGTCAAATGATATACACCCATATAACAAATGTATTTTCCTCTTCTGAACATATAAATCTCAATACTTCAGAGAATATAAAATCATGAACTTTTACATTGCATAACATAGAAAAGAAAGTGATCGTGTCAGCACCAGTCAAAATAAAATCATTTTCATTCAGTGTCCTTATTTAAAAGTTACCTTTTCATCTCTGTGCTCAATTCATCAAAATTGTCAATAGGCCAACTTTCTCTATTTGCCCTCATCATTTCAACAATGACCATTGTTCTGTGTAATTTCATAATGTTGGGCATAAATAACACCGGGATATCTATATTCCCTTTAGGAGGCAATGTGATTCCTGTAAAAAACACAGAAATAATTTTTAATGTGGTAACCATTTCCAGAATATAATTTTAACAGCCAAAAATAATCTCTTAGTTCCTTTCCTTACTATCAGTTTTTCAAAATCACTCCTGAGCAAGAAAATGCTTTATGCTAAATTATAAGTGCACTTCACTGGCTTCACTAATTTTCCTCAAATGCCATCGGCCCTATTAAAAAACACATTTTATCCTGAGGCAAGAAGCTTCTCCTGAGGAGGCTGGAAGGGATGAGGAAATGTTGAAAGTGATGGCTTGGGTTTCCCAGAGTGATAAAAGAACCATAAAACCCATGAGTCTTTCCAAGTCTTACTACATTTTTAAAAAGATTTTATTTATTTATTTGAGAGAGAGAGAGAGAGCGCGTAAGTGCGCACATGAGATGGGGGGAGGGGCAGAGGGAGAGGGAAAAGCAAACTCCCCGCTAAGCAGGGAGCCCTAGGTCAAGCTGGAAGGCAGATGCTTAAACAACTGAGCCACCCAGGTGCCCCCCACCCAAGTCTTACTACATTTTGCAAAAGCCAAAGTACAGCAATTTTTGACCCTTTTATTACTTTGTGTATTTTTTTTTCTAGACCATAACAGCTCCAGGTTTCTGCTTGGAGTACCAAAATTGTTACCAGTAAACTGTTCATTTATTTAATTGGTCCATGAGGGAAGCCAAAGCTTATTTGTGAAAGAAAGGGGGATCAACTCCAGGTTGTAAAAACCAGAAGACAGAAAAACTGACAGCATTTTCTTGTGTTCTAATAAAATTCAAATTTCTCAACCTTTACCTAAGAATTACCTGCAAAACTTGTTAAGACAGGAGCCTGCTAAGCTCCACCTATAGATTCTGACTTATTCCGGTCTGGGCTGGGGCCCCAAAGCTGCATGTTTAAGTAGCTCCTTATGCATTCCAGAAGCAGATGGTCATGCAGCCACACTTTGAAAAACAATGCGTCCTACCTATTGGACAAGTATTGAGAGGTGGGAAGTATGGCGAGCTTCTGGCTATTTAAAGCAGTGAGGATTTCCGATGGATGGCTGTCTTCCTTTATTTTGAAGAGTAACACTATTTCTTTATAAGAAGAGATTGTTGACTGTATTCTGGTTATTTAAATTCTTTGTTATAAAATCAATGATTTTCAAAGCCATTTTGTCTCAGCTAAGAACACTGTACTGAACTATTAAGAACATCAAGAAAGGAATTAGAAAATGGCCCCTTTGCAAAAACATCCCAACTCAAAATTCTTATAAACTTTTAAATTTTACTCCTTCATGAAATGAAAATGTTCTGTCTCATTGCATAGTTAATAATAGTTAATAATTAATATGATTACTACTTAATATTTATTGAATACTTGCTATATGTCAGGCTCTGTGCTAAGTATTTTTCACACAATACCTCACTTCATTCTCGGAAAATCACTGCAAGTTACACGCTACTACATTTCTCATTTTAGAGGTGGAAAAAGTGAGACAATTTGGCTAAAAAACTTGCCAAGGTCCCAGTGAAAGACTGTGTTGCTTACCAAGATATCTAAACAATGTCTGCCATCTTCAACTTTGTCTTCATGAACTCTAGATGTTTAATGTTGCATTCAAATGGATAAAAGCAGCAAGAGGATAGGATAAAGGGTTGGAATAAGAATAAAAAGAGCAAGAGCTGAGTCGAATAAACCATCCATGCATCCCCAAGCAAATCAAGTTTAGAAATGATCATTTAACCTTACAAAATTCTGTTATCACTAAAAATAAATTTTAGTATGACGAAAAATAAAACCTAGACACTTAGATGGTGTAAGGAGCCAAGACAGGGATACAAAAAGGCAATTCATTGCCAACACCGTGCTTCCTTATAATGTTTGGATTCAAAGTATGGAAAGACAATGCTATGATAAATACACCCATTTAGTTAAAAATCCAGTAGCCCATTTGTGGCTGTAACGTTTTACTGGTCTGTAAGTAGAAAGAGTTCCCTGCTGAAGTGATCATAAGTCTCCTTCACTTTTCTTATATGTTTGAATAGTAAGAATCACTGTGGTACTATTCACTTCCATGAAATCACTTAAATTTAACATCGAAAAGAACTTTGAGAATTTATCAAGTTCATTTTGTGTCTTAAAAATGAGTTTTATTTTCTGTGGTTTTCCCATTATCCTGTGCAACACTTTGAGTAGAGACAGGAAAGCTGTCCTCACTTCTACCTTATAAAAAAATCTACCCATGTTTTCTTCTAATACCTATATGCTTTCGTTTTTATAGTTACTTGATCCATTTGTGATTTATCCATACATATGAAATGAAGAATATATCTAACGTTACTGATTTTCTACATGGGACTAATTATACAAAAGCACTTATTTAAAAATTCATTGACTTGAAATGCTGCTTTCATGGCATGTCCATACATATTTTACTCTTTTCCTGAATTCCCTAGATTTCTTCAGTCTTTCTTTCGCTTCATTTGTACATGCCATGTTGTTGTAATTATGGATGCTTTATTTTCTAGTGGGACTAACTGCCTCCCTCTTCCTCCAGCTCATTTTTTAAAGAGAATTTTTCTATACTTGGAATGAACAGTTAGTTAGCTCCAGGAAATGGATGGAGTGGCAAATAGTACATTTAACAGAATCACCCTACATTTATACTTTTGGGATAACTGACATTTTTGCCTATTCACGATCTATCCAAGAGCAAGCACATGGCCTTTATTTTATATTTCTCAGCTGGGCATTGTATTAGGTGCTTCTAGGTTCTTGGAATAGCTTTTCTGCCAGTTTTCGTTCTCAGTCTTGCTAAAGGCTTATTTCAGCATCTTTGAATGGATTTAGCAGGAAGCTGAGAGAAACCATATCCATTTTTTTCTATCTTCTGACAAGGAAATCCAGCTACTATGATGATTATTATACTCATTAGGTTGATAAACATATTCTAAACTCAAAACATTTTCTGAGCTTATCTCTTTCTGTTTTATCCCATTTCCATATAGTAACCACACAAACTAACCACACCTATATTTACTTTTTTTCTATTATAGTTATCATTCTTGAAGTTCAAAACCCTAATAAGCATCTGGGAGGAGGGGAAATATGCACATTTTATTTTACATAATTAATTTTATGGACTTATATCTTTTATGAGAGGTATACATTATTTATAGAAGTTTCAAAACCCTGATAATACTTCATGCTTAGTATCTGAGAAACATTACAAAGTGTGATATTATTGTTTTGCCTTTGAAATCTCCTATGGCCCTGCTGCATTTAGCATTCAAATTTTATTCAGTATATTTTAAAACTGCTCTTTTGATTGCTCTTTTGATTAAAGGTGTTAGAAATATTTATGAATGGATCTCCCATTTGAAATACAGAAATTGTACAATGCTTTAATGGCTATGAGGTTTCCTGCCTTCTTAGAAGAAAATCTTCTCAAGAGAGTAAAATGAACATAATCCTCATTTTAGTAATGAAAGTATTTCATCCTGGGAGATTCATTTTTAATCACTTTAGTGGTATGACATTACTGCTTCCCACAGCAAAATTTCTAATATTTAGCATGGCAGTAGGAATGGCCCATGTCAGGTAATCAAAGAGATACTAAGAAACATATTACCACCCTAAGTCATGCTATTATTTTGGTTATCATGGTTTATTTTAAATAAGAGTACAAGTTTTAAATTTTAATTTTAAATAAGAGTACAAGATGAACATGACTTGTCAGCAACCATTTTCAAACATGAAATCTATTCCCTTTCTACTTGGATACTTTATATTTTCAAAAACTGATTTAGATCTTTAAATTATGAGTAAAAAAATGGTATAGAATTGTTAATGTGGTAGTTTGGAGAACGGTCCTTTCATTGGTTCCTGCGGAGATGCTATGGGCTGAATTATGTGTGTCACTGCTCCCTGGCCGCCGTTGATATGATGAAGCCCTGATTTCCTGTATCTCAGAATGTGACTATATTTGGAGTTAGGGCCTTTGCAGAGGCAGTTAAGTTAAAATAAGACTGTTAGGGTGGGCCCTAGTCCAATATGACTGGTGTCCTTATAAAAAGAGGAAATTCAGATATACAGACATACACCAGGAATGTGCATACCCCAAAGGAAAGACCATGTGAGGACACAATGAGAAGGCAACCATCTACAAGCCAAGGAGAGACACCTCGGAAGAAACCAAACCCCCAATTCCTTGATATTGGATTTCTAGCTTGCAGAACTGTGAGAAAATAAATTTATTTTGTTGAAGCCAGTTTTAATACCCAGTCTAGCATTTAGTAATTGCAGCCCTAGCATACTAATCCATGAAATTATCTTTTCTCATCTTAGAGGCTGAACTATGGGATGCCATTGAATTTGCTTAAAGAAATTCTAATTCCAGACTCTCAAAACATAGGGCAGTGGCACCTGGGTGGCTCAGTCAGTTACGCATTTGCCTTTGGCTCAGGTCATGATCCCAGGGTCCTGGGATCGAGCCCCGTATCAGGCTCCTTGCTCAGTAGGGAGCCTGCTTCTCCCAGCTGTGCACTTTCTTGCTATCTCTGTCTCTCTCCTTGAAATAAATAAATAAAATCTTAAAAAAAAATCCTTAAAAAAAAAAAAAACACAGGGCAGATAAAGAAACTTGACTCTGATTGCTATTTGGCTGCTATGATCCTGGAAAAGCAAGGGATGATTCTTCCCTTCCTGTTTGTATCTCGTCAACTGAATGGGGGCATTAATGACTAGCAAAAAGGACATTTCAGGGATTGTGTTTTCTTTGTTGAGGATTACAGACTGTTGCTGCTTTACTCTATCTTTTGAAGAGCTAGCTAATGCTTGAGATTTAACAAAGAAATTATCCAAAGAAGATACCATCAAAGGGACTAGTATAGAGAAAGTAAGCACTAAATGGAAGGTCATATTTACTAAAACAGGTAATTGGGGAAAAGATACAAATCCATGCTTCTTAGGAAAAATCGTTCAGTTTGGGACATATACTTTTAAAAGAAGATTTTGGAGTTATTCAACACAAAAAAGTAGATTGCTTAAGGTAAGTTTTACACTATGAACTAAGCACCTGTAAGTTGAAGTTTTGTGTTTGCTTTTTAAGTCTAAGAATTCATTAGCAAAAGTAAAAACAAAGTAACACTTAAAAAAATATTGGTTTTAATGTAAACACTTCATTGCTGGCTCAAAATGAGTGAAAAATCCACTCTCAGAGCCTCCTGACCAGATGCACAGTGAAGGAGAGAGTTTTCTGTGATTAAAGGCCATCAAATACACGCTGCATAAGCCCCAACAGTGGTGAGAGAAGAGTTTTGAGCTTTACCTGAGTGTTTAGAATAGAAAATCTTAATGTTCCTTCCATAATATTCCATAATATTCTATGATAACATTTTCCCTCATAAATAGAAAAGATAAGTAAGATTCAAAAAATTAATTTCAGGGTATTGATTATTTTCTTGGAAAGTAGCTAAATTTCAATTAAAATCACCCACAGAAAATTCTAAGATAAAATAATGTCTAGTACTGTAACTAATAAACTTTATTGATCAATTACCATGTCCTCTTTGCCCCTGCACCATACTAAGTAGTGTGTGTGCGCGCGCACACGCACGCATGTGTGCATGCATGCATACATGTACATATGTGCATGTAAGATCTCTCTTTACTTACAGGAATAGAACTTTAGAAGTTTAAATTTTTGTTCTATTATTTGCTAGCACTGAGAAAGTGATTTAAATTTCCTTTTTTTTTTTTTAAAGATTTATTTATTTATTTATTTGACGGGATAGAGCCAGCCAGTGAGAGAGGGAACACAAGCAAGGGGAGTGGGAGAGGAAGAAACAGGCTCCCAGCAGAGGAGCCTGATGTGGGGCTCGATCCCATAACGCCGGGATCACGCCCTGAGCCGAAGGCAGACGCTTAACCGCTGTGCCACCCAGGCGCCCCATGATTTAAATTTCTAAGTGAGATTTTCCTCTTATGAAAAAGCTAATATAATGTGCATATCAAGGTTTTGCTACTGCAAAGGTACCCAGTTATATCCACATAATCCCATTTTGTACAGTATACACTGATTCTACACTGTTTTATACTTTCACTTATTCAATCAGAAAATGCTACGTGCCATGCACTATAATAAGCACTGGGGATAAAACAGTGAAAAAAAAATGTATACCCTGCTTTCCTGAGTCATGTATTCCAGAATGTGTTAGGGGGTGAGGTTAGGAGTCAAACAATAAATAAAATGTATTTGTATGTGTGGTGTAACTAAAACAATAAAGGGTTAGAGTCACGTGGATGTTAATATAGGGTGGTCCAGGAAGGCCTCTCTGATAAGGTGTCATTTGCACAGAGCACCGAAGGAAGTTTGAGAAGCTTTGTAGACATCCATGGCAGGGACTATGGAGATAGCAAGTGGCTATATGTCCTGGATTTAAGGAGCAGTTGAAGCTGGGGCTATCAACTTAGAAGTTCTTAGAATCTCATGTGTTGCTGAATGAGGAGACCTCATCAGGAATCAGTGTGGCTAGAAATGAAGAGGAGACTGAGCTTTGGGCCTCCAGGAAGTCATGGGGACAGGAACAGGGGAGAAACATGCAAAAGAGAATAAGGAGCACTTACTAGAGAGAAGGAGAATCAAGGGAGAATTAAGTCCTGGAAGCCCACTGTTTCCAAAACACTGAGAGATCAGCTGTGTCGAGTAAAGCTCACGAGCTGGGCAAGACGAGGACTGCATATAGATGATAAGATCTGGCAGTGTTAGGTTACTGATGAACTTAAAAAGAGTATCTGTAGACGAATGGGGCATACAGCCAGATTTGTTTAGGTACAAAAGATAATGGTATAAGAAGTGAGGATAGTTAAGTATAGGCAACCTTTCACCATGTTTTGCAATAAAGAGTGATCAGACAAATGGGATTGTAGCTGGCAAGGGTAAGGGGTAAAAAGAGACATATCTTTTTAACATCAGGAGCTATTATTATAGCATGTGTATGTTGATAGGAATAATACAGTAAGCATTATTATAGAGAAGACAAAAAGGGAAAACTCCTGCAGAGTTCCATGTAGTTGAGTAGCTGTGGGATTCAGCAAACAAGTAAAGGGATGGACACAAGAGCATAGAGAACTTTTCTGATGTAATGGGAGGGAATGCAAGACACAGGGATAAAAATAAAATTAGGCTGGTTGGTATAATGGAAGAACCAGACAATTAGACTCTGATTTGACTCTATATTTTCAATGTAACAGGAAGAATATCAGATGTGAGAAGAGGAAATGCTGGATGTCAGTAGTAGTTACTGCGTTTCAATTCACTGTAGGAAATTTTACTATAAGCAGATTTTACTAAAGGAAAATCACGTCCCACCAAAAGTTCATCATTTAAAATTTACTTATTTCTCTACTTCCCTTTTTCTCCACCTACTCATCTATATATCTATCAACCATTCTACCTGTCTTAAAGGCCTATAATGCTTAAGCAGATACTAGTCTTCTCTCTGTTAGAATATTCACCCATATTTCTGCAACTAAGAAAACTGCATAAAATGGCAAAAAAAAAGGGGGGGGGGACTGTGCCTTGGCTTCCATTTTATAAGCCCAGACATTATATAAACTATTGTAGTAAGTTCAATTTCTGCTCTCTGCGTAGAAATATTCTAGTGGTACAAGTGGGTCTACATTTCAGGTTATAGAGACTTTTCTAAAAAGCAGGCATCCAGACATCTTTGCACAAGAAAAGCTGTAGCTTTGTGTTCTACAATAAAATCAGTAGCTTCACTGACTAGCTACGAAATCCACCTGCCTTATGCTATAAATCATAATTACAAATCCATGTGATTGGAACCTGTGCTTATTTGTGTGGAAAATTGGTCATCTGACATAATAGGAAGAGAAATTTTATTAAAATATGAAATCATGCTCAGCTGTGGACATAATTTAATAAACATTCATGACAATTATCTGGAGACCAGGGCATACTTTATGTTAGGCAGCAGCATGCATGGTAAATGTCACCAAACACTGAGCTCTTTTTTTTTTTTTTTAAGGATTTTATTTTATTTTTACAGAGAGAAAGATTGAGAGAGAGAACAGGAAGGGGGCAGATGGAAAGGGAGAGAGAATCTCTAGCAGACGCCACCCTGAACGCAGAGGCAGGGCTCAATCCCCAAATGCCGAGATTAATCCCATGACCCTGAGATCATGACCTGGGCCAAAATCAAAGTTGGATGCTTAACTGACTGAGCCACCAGGTGCTCCTAAACACTGAACTCTTAAAGGTGCTCTCTAATTCATAAATAGCAATAGTTTCAAAAAAATATTTTTTTTGCAAATAACTTTTTTATTATTGATTGTCAAGTTACATGATATATGTTAACTAAAATCAACATGAAACATAGCAATGATCTCTTATAAGGAAAAAAAAATCAATGTCTCCTTAATAAATGCTAATGCCAGAACTCTGCTTATTTAGCTCTGATTATTAGCAATCATATAAACATAAATGACACATAGTATATCTTTTAAGCAACAGATACTGCAGATACCAGTGTATATCTTTATTTTTAGATTATTCTCCTATAATACGATATCACCCACATACAATACAAAAATATTTGAAATAATTATAAAGATGCAGTTTTAAGAAATGAAAGAGAGATCCCATGTGCCCTTTACCCAGTTGTTTCCCATGGTAACATCCTGTAAAGCTATAAAACAATATAAAACCCAGAATATTTAGGGATACCTGAGTGTCTCAGCTGGTTAAGGATCCAACTCTCGATTTCAGCTCAGGTCATGATCTCAGGGCCATGGGATTGAGCCCCATGTTGGGTTCATTGGGGAGTCTGCTTGAGATTCTCTCCCTCTCCCACTGCCCCTCCCCAATGCATGCTCACTCGAGCTCTCTCTTTCTAAAATAAATAAATAAATCTTTTTTAAAAAGGGGGAAGAAACCCCCAGAATATTTATATTGATATAGTGAAGATATAGAAAAGTTTTATCACCACAAGGATCCCTCTGGTTGACCTTTTATAGACACCCCTACTCCACTCCTTACTCCGTCCCTGAATCCTCACAACCACTAACCTATTCTCCATTTCTGTAAATTTGTCACATCGAGAATGTTAAATAAATGGAATCATATCATAAGCAAATTTTTGAAACTGGCCTTTTCACTCAGCATTAAGTCCCTGGACATTTGGTCAAGTTGTGCTTATCAATGCTTCATTCCTTTCTATTGCTGTATTTCGTGCAATGGATGGACCAATTTATTTACTCATTCACCCACTGAAGGGCAACTAGGTTGTTTGCAGATTTAGGCTATTATGAATAAATCTGCCATGAACATTCATGCACATGTTTTTATGTGGAAATAAATTTTCATTTTTCTGGGATAAATTCCCAGGAGTGCAACTAACCGTTGGATGCTAAGTATTCACATACGTCCTTTTGCAAAAAACTACCAAACAGTTTTCCAGAATGACTGTACCCCTCTACATTCCCACCAGCAGTGTATGAGCAACAGTTTCCCTACATCTTTCCCAACACTTCATGTTGTTAGCATTATTTGGTGCAATCATTCCAATGTATTTGTAGGAAAAATCTCATCATGGTTTTATTTTGCATTTCCCTAAAGACTAATTATATTGAACAGCTCTTCATGTGCTTATTGGTCATCAGTATATTCTCCTTGGTGAAATACCTGTTATGTTCTTTGATCATGTTCTACTTTAACTGTATTTTTATTAGTGAGTTTTCTGTACTTTTTATACGTTCTAGATACTAACCTTTTATCACATGTTCTGCAAATATCTTCTCCCAGTCTGTAGTTTTCCATTTCATCATCATCTTATGGGCTTTTACAGAGCAAAATATTTTAGTTTGATGATGCCCAATTTATTAATTTTTCCTCTTATGGAATTTGCTATTAGTGAAATATAAGAACTATTTGCTTAGCATTGTGTTGAGTTAAATTTGCATAAGGTATGATCATCTTTTTTTTTTTTTAAGATTTTATTTATTTGAGAGAGCGAGCGAGAGAGTATGTGCAAGTGCAGGGGGGAGAACAGCAGAGGGAGAGGGGGAGAGAGAATCCCAAGCAGACTCTGTGCTGACTGCAGAGCCCAACTCAGGGCTCGATCCCAGGACCCTGAGATCATGACCTGAGCCAAAATCAAGAGTCAGATGCTTAATTGACTGAGCCACTCAGGTGCCCCAAGGTGTGAGCATCTTGACAGGAATTGCATTAAACCTATGCATCAATTTGGATAGAACTGACATCTTTATTATATTGAGTTTTGCAACCCATGAATACAGCATATCTATTTATTTATATGTTGTTTGATTTTGTCATTTTTAGTATATAAGTCCTGTACATGTTTTGTTAGATTTATTTCTAAGTATTTCATTTATTTGGAGAGATTATAAATGGCATTATGTTTTTAAACTCAGTTTCCATGTTTGCACTGCTAGTATATTTAAATATGATTTGTGTTCTTGTTGTTCTTGTTTACTGTAGCGTTCCTGAACTCACTTAATACTCCTACAAACTTTTTTTTTTTAGATCCCTTGGGATTCTCTGGTAGACCGTCATGTGATATGAAAATTGGGACAGTTTATTTCTTCCTCTCCATTCTATTTGCCTTTTGCTTCCTTTGCTTGCCATTTTGTATTCACTAGGACTTCCTTTAAATCACTTTAAATAAGTGATGAGAATGGCATCCTTGTGTTGCTGCCTATTTTACAGAGGAAGTACTCAATGTTTCATAAATTGAATCTAACATTAGCTGCAGTTTTATCAAGTCAGTTCTTTATCAGGTTGAGGAAATTCCCTTTTATTCCTAGGTTGTAAAGAGTTTTCTAAGAAATGGATATTGGGTTTATTCTAATGCTTTTTCCATATTGACTGACATGTGATTTTTTTCCCCTTAATCTTTTTTAACAAGGTGGATTATATTAATGGAATTTCAAATACCAAACCAGCCTTTACTTCTAGAATAAACCCCATTTAGTTGTGGGTATATTTTTTGTTATATAGTGGCGGATTCAATTTACTGACATTTTGTGTCTAATTTCATGATCAGTATTAGTCTGTAGTTTTTCCTTTTTGTGTTTTTTTTTGTGGTTTGTGTCAGGGTAATGCTGGTCACAGAATAGGTTAAACAGTGTTCCTTCCTCTTTTTTTGGGGGGAAGAGTTTGAGGAAGATTCATTTTAATTCTCTAAATGTCTGATAGAATTTGCCACTGAGGACATCTGAGCCTGAAAATTTCTTTTTGGAAGTTTCTCAATTATGAATTCAATTTCTTTAATAGTTATAGGACTATTCATATTATCTTTTTCATCTTTGGTGAATTCTGGTAGTTTCAAATTTACTAGAACTGGATCATTTTCTCCTGTGTTGTTGGATTTATGTGTTTAGAGTTGCCTATAATACTGCTTTATTTCTCTAATATCTTAGGGTTATCTGTAGTGATACTGTCATGAGTTACTTGAACATATTTTAGGATTCTAAGTGATTTATAGTGTTTTTAGTATATTACACTTCACTTAACTTTGTTAGTTGTTTTAAATGATAATTCAATATACATATGCAACCTACTGCTGTCCACAGGTATCAATATTTAGCTACTTTGAATGAAGTGTATATACCTTATATTTTAAAATGTACCCAGGATTTGGGTGCTATGGTGGCTCAGTTGGTTAAGTGTCTGCCTTAGGCTCAGGTCATGATTCCAGGGTCCTGGGATCGAGTCCTGCATCAGGCTCCCTGCTCAGTGGGGAGTCTGCATCTCCCTCTGCCCCACTCTCTCTCTCTCAAAAATAAATAAATAAAATCTTAAAAAAAAATGTACCCAGGATTTGTTTTAATCACATGTGGTAACACATGCAGACACAGAAATGACTGTCATGAAGAAGTTTTTATACTCACATACTCCCAGAAACAGGAGGTATGCCATGCCATGCAGGGCCATATGGAGAAGCACCAGAGTCACTCATGAGGTGGGGGAACAGGCAAGAGTGTTTATTGTGGTTTTCATGTGAAGGAATGAGCAAGATAGGGTAAATAGGCTAAGCAGGTTTAGGATTGGCTTTGAATAATTTCAGTAGGCTTTGGAGTATAAGGGTTCCCAGCCCCGGGTAGTAAGGGAAGGAGAATATACGTCTAGAATGTAAAAGCCTAACAGAAGAGGTGTGGGAGGCATGGACTCTAAATTTGTTAGTTTGCATACAAAAGGTGCTCACAAATGAGTCATTTACTATCTCTAGGAATTAGCTAAACCTGGGAGAGGCAGTTCCCAACAAGGTCCCAGATACCAGAGCATCAAAAACATAGAAATTAGGAAAATAGTTAATATATCTTATTTCCATTTAGATTAGTTTATCTGCTCCATATTTCAAATATAATTATCTTAAGATTTTTTTTCTCTAGATAGATAGATAGAGCTATATAAATAGACTCCATATCACTAAGTGGAATTTTTGCTTCAATCAGCAAATATGACTTAACGATTTATTTTACCCATTTCGATGCTCTTCACTTTCTGAAATTCTAATTCTTCTTAAGTTTTCATTTCCTATCTGTTTAGAGAATATTCCTCACCCACTCTTTAAGGGCTGGTTTGCTTATAACAAATTGTCTTCCTTTTCCCTCATCTAAGAATGTCTATTTCCCCTATATTCATGAAGGATATATTCTCAGGATATAAAATTTACAGTTCACAGTTCTTCCTTTTCAGTACTTGGAAATTATGTATCACTTCTTTCTGGCCTCCATGGTTTCAGATGAGAAATCTCTTGTCATCTGAATTGTTGTTTCCCTGTAAGTAATGCACTATTTCTCTCTGGCTGCTTTCAAGGTTTGTTTCTTTGTCTTTTGTTTACTGAACTTTAATTATGATGTGTCTTGCCATGGATTCCTATTGCTTTAAACTATTTGGAGTTCACTAGCCTCTTGAATCTTAGGTTTATGTATTTCATCACAAGTTTTCAGATACTATATCTTTGAATAATGTTTTAGTCACAGACTCTCCTCTCCCTCTGGGGCTCTGATATGACCGTTATCTCTTTTATTATTTTCCTACAGGTCCCTGAAACTCTGCACATTTTTTTTCAGTTTGTCTTCTCTCAGTTGTTCAGTGTGTGATGATTCTATTGATTTGTCCTCACATTCACTGATTCTATTCTCCATCATCTCCATTCTCAATCACATCCAGTGAGACATTTATTTAACTTAGTGTATTTTATCAGTACTAGTACTTCAATTTGGTTCTTTAACTTACTTTTTTTTCCCTCAGATTCTCTGTTTTTTCATTTTTTCGATGAGAATTCAAAATTATTTGTCGAAGCAGAATGTGGGGCATTGATTTACATTGCCTCACTGCAGAAGGGTGGGGTAGAAGGTCTATTCCCTGATGGGTCCAAGAGAAATGACCAAGAGATAGAAAGAAGCAGAGTGCCAACTAGCTCTACCTGTCACCACTTCATTCCACCTCACTGATGCTAAGGTGGGGTTGGAGGCTCAGTTTTACACTGGTCCTGATTCACATATAGAGAGAAGGGAAGCAGAATGCCAACTATCCTGCCTCACATCACTTCATTTTACCTTGTTGATGCTTGCTAGGTATGTAGACTGTGGTCCCCACCGGATCTCACTGACTCCTGGGAATGGAATGGAATGGAATGGAATGGAATGGAATGGAATGGAATGGAAGAGGAGTGGCTACTGGCCCTGGTTTACACCCTACTGGATCTTGCTGACACCAGAAAGGGAAGACAAGTGGACTGCTTTACTAGCCCAACTTGCACCAATTTGCTGTCTCATTGACAACAGTTGTAGGCAGAGGTGACTAGATCCTCCAGGCACCAGCTCTTTAAGTCTCATTATTCCTGGGTGAAGACAAGCTCTCAGCTTACAACAGCACTGTTGACACCTTCCTGGTGGGGTACTTTGAGCTCTACCTGCTTCTGCTTCAAGCTCCCCTCTTGGCTCCACCAACACTGTTGTGGCAAGGGAACTGGAGCACTGCCTACTTCAGCTGGAGGAATGATTAGTTTTGCCGCTTGGCCCCATCAACACCACAGACAGGCGAAGGGAAGGGAATCAGAGTATGCTGCTTATGAGGCATGAGGGTAGGAGGGTGCAAAATCAATGATCTGCTTGGCCCTACTGAGGCTATCGGAGTGGGGGACGTGTGGTTTTTCCATTGATGCTTGGTTAGAGTAGAGTAGGAAGAAAAGGACTATGCTGTCTTGGCAAAACCAGAAGTCCAATAAATAGGAGTATTTTAAAAATATTTTGGCAAATATGAATTGTTTCCAATACTTATAGATAATCCAAGACAGAGCTTTCATTTTTATATTATGATTTTCTTAGTTCTATAATTTCTTTTGGAATGAAAAAATGTTGCTCAACATTAAAATGTAAAAATCAAGAAATATAAAAAAAATAATTAGAATATTTAATGCGGGGGCACCTAGGTGGCTCAGTCATTAAGCGTCTGCCTTCGGCTCAGGGCGTGATCCCAGAGTCCTGAGATGGAGCCCCACATCAGGATCCTCCGCTGGGAGCCTGCTTTTTCCTCTCCCACTCCCCCTGCTTGTGTTTCCACTCTCCCTGCCTGTGTTCCCTCTCTCGCTGCCTGTCTCTCTGTCAAATAAATAAATAAAATGTTAAAAAAAAATTTAATGCTACTATCAATAACAATAACAGTGTATCTCAAAGTGGTGATGAGGATTTTTCTAGTTACAGGGTAACAATGTCTTCTTCTCAGGGGAGTGTCAGGTTTCAAGAAGGTAGACGAAACATTCAGATTAGTTGATTTGGGGAGAGAGGGTATTTTCCCTATGACAAATTGAGAGTTCTAGAGGACTGTGTGGTAAAGTCTTAGAGTTTAGAAAGGAGAGAAAGTTGTGATAAAAAAGTGGATATACTGATGAGCACCAGGTGATGTACGAATGTTGAATCACTACATTGTACACCTGAAACTAATATTACACTGTATGTTAACTAACTGGAATTTAAACAAAAATCTTTTAGAAAGTGCATGCACTGCCCTTGAGGATATGAATGCTGAGAATGAGGGGTGACCCAGAAGAACTGGTGTTCATATGGTAACAGATATAAAGCAGGATAACTGTATAATTACATACTCCCACATGGAAGAAAGACAAATGGTGGTGGTAAGATCTCACATTTCCACTACCTTTGGGCATGAAACTTTGGAGATGGGAAAGATTGGATAACTCGGCAAATATACATTACACGTAAGGATTTGCTAATGGCTTGAAAATAATCCACCAGTCATTCAACACTCTCTAACTACCTAAACATATGCATATATTTTGCAATATATGAGCTTAGCTATCTCAAAACTCAGCCCTCACAAGTAACAAACTATAATTGAAGCCTCGAGCAATGTGGGGGTTAGGGATGCCAACTCCCAGGCAAAGTCAAAAATCTGCATATAACTTTTGACCCCTAAAGACTCAACTAGTAAGAGCCTACTGTTGACTGTAAGCCTTACTGATAACATAAACAGTCAATGAATACATACTTTTATATTATATTATATGTACTATATACTGTATTCTTACGATAAAGTAAGCTAGAGAAAAGAAAATGTTAAGAAAATCATGAGGAAGAGAAAATACATTTATAATACTGCGCTGTAAAAAACCCACATATAAGTGGACCTGAGCAGTTCAAACCCATGTTGTTCAAGGGTCAGCTGTAATGTCAAATATGGAGAGTTTGCTAATGTGCTCAGGGATCCAGTGCTTGTCTGCAAGATAAGTGTCTCACCATTTACCTTTTACCTCCTATCAGTTTTCTTCCTGATGGAAGTTGTGATAAAGATCGCAGTACCATTTACATATGATAATAAAATGGATAACATGCAGTGATGACTTTTTCTGGTCCTATCAAGGGGTCAGGAACCCTAATACATGTCCAGTTGCACAGGAAAGGAAATCCATTATAGCAACCAGAATTCAGGAAGAATAAAAGTGGCAAAGGTAATGAATGCTTGTGCCTAGTCAAAATAGGGAAATCCTAGAATGAATGTTTTCATAAAATGCATTTATCATATCCCTTTTATGAGATAACTGAAAAAATATAAATCTAATCCCTTCTGTAAGATTAAATTTTGACTTGCCCACAGAACTGGTGACAGTAGAGAGATTCAATTGTGTACTTATTTCCCACTCATGGAGACCATGACAACTTATGTGCATTTGATCTTACTTTTAGACTTAAATATACATAGGATTGTCAGCTAAACGAAGAAGAAAAAAACGATAACAATTTCAGCTCAGGTGTAATTGGATTTTTGACATATCAGATAGAGCTCTGATTACATTTGACAGATGCATATTGATTTTCATTTTAAACTCTTTTGATCCAACACACTTTGTTATTTCTGGAATTTTTTTCCTTGAAATTAAATAAAGGCTTGAAGTGATAGAAAATTTTAATTAACCTCACTGACTAAATATAATACTTATCCTGGAATTGGAGTCTGATAGTATGTTTTTTTCATACAAAAACAATGAAAAATGTAATAATTGTGTAGCATAAAGCAGAAATTTTGGTTTTTAGGGTGTATCAAATTGGTCATAAGACATGCCTTAGCACATGTTCTCACTTATCAGAGTCTGAGAATTAAAACAAAAATGCAAAGTCTATACAATTGCATTAAGCTTCTCAAAAGTGACCCAAAAGTGCTAATGCTGTCACCACTTTTACTCTCTCTCAACACTGTCTTTACAGCTTCCATCTCTTGAGGCTCTTGCACAGACACTAACGCATTCTACGTTTTTTCATCCCGAATTCTGTGTCAGTGACCTTCAGTATTTTTGCCCTGATTTCTTCTCTCTCATACACATGTGGATAAATACTCAATTTTAAGCATTTTTTATTATGTTTCTTCCAAGATGGGCACTTGATTCTTGATCCCAACATAATAAAAACATTATTAGACCAATAAAACTTAAAAGAGTATATTCCATTTTACAAAACATAATTTTACTCTCAAACTCACACCTTGTTTGTTTCCAAAAGCAGTCAAAAAGCATACAATTTGCTTTGCTTTTCACTTTACTATCTGAGCACTTTTATTCCAAATTTTTCTTTCTTATGTCTTTTCTAGCACCTAAGAAAAAAAGCGTTCCATTTTTTTAAGAAAGAGAAAATATTGTAAACTTAGCATCAAAATTAGAATAACTATTCCAAAAGCAAACAAACCTATATAGATCTGTTTTTATTAACATCATTAATATAGAATGACAGAATCTTTGAGTTCCAATTTAATGGTCCTCACGAATAACCTCCCAGTGAATGTAGGAATATATTCTAAGAAGTATTAGGAAGATGGCCCCTGAGCAACCACTTAATGAAGAATTCCTATTTCTTACGGTACTCAGCTCCCTCATGAAACAAAATTGGAAGGTTTTTCATTGTTTTAGGCCCTGGTTCCATGCTTAGAGCTAATAGTCTCTGGTTGAAGTTCTGCTGTCAGCAGCAATACAGAAAATTAAATTCCGTCTTCCACATTTGGAGACGCCACTTTTCCATGCTCATTATAATTTATTCCTTCAAGCACTAGACTTAGTTCTATGTATTTGTCACGTCTTGCTAATTATTTAAATCCAACGTTTTAAGATTTTGACTGTCTTGACTGTCTTTGCTAGGTCCGTTAAGAGGCAAACCCAAGGGGCGCCTGGGGCACAGTCAGTTAAGCATCTGACTCTTGGTTTCGGCTCAGGTCATGATCTTAGGGTCATGAGATGGAGCCCCAGCAGTGGGCTCCCCACTCAGTGGGGAATCTGCTTAGGTATTCTCTTCCTCTGCCCCTATCCCCCTCCACTCTCTCTCTCTTTCTCAAGTAAATAATTTTTTTAAAAAGAGGCAAACCCAAACCAGTAAGGTCAGCTATATGTTATATTTCCACCCATGATGATTTCTTGGATCTCCAAATACTGTCCTTGAATTCCTATCTCCATGGACTACCTGCCCATTGGGACATCACCATTTCTACCTAAATTATAACATGTTGACTTATTCATAATGTAAGATTTTCCAAATTTCTGACTTCACTCCTAACAAATATAACTATGTGTGGTTTCTTCAGCATCAATGTAAATTCAATCAATATGTCTCATTGGAGATTTTGGTTATAAGTAGAGTTGTCTAGCCATTTATCAGGTATTTACTAGCCATTTCCTAAGATATGACAAAGGAACCTTCATCCTTCAATGCAAAGAAGAATTTTATTTTCCAGTATCTTAATATTTAGCATGTTTAATTGACCCAAATTATCCAGGTAGGATCTAATTAGTGCAAAGCAATTTGGAACAATTACCTATATTCTTACACCTGCGAAAAGCAATTTTACTATTATGGTTCAAACTTACTTTAAATTTTTAGATAATCTGACTATAAAGTATGTTATCAAGAATTAAGTAAGCCAGAACCAAAAATGTGCTCCCAAGCTGAACACCACAATATTCAATTTATGTTACTGATGCTTTGCACTCGCATGTCAGACATTCTATTATTTCCTTAATACTTCGTCTTGAAGACTTCAGCCAAACATTACAGAATAGTGAGAATAAATATCCAGTTAGCGTTCTAGCATATTGGCTTTCTCTTCCTGCTTTTTGTGATACATCAATTTGCTGAATATTCTCTGTTTTTACACAAGACATAGATGGTATGGACTCAGAGGAGACTCTATCAGCCATTTATTATAGCCATCTCTGCAGGCTAATTCATCCATTCATGTTGTCTCTTCAGTAAGGGCTTTTCTAGCCCCCCTCTTCAAAATTGCACCTCCAACACCACGACATTCCTTATCCCCCTACTGTACCCATTTTCTTTCCCCATCCCATTTGATTATTGTCTTCCTTTTCCTAGTAGCATATAAATTCCAGTAGGGCAGAGATATTTGCCTGTTTAGCTCCCTGCTGTATCTACAGAATTTAGAACAGGATCTTAACATATTATAGCTCTCAATAAATATTCGTATGGGAATGAATTGAGCAAGGAACGGTTTTAGTTACTGGGAATAGGAAATGAGAGAAAATATTGTTTGTGCTGTGGAATTTAATAGAAAATGGAGGAAAGAAGAGGAATAAATAGGCAGATAACTATACAATAGGCTTTAAGTTAATTATTTAGGAAGAGAAAATTAGTGAAGGCTGTTTTCAGGGAAAACTTCTCTCAAGAAGTGACGCTGAGTGGAGGCATTTAAA